>NC_088251.1:38933333-39265000 GCF_036013445.1 Caloenas nicobarica | reverse complement strand
CGTGACAAGCCCTGAGCGAGCCCTGAGGCCTCCATACATGATACTACAGGCAGTATTGCTACTGGAAGGAAGGCTGCACTGGCAACAAATGCACACTGTCTTTTTGCAAAAAAGGGACTCTATTAGGTTGCTTACTCCCCTATTTTGTAGGTACAGGGACTGATTTGGAGCCAGCCCCCCAAAGGCTTCCTCCAAAGGGCTGCACATATGCGGCTGTGTCACCCCCATGTCACAATGCCAGCACCCGGCAACGCAGTGGTCACCAGGCCCCACGCAGGATCCAGAGGAGCAGCCTCCCGTGTCCACTGCCAGAGCTGGCCCGGGGGCAGCCCCAGCACATCTGACAGGAAGCACTTGAGGAGCTGCTGGAATCACAGGCCAGGGGCTGAGGGAAGAAAACCTTGCATGAGGCTGCTGGAGGTTCTCCGCTGCAAGACAATCTGCTGGCAGGGCCACCTTCCAAGCTCGGCTCATGGATGCAAATCCTTTTCAACTGGATAGCAGTGGCAAGACCAAGGCAATTCCTTCTTGAGGAGCACTGCACAGCTCACCATCCTCATCTCCTACAGAGCAACGCTCAGGAGCCTTAAGAGATAGGATGTCGAGGGCTTGCAAGGGCTTGCAAGGGCTTGCAGTGCTTTGGAACACCCACTGGTGTCCTACACAGGGACAGCAAGGATTCTTGCCCACAAGGTCTATCAGCTCAGAGGCACTTGGGCACTCTGGCAAGTCCGCCAGATAGCTCCAGCTCAAGGGAGGATAGGGCTTGGGCAGCTCCTGGGAAGCATGAGCAGCCTGTGGGACAAGGAGCCAGGTCTGGCTCACATGCTCAGGGAACAGCCCATGGCCAGCACTGGGCTCAGCAAGGAACTTTTTCCCCCGGGGCACATTGGCACTGGTTCCCGGCGGTTTTTTGCCTTCCTCTGCAGTTCTCAGCACGGCCCCTTGCCACCATTTCTTTGGGCCATTTGGCCTGGGAGCCGGCTGCTCATGCTCCACCATGCTGGCAGCTGCAGCTGCCACTTCTCAGCTCTCCCTGCAGCTAACACAAGCGCCTGGCAGGGACCAGAGCGCTTCTCATGCATCCCTGGCCAAGAAGCACAGCAGCCAAACAAGTTGTGGAAGGCAAAAAGCCTGCTCGTCATCGCTACATGTCACGCTTTGGAAGAGATGCCACGGTACCACTCACCTCTTCTTCCTCTTCTTCCTCTTCTTCTTCTTCTTCTTCTTCTTCTTCTTCTTCTTCTTCTTCTTCTTATTCTTCTTCTTCTTCTTCTTCTTCTTCTTCTTCTTCTTCCTCTTTTTTTCATGGTCAGTCCCACAACTCCTTGTCAAGGTTCTCCCTCTGCAGGAACCGCGGACAGCTTGGCCTCTATTCCTGCTGCTGCTCTCTGCAGCTCTGGGACTTGCCTTTGCCAGCCTGCAAGGGATCTTTTCTCATGCTAAACTGAAGAATGCCTCAGCCTACTCCTGGCTACACTTGGGCTTGAGCTAATGCTTGTGAGCCTGGGTTCTGAAACAGAGTCACAAAGGGAAAAAAAATGACATGAAATAACAGAACATGAATTAACATAAAATCAAGAAAATTACTAAATTAACAACAAAATAAAATAAAATTCATTGTGTCATGTGTCCTTGAAATTGATTTTGGAACTGAAAACCCTCTGTCCTTTCAGGCAAACAGTCTCTTAGATATTGGACTGGCGGACAGGAGAGGAGAGGAGAGGAGAGGAGAGGAGAGGACAGGAGAGAAGAGGAGAGGAGAGGAGAGGAGAGGAGAGGAGAGGAGAGGAGAGGAGAGGAGAGGAGAGGAGAGGAGATGAGAGCAGTTCTGCTCTGTCAGGCCTGCAGTTCTGCGTGACAAGCCCTGAGCGAGCCCTGAGGCCTCCATACATGATACTACAGGCAGTATTGCTACTGGAAGGAAGGCTGCACTGGCAACAAATGCACACTGTCTTTTTGCAAAAAAGGGACTCTATTAGGTTGCTTACTCCCCTATTTTGTAGCTACAGGGACTGATTTGGAGCCAGCACCCCAAAGGCTTCCTCCAAAGGGCTGCACATATGCGGCTGTGTCACCCCCATGTCACAATGCCAGCACCCGGCAACGCAGTGGTCACCAGGCCCCACGCAGGATCCAGAGGAGCAGCCTCCCGTGTCCACTGCCAGAGCTGGCCCGGGGGCAGCCCCAGCACATCTGACAGGAAGCACTTGAGGAGCTGCTGGAATCACAGGCCAGGGGCTGAGGGAAGAAAACCTTGCATGAGGCTGCTGGAGGTTCTCCGCTGCAAGACAATCTGCTGGCAGGGCCACCTTCCAAGCTCGGCTCATGGATGCAAATCCTTTTCAACTGGATAGCAGTGGCAAGACCAAGGCAATTCCTTCTTGAGGAGCACTGCACAGCTCACCATCCTCATCTCCTACAGAGCAACGCTCAGGAGCCGTAAGAGATAGGATGTCGAGGGCTTGCAAGGGCTTGCAAGGGCTTGCAGTGCTTTGGAACACCCACTGGTGTCCTACACAGGGACAGCAAGGATTCTTGCCCACAAGGTCTATCAGCTCAGAGGCACTTGGGCACTCTGGCAAGTCCGCCAGATAGCTCCAGCTCAAGGGAGGATAGGGCTTGGGCAGCTCCTGGCAAGCATGAGCAGCCTGTGGGACAAGGAGCCAGGTCTGGCTCACATGCTCAGGGAACAGCCCATGGCCAGCACTGGGCTCAGCAAGGAACTTTTTCCCCCGGGGCACATTGGCACTGGTTCCCGGCGGTTTTTTGCCTTCCTCTGCAGTTCTCAGCACGGCCCCTTGCCACCATTTCTTTGGGCCATTTGGCCTGGGAGCCGGCTGCTCATGCTCCACCATGCTGGCAGCTGCAGCTGCCACTTCTCAGCTCTCCCTGCAGCTAACACAAGCGCCTGGCAGGGACCAGAGCGCTTCTCATGCATCCCTGGCCAAGAAGCACAGCAGCCAAACAAGTTGTGGAAGGCAAAAAGCCTGCTCGTCATCGCTACATGTCACGCTTTGGAAGAGATGCCACGGTACCACTCACCTCTTCTTCCTCTTCTTCCTCTTCTTCTTCTTCTTCTTCTTCTTCTTCTTCTTCTTCTTCTTCTTCTTATTCTTCTTCTTCTTCTTCTTCTTCTTCTTCTTCTTCTTCCTCTTTTTTTCATGGTCAGTCCCACAACTCCTTGTCAAGGTTCTCCCTCTGCAGGAACCGCGGACAGCTTGGCCTCTATTCCTGCTGCTGCTCTCTGCAGCTCTGGGACTTGCCTTTGCCAGCCTGCAAGGGATCTTTTCTCATGCTAAACTGAAGAATGCCTCAGCCTACTCCTGGCTACACTTGGGCTTGAGCTAATGCTTGTGAGCCTGGGTTCTGAAACAGAGTCACAAAGGGAAAAAAAATGACATGAAATAACAGAACATGAATTAACATAAAATCAAGAAAATTAATAAATTAACAACAAAATAAAATAAAATTCATTGTGTCATGTGTCCTTGAAATTGATTTTGGAACTGAAAACCCTCTGTCCTTTCAGGCAAACAGTCTCTTAGATATTGGACTGGCGGACAGGAGAGGAGAGGAGAGGAGAGGAGAGGAGAGGACAGGAGAGAAGAGGAGAGGAGAGGAGAGGAGAGGAGAGGAGAGGAGAGGAGAGGAGAGGAGAGGAGATGAGAGCAGTTCTGCTCTGTCAGGCCTGCAGTTCTGCGTGACAAGCCCTGAGCGAGCCCTGAGGCCTCCATACATGATACTACAGGCAGTATTGCTACTGGAAGGAAGGCTGCACTGGCAACAAATGCACACTGTCTTTTTGCAAAAAAGGGACTCTATTAGGTTGCTTACTCCCCTATTTTGTAGCTACAGGGACTGATTTGGAGCCAGCACCCCAAAGGCTTCCTCCAAAGGGCTGCACATATGCGGCTGTGTCACCCCCATGTCACAATGCCAGCACCCGGCAACGCAGTGGTCACCAGGCCCCACGCAGGATCCAGAGGAGCAGCCTCCCGTGTCCACTGCCAGAGCTGGCCCGGGGGCAGCCCCAGCACATCTGACAGGAAGCACTTGAGGAGCTGCTGGAATCACAGGCCAGGGGCTGAGGGAAGAAAACCTTGCATGAGGCTGCTGGAGGTTCTCCGCTGCAAGACAATCTGCTGGCAGGGCCACCTTCCAAGCTCGGCTCATGGATGCAAATCCTTTTCAACTGGATAGCAGTGGCAAGACCAAGGCAATTCCTTCTTGAGGAGCACTGCACAGCTCACCATCCTCATCTCCTACAGAGCAACGCTCAGGAGCCGTAAGAGATAGGATGTCGAGGGCTTGCAAGGGCTTGCAAGGGCTTGCAGTGCTTTGGAACACCCACTGGTGTCCTACACAGGGACAGCAAGGATTCTTGCCCACAAGGTCTATCAGCTCAGAGGCACTTGGGCACTCTGGCAAGTCCGCCAGATAGCTCCAGCTCAAGGGAGGATAGGGCTTGGGCAGCTCCTGGGAAGCATGAGCAGCCTGTGGGACAAGGAGCCAGGTCTGGCTCACATGCTCAGGGAACAGCCCATGGCCAGCACTGGGCTCAGCAAGGAACTTTTTCCCCCGGGGCACATTGGCACTGGTTCCCGGCGGTTTTTTGCCTTCCTCTGCAGTTCTCAGCACGGCCCCTTGCCACCATTTCTTTGGGCCATTTGGCCTGGGAGCCGGCTGCTCATGCTCCACCATGCTGGCAGCTGCAGCTGCCACTTCTCAGCTCTCCCTGCAGCTAACACAAGCGCCTGGCAGGGACCAGAGCGCTTCTCATGCATCCCTGGCCAAGAAGCACAGCAGCCAAACAAGTTGTGGAAGGCAAAAAGCCTGCTCGTCATCGCTACATGTCACGCTTTGGAAGAGATGCCACGGTACCACTCACCTCTTCTTCCTCTTCTTCCTCTTCTTCTTCTTCTTCTTCTTCTTCTTCTTCTTCTTCTTCTTCTTCTTATTCTTCTTCTTCTTCTTCTTCTTCTTCTTCTTCTTCTTCCTCTTTTTTTCATGGTCAGTCCCACAACTCCTTGTCAAGGTTCTCCCTCTGCAGGAACCGCGGACAGCTTGGCCTCTATTCCTGCTGCTGCTCTCTGCAGCTCTGGGACTTGCCTTTGCCAGCCTGCAAGGGATCTTTTCTCATGCTAAACTGAAGAATGCCTCAGCCTACTCCTGGCTACACTTGGGCTTGAGCTAATGCTTGTGAGCCTGGGTTCTGAAACAGAGTCACAAAGGGAAAAAAAATGACATGAAATAACAGAACATGAATTAACATAAAATCAAGAAAATTACTAAATTAACAACAAAATAAAATAAAATTCATTGTGTCATGTGTCCTTGAAATTGATTTTGGAACTGAAAACCCTCTGTCCTTTCAGGCAAACAGTCTCTTAGATATTGGACTGGCGGACAGGAGAGGAGAGGAGAGGAGAGGAGAGGAGAGGACAGGAGAGAAGAGGAGAGGAGAGGAGAGGAGAGGAGAGGAGAGGAGAGGAGAGGAGAGGAGAGGAGATGAGAGCAGTTCTGCTCTGTCAGGCCTGCAGTTCTGCGTGACAAGCCCTGAGCGAGCCCTGAGGCCTCCATACATGATACTACAGGCAGTATTGCTACTGGAAGGAAGGCTGCACTGGCAACAAATGCACACTGTCTTTTTGCAAAAAAGGGACTCTATTAGGTTGCTTACTCCCCTATTTTGTAGCTACAGGGACTGATTTGGAGCCAGCACCCCAAAGGCTTCCTCCAAAGGGCTGCACATATGCGGCTGTGTCACCCCCATGTCACAATGCCAGCACCCGGCAACGCAGTGGTCACCAGGCCCCACGCAGGATCCAGAGGAGCAGCCTCCCGTGTCCACTGCCAGAGCTGGCCCGGGGGCAGCCCCAGCACATCTGACAGGAAGCACTTGAGGAGCTGCTGGAATCACAGGCCAGGGGCTGAGGGAAGAAAACCTTGCATGAGGCTGCTGGAGGTTCTCCGCTGCAAGACAATCTGCTGGCAGGGCCACCTTCCAAGCTCGGCTCATGGATGCAAATCCTTTTCAACTGGATAGCAGTGGCAAGACCAAGGCAATTCCTTCTTGAGGAGCACTGCACAGCTCACCATCCTCATCTCCTACAGAGCAACGCTCAGGAGCCGTAAGAGATAGGATGTCGAGGGCTTGCAAGGGCTTGCAAGGGCTTGCAGTGCTTTGGAACACCCACTGGTGTCCTACACAGGGACAGCAAGGATTCTTGCCCACAAGGTCTATCAGCTCAGAGGCACTTGGGCACTCTGGCAAGTCCGCCAGATAGCTCCAGCTCAAGGGAGGATAGGGCTTGGGCAGCTCCTGGCAAGCATGAGCAGCCTGTGGGACAAGGAGCCAGGTCTGGCTCACATGCTCAGGGAACAGCCCATGGCCAGCACTGGGCTCAGCAAGGAACTTTTTCCCCCGGGGCACATTGGCACTGGTTCCCGGCGGTTTTTTGCCTTCCTCTGCAGTTCTCAGCACGGCCCCTTGCCACCATTTCTTTGGGCCATTTGGCCTGGGAGCCGGCTGCTCATGCTCCACCATGCTGGCAGCTGCAGCTGCCACTTCTCAGCTCTCCCTGCAGCTAACACAAGCGCCTGGCAGGGACCAGAGCGCTTCTCATGCATCCCTGGCCAAGAAGCACAGCAGCCAAACAAGTTGTGGAAGGCAAAAAGCCTGCTCGTCATCGCTACATGTCACGCTTTGGAAGAGATGCCACGGTACCACTCACCTCTTCTTCCTCTTCTTCCTCTTCTTCTTCTTCTTCTTCTTCTTCTTCTTCTTCTTCTTCTTCTTCCTCTTCTTCCTCTTCTTCTTCTTCCTCTTCTTCTTCTTCCTCCTCTTTTGTGCATGGTCAGTCCCACAACTCCTTGTCAAGGTTCTCCCTCTGCAGGAACCGCGGACAGCTTGGCCTCTATTCCTGCTGCTGCTCTCTGCAGCTCTGGGACTTGCCTTTGCCAGCCTGCAAGGGATCTTTTCTCATGCTAAACTGAAGAATGCCTCAGCCTACTCCTGGCTACACTTGGGCTTGAGCTAATGCTTGTGAGCCTGGGTTCTGAAACAGAGTCACAAAGGGAAAAAAAATGACATGAAATAACATAACATGAATTAACATAAAATCAAGAAAATTAATAAATTAACAACAAAATAAAATAAAATTCATTGTGTTATGTGTCCTTGACATTGATTTTGGAACTGAAAACCCTCTGTCCTTTCAGGCAAACAGGCTCTTAGATATTGGACTGGCGGACAGGAGAGAAGAGGAGAGGAGAGGAGAGGAGAGGAGAGAAGAGGAGAGGAGGGGAGAGGAGAGGAGATGAGAGGAGAGGAGAGCAGTTCTGCTCTGTCAGGCCTGCAGTTCTGCGTGACAAGCCCTGAGCGAGCCCTGAGGCCTCCATACATGATACTACAGGCAGTATTGCTACTGGAAGGAAGGCTGCACTGGCAACAAATGCACACTGTCTTTTTGCAAAAAAGGGACTCTATTAGGTTGCTTAATCCCCTATTTTGTAGGTACAGGGACTGATTTGGAGCCAGCCCCCCAAAGGCTTCCTCCAAAGGGCTGCACATATGCGGCTGTGTCACCCCCATGTCACAATGCCAGCACCCGGCAACGCAGTGGTCACCAGGCCCCACGCAGGATCCAGAGGAGCAGCCTCCCGTGTCCACTGCCAGAGCTGGCCCGGGGGCAGCCCCAGCACATCTCACAGGAAGCACTTGAGGAGCTGCTGGAATCACAGGCCAGGGGCTGAGGGAAGAAAACCTTGCATGAGGCTGCTGGAGGTTCTCCGCTGCAAGACAATCTGCTGGCAGGGCCACCTTCCAAGCTCGGCTCATGGATGCAAATCCTTTTCAACTGGATAGCAGTGGCAAGACCAAGGCAATTCCTTCTTGAGGAGCACTGCACAGCTCACCATCCTCATCTCCTACAGAGCAACGCTCAGGAGCCGTAAGAGATAGGATGTCGAGGGCTTGCAAGGGCTTGCAAGGGCTTGCAGTGCTTTGGAACACCCACTGGTGTCCTACACAGGGACAGCAAGGATTCTTGCCCACAAGGTCTATCAGCTCAGAGGCACTTGGGCACTCTGGCAAGTCCGCGACATAGCTCCAGCTCAAGGGAGGATAGGGCTTGGGCAGCTCCTGGCAAGCATGAGCAGCCTGTGAGACAAGGAGCCAGGTCTGGCTCACATGCTCAGGGAACAGCCCATGGCCAGCACTGGGCTCAGCAAGGAACTTTTTCCCCCGGGGCACATTGGCACTGGTTCCCGGCGGTTTTTTGCCTTCCTCTGCAGTTCTCAGCACGGCCCCTTGCCACCATTTCTTTGGGCCATTTGGCCTGGGAGCCGGCTGCTCATGCTCCACCATGCTGGCAGCCGCAGCTGCCACTTCTCAGCTCTCCCTGCAGCTAACACAAGCGCCTGGCAGGGACCAGAGCGCTTCTCATGCATCCCTGGCCAAGAAGCACAGCAGCCAAACAAGTTGTGGAAGGCAAAAGGTCTGCTCGTCATCGCTACATGTCACGCTTTGGAAGAGATGCCACGGTACCACACACCTCTTCTTCCTCTTCTTCCTCTTCTTCTTCTTCCTCTTCTTCTTCTTCTTCTTCCTCTTCTTCTTCTTCTTCTTCTTCTTCTTCTTCTTCTTCTTCTTCTTCTTCCTCTTTTGTTCATGGTCAGTCCCACAACTCCTTGTCAAGGTTCTCCCTCTGCAGGAACCGCGGACAGCTTGGCCTCTATTCCTGCTGCTGCTCTCTGTAGCTCTGGGACTTGCCTTTGCCAGCCTGCAAGGGATCTTTTCTCATGCTAAACTGAAGAATGCCTCAGCCTACTCCTGGCTACACTTGGGCTTGAGCTAATGCTTGTGAGCCTGGGTTCTGAAACAGAGTCACAAATGGAAAAAAAATGACATGAAATAACAGAACATGAATTAACATAAAATCAAGAAAATTAATAAATTAACAACAAAATAAAATAAAATTCATTGTGTCATGTGTCCTTGAAATTGATTTTGGAACTGAAAACCCTCTGTCCTTTCAGGCAAACAGTCTCTTAGATAATGGACTGGCGGACACGAGAGGAGAGGAGAGGAGAGGAGAGGAGAGGAGAGGAGAGGACAGGAGAGAAGAGGAGAGGAGAGGAGAGGAGAGGAGAGGAGAGGAGAGGAGAGGAGAGGAGAGGAGAGGAGAGGAGAGGAGAGGAGAGGAGAGCAGTTCTGCTCTGTCAGGCCTGCAGTTCTGCGTGACAAGCCCTGAGCGAGCCCTGAGGCCTCCATACATGATACTACAGGCAGTATTGCTACTGGAAGGAAGGCTGCACTGGCAACAAATGCACACTGTCTTTTTGCAAAAAAGGGACTCTATTAGGTTGCTTACTCCCCTATTTTGTAGGTACAGGGACTGATTTGGAGCCAGCCCCCCAAAGGCTTCCTCCAAAGGGCTGCACATATGCGGCTGTGTCACCCCCATGTCACAATGCCAGCACCCGGCAACGCAGTGGTCACCAGGCCCCACGCAGGATCCAGAGGAGCAGCCTCCCGTGTCCACTGCCAGAGCTGGCCCGGGGGCAGCCCCAGCACATCTGACAGGAAGCACTTGAGGAGCTGCTGGAATCACAGGCCAGGGGCTGAGGGAAGAAAACCTTGCATGAGGCTGCTGGAGGTTCTCCGCTGCAAGACAATCTGCTGGCAGGGCCACCTTCCAAGCTCGGCTCATGGATGCAAATCCTTTTCAACTGGATAGCAGTGGCAAGACCAAGGCAATTCCTTCTTGAGGAGCACTGCACAGCTCACCATCCTCATCTCCTACAGAGCAACGCTCAGGAGCCTTAAGAGATAGGATGTCGAGGGCTTGCAAGGGCTTGCAAGGGCTTGCAGTGCTTTGGAACACCCACTGGTGTCCTACACAGGGACAGCAAGGATTCTTGCCCACAAGGTCTATCAGCTCAGAGGCACTTGGGCACTCTGGCAAGTCCGCCAGATAGCTCCAGCTCAAGGGAGGATAGGGCTTGGGCAGCTCCTGGCAAGCATGAGCAGCCTGTGGGACAAGGAGCCAGGTCTGGCTCACATGCTCAGGGAACAGCCCATGGCCAGCACTGGGCTCAGCAAGGAACTTTTTCCCCCGGGGCACATTGGCACTGGTTCCCGGCGGTTTTTTGCCTTCCTCTGCAGTTCTCAGCACGGCCCCTTGCCACCATTTCTTTGGGCCATTTGGCCTGGGAGCCGGCTGCTCATGCTCCACCATGCTGGCAGCTGCAGCTGCCACTTCTCAGCTCTCCCTGCAGCTAACACAAGCGCCTGGCAGGGACCAGAGCGCTTCTCATGCATCCCTGGCCAAGAAGCACAGCAGCCAAACAAGTTGTGGAAGGCAAAAAGCCTGCTCGTCATCGCTACATGTCACGCTTTGGAAGAGATGCCACGGTACCACTCACCTCTTCTTCCTCTTCTTCCTCTTCTTCTTCTTCTTCTTCTTCTTCTTCTTCTTCTTCTTCTTCTTCTTATTCTTCTTCTTCTTCTTCTTCTTCTTCTTCTTCTTCTTCCTCTTTTTTTCATGGTCAGTCCCACAACTCCTTGTCAAGGTTCTCCCTCTGCAGGAACCGCGGACAGCTTGGCCTCTATTCCTGCTGCTGCTCTCTGCAGCTCTGGGACTTGCCTTTGCCAGCCTGCAAGGGATCTTTTCTCATGCTAAACTGAAGAATGCCTCAGCCTACTCCTGGCTACACTTGGGCTTGAGCTAATGCTTGTGAGCCTGGGTTCTGAAACAGAGTCACAAAGGGAAAAAAAATGACATGAAATAACAGAACATGAATTAACATAAAATCAAGAAAATTACTAAATTAACAACAAAATAAAATAAAATTCATTGTGTCATGTGTCCTTGAAATTGATTTTGGAACTGAAAACCCTCTGTCCTTTCAGGCAAACAGTCTCTTAGATATTGGACTGGCGGACAGGAGAGGAGAGGAGAGGAGAGGAGAGGAGAGGACAGGAGAGAAGAGGAGAGGAGAGGAGAGGAGAGGAGAGGAGAGGAGAGGAGAGGAGAGGAGATGAGAGCAGTTCTGCTCTGTCAGGCCTGCAGTTCTGCGTGACAAGCCCTGAGCGAGCCCTGAGGCCTCCATACATGATACTACAGGCAGTATTGCTACTGGAAGGAAGGCTGCACTGGCAACAAATGCACACTGTCTTTTTGCAAAAAAGGGACTCTATTAGGTTGCTTACTCCCCTATTTTGTAGCTACAGGGACTGATTTGGAGCCAGCACCCCAAAGGCTTCCTCCAAAGGGCTGCACATATGCGGCTGTGTCACCCCCATGTCACAATGCCAGCACCCGGCAACGCAGTGGTCACCAGGCCCCACGCAGGATCCAGAGGAGCAGCCTCCCGTGTCCACTGCCAGAGCTGGCCCGGGGGCAGCCCCAGCACATCTGACAGGAAGCACTTGAGGAGCTGCTGGAATCACAGGCCAGGGGCTGAGGGAAGAAAACCTTGCATGAGGCTGCTGGAGGTTCTCCGCTGCAAGACAATCTGCTGGCAGGGCCACCTTCCAAGCTCGGCTCATGGATGCAAATCCTTTTCAACTGGATAGCAGTGGCAAGACCAAGGCAATTCCTTCTTGAGGAGCACTGCACAGCTCACCATCCTCATCTCCTACAGAGCAACGCTCAGGAGCCGTAAGAGATAGGATGTCGAGGGCTTGCAAGGGCTTGCAAGGGCTTGCAGTGCTTTGGAACACCCACTGGTGTCCTACACAGGGACAGCAAGGATTCTTGCCCACAAGGTCTATCAGCTCAGAGGCACTTGGGCACTCTGGCAAGTCCGCCAGATAGCTCCAGCTCAAGGGAGGATAGGGCTTGGGCAGCTCCTGGCAAGCATGAGCAGCCTGTGGGACAAGGAGCCAGGTCTGGCTCACATGCTCAGGGAACAGCCCATGGCCAGCACTGGGCTCAGCAAGGAACTTTTTCCCCCGGGGCACATTGGCACTGGTTCCCGGCGGTTTTTTGCCTTCCTCTGCAGTTCTCAGCACGGCCCCTTGCCACCATTTCTTTGGGCCATTTGGCCTGGGAGCCGGCTGCTCATGCTCCACCATGCTGGCAGCTGCAGCTGCCACTTCTCAGCTCTCCCTGCAGCTAACACAAGCGCCTGGCAGGGACCAGAGCGCTTCTCATGCATCCCTGGCCAAGAAGCACAGCAGCCAAACAAGTTGTGGAAGGCAAAAAGCCTGCTCGTCATCGCTACATGTCACGCTTTGGAAGAGATGCCACGGTACCACTCACCTCTTCTTCCTCTTCTTCCTCTTCTTCTTCTTCTTCTTCTTCTTCTTCTTCTTCTTCTTCTTCTTCTTCTTCTTATTCTTCTTCTTCTTCTTCTTCTTCTTCTTCTTCCTCTTTTTTTCATGGTCAGTCCCACAACTCCTTGTCAAGGTTCTCCCTCTGCAGGAACCGCGGACAGCTTGGCCTCTATTCCTGCTGCTGCTCTCTGCAGCTCTGGGACTTGCCTTTGCCAGCCTGCAAGGGATCTTTTCTCATGCTAAACTGAAGAATGCCTCAGCCTACTCCTGGCTACACTTGGGCTTGAGCTAATGCTTGTGAGCCTGGGTTCTGAAACAGAGTCACAAAGGGAAAAAAAATGACATGAAATAACAGAACATGAATTAACATAAAATCAAGAAAATTACTAAATTAACAACAAAATAAAATAAAATTCATTGTGTCATGTGTCCTTGAAATTGATTTTGGAACTGAAAACCCTCTGTCCTTTCAGGCAAACAGTCTCTTAGATATTGGACTGGCGGACAGGAGAGGAGAGGAGAGGAGAGGAGAGGAGAGGACATGAGAGAAGAGGAGAGGAGAGGAGAGGAGAGGAGAGGAGAGGAGAGGAGAGGAGAGGAGATGAGAGCAGTTCTGCTCTGTCAGGCCTGCAGTTCTGCGTGACAAGCCCTGAGCGAGCCCTGAGGCCTCCATACATGATACTACAGGCAGTATTGCTACTGGAAGGAAGGCTGCACTGGCAACAAATGCACACTGTCTTTTTGCAAAAAAGGGACTCTATTAGGTTGCTTACTCCCCTATTTTGTAGCTACAGGGACTGATTTGGAGCCAGCACCCCAAAGGCTTCCTCCAAAGGGCTGCACATATGCGGCTGTGTCACCCCCATGTCACAATGCCAGCACCCGGCAACGCAGTGGTCACCAGGCCCCACGCAGGATCCAGAGGAGCAGCCTCCCGTGTCCACTGCCAGAGCTGGCCCGGGGGCAGCCCCAGCACATCTGACAGGAAGCACTTGAGGAGCTGCTGGTATCACAGGCCAGGGGCTGAGGGAAGAAAACCTTGCATGAGGCTGCTGGAGGTTCTCCGCTGCAAGACAATCTGCTGGCAGGGCCACCTTCCAAGCTCGGCTCATGGATGCAAATCCTTTTCAACTGGATAGCAGTGGCAAGACCAAGGCAATTCCTTCTTGAGGAGCACTGCACAGCTCACCATCCTCATCTCCTACAGAGCAACGCTCAGGAGCCGTAAGAGATAGGATGTCGAGGGCTTGCAAGGGCTTGCAAGGGCTTGCAGTGCTTTGGAACACCCACTGGTGTCCTACACAGGGACAGCAAGGATTCTTGCCCACAAGGTCTATCAGCTCAGAGGCACTTGGGCACTCTGGCAAGTCCGCCAGATAGCTCCAGCTCAAGGGAGGATAGGGCTTGGGCAGCTCCTGGGAAGCATGAGCAGCCTGTGGGACAAGGAGCCAGGTCTGGCTCACATGCTCAGGGAACAGCCCATGGCCAGCACTGGGCTCAGCAAGGAACTTTTTCCCCTGTGACACATTGGCACTGGTCCCCGGCGGTTTTTTGCCTTCCTCTGCAGTTCTCAGCACGGCCCCTTGCCACCATTTCTTTGGGCCATTTGGCCTGGGAGCCGGCTGCTCATGCTCCACCATGCTGGCAGCCACAGCTGCCACTTCTCAGCTCTCCCTGCAGCTAACACAAGCGCCTGGCAGGGACCAGAGCGCTTCTCATGCATCCCTGGCCAAGAAGCACAGCAGCCAAACAAGTTGTGGAAGGCAAAAAGTCTGCTCGTCATCGCTACATGTCACGCTTTGGAAGAGATGCCACGGTACCACTCACCTCTTCTTCCTCTTCTTCCTCTTCTTCTTCTTCCTCTTCTTCTTCTTCCTCCTCTTTTGTGCATGGTCAGTCCCACAACTCCTTGTCAAGGTTCTCCCTCTGCAGGAACCGCGGACAGCTTGGCCTCTATTCCTGCTGCTGCTCTCTGCAGCTCTGGGACTTGCCTTTGCCAGCCTGCAAGGGATCTTTTCTCATGCTAAACTGAAGAATGCCTCAGCCTACTCCTGGCTACACTTGGGCTTGAGCTAATGCTTGTGAGCCTGGGTTCTGAAACAGAGTCACAAAGGGAAAAAAAATGACATGAAATAACATAACATGAATTAACATAAAATCAAGAAAATTAATAAATTAACAACAAAATAAAATAAAATTCATTGTGTTATGTGTCCTTGACATTGATTTTGGAACTGAAAACCCTCTGTCCTTTCAGGCAAACAGGCTCTTAGATATTGGACTGGCGGACAGGAGAGAAGAGGAGAGGAGAGGAGAGGAGAGGAGAGAAGAGGAGAGGAGGGGAGAGGAGAGGAGATGAGAGGAGAGGAGAGCAGTTCTGCTCTGTCAGGCCTGCAGTTCTGCGTGACAAGCCCTGAGCGAGCCCTGAGGCCTCCATACATGATACTACAGGCAGTATTGCTACTGGAAGGAAGGCTGCACTGGCAACAAATGCACACTGTCTTTTTGCAAAAAAGGGACTCTATTAGGTTGCTTAATCCCCTATTTTGTAGGTACAGGGACTGATTTGGAGCCAGCCCCCCAAAGGCTTCCTCCAAAGGGCTGCACATATGCGGCTGTGTCACCCCCATGTCACAATGCCAGCACCCGGCAACGCAGTGGTCACCAGGCCCCACGCAGGATCCAGAGGAGCAGCCTCCCGTGTCCACTGCCAGAGCTGGCCCGGGGGCAGCCCCAGCACATCTCACAGGAAGCACTTGAGGAGCTGCTGGAATCACAGGCCAGGGGCTGAGGGAAGAAAACCTTGCATGAGGCTGCTGGAGGTTCTCCGCTGCAAGACAATCTGCTGGCAGGGCCACCTTCCAAGCTCGGCTCATGGATGCAAATCCTTTTCAACTGGATAGCAGTGGCAAGACCAAGGCAATTCCTTCTTGAGGAGCACTGCACAGCTCACCATCCTCATCTCCTACAGAGCAACGCTCAGGAGCCGTAAGAGATAGGATGTCGAGGGCTTGCAAGGGCTTGCAAGGGCTTGCAGTGCTTTGGAACACCCACTGGTGTCCTACACAGGGACAGCAAGGATTCTTGCCCACAAGGTCTATCAGCTCAGAGGCACTTGGGCACTCTGGCAAGTCCGCGACATAGCTCCAGCTCAAGGGAGGATAGGGCTTGGGCAGCTCCTGGCAAGCATGAGCAGCCTGTGAGACAAGGAGCCAGGTCTGGCTCACATGCTCAGGGAACAGCCCATGGCCAGCACTGGGCTCAGCAAGGAACTTTTTCCCCCGGGGCACATTGGCACTGGTTCCCGGCGGTTTTTTGCCTTCCTCTGCAGTTCTCAGCACGGCCCCTTGCCACCATTTCTTTGGGCCATTTGGCCTGGGAGCCGGCTGCTCATGCTCCACCATGCTGGCAGCCGCAGCTGCCACTTCTCAGCTCTCCCTGCAGCTAACACAAGCGCCTGGCAGGGACCAGAGCGCTTCTCATGCATCCCTGGCCAAGAAGCACAGCAGCCAAACAAGTTGTGGAAGGCAAAAGGTCTGCTCGTCATCGCTACATGTCACGCTTTGGAAGAGATGCCACGGTACCACACACCTCTTCTTCCTCTTCTTCCTCTTCTTCTTCTTCCTCTTCTTCTTCTTCTTCTTCCTCTTCTTCTTCTTCTTCTTCTTCTTCTTCTTCTTCTTCTTCTTCTTCTTCCTCTTTTGTTCATGGTCAGTCCCACAACTCCTTGTCAAGGTTCTCCCTCTGCAGGAACCGCGGACAGCTTGGCCTCTATTCCTGCTGCTGCTCTCTGTAGCTCTGGGACTTGCCTTTGCCAGCCTGCAAGGGATCTTTTCTCATGCTAAACTGAAGAATGCCTCAGCCTACTCCTGGCTACACTTGGGCTTGAGCTAATGCTTGTGAGCCTGGGTTCTGAAACAGAGTCACAAATGGAAAAAAAATGACATGAAATAACAGAACATGAATTAACATAAAATCAAGAAAATTAATAAATTAACAACAAAATAAAATAAAATTCATTGTGTCATGTGTCCTTGAAATTGATTTTGGAACTGAAAACCCTCTGTCCTTTCAGGCAAACAGTCTCTTAGATAATGGACTGGCGGACACGAGAGGAGAGGAGAGGAGAGGAGAGGAGAGGAGAGGACAGGAGAGAAGAGGAGAGGAGAGGAGAGGAGAGGAGAGGAGAGGAGAGGAGAGGAGAGGAGAGGAGAGGAGAGGAGAGGAGAGGAGAGGAGAGCAGTTCTGCTCTGTCAGGCCTGCAGTTCTGCGTGACAAGCCCTGAGCGAGCCCTGAGGCCTCCATACATGATACTACAGGCAGTATTGCTACTGGAAGGAAGGCTGCACTGGCAACAAATGCACACTGTCTTTTTGCAAAAAAGGGACTCTATTAGGTTGCTTACTCCCCTATTTTGTAGGTACAGGGACTGATTTGGAGCCAGCCCCCCAAAGGCTTCCTCCAAAGGGCTGCACATATGCGGCTGTGTCACCCCCATGTCACAATGCCAGCACCCGGCAACGCAGTGGTCACCAGGCCCCACGCAGGATCCAGAGGAGCAGCCTCCCGTGTCCACTGCCAGAGCTGGCCCGGGGGCAGCCCCAGCACATCTGACAGGAAGCACTTGAGGAGCTGCTGGAATCACAGGCCAGGGGCTGAGGGAAGAAAACCTTGCATGAGGCTGCTGGAGGTTCTCCGCTGCAAGACAATCTGCTGGCAGGGCCACCTTCCAAGCTCGGCTCATGGATGCAAATCCTTTTCAACTGGATAGCAGTGGCAAGACCAAGGCAATTCCTTCTTGAGGAGCACTGCACAGCTCACCATCCTCATCTCCTACAGAGCAACGCTCAGGAGCCTTAAGAGATAGGATGTCGAGGGCTTGCAAGGGCTTGCAAGGGCTTGCAGTGCTTTGGAACACCCACTGGTGTCCTACACAGGGACAGCAAGGATTCTTGCCCACAAGGTCTATCAGCTCAGAGGCACTTGGGCACTCTGGCAAGTCCGCCAGATAGCTCCAGCTCAAGGGAGGATAGGGCTTGGGCAGCTCCTGGGAAGCATGAGCAGCCTGTGGGACAAGGAGCCAGGTCTGGCTCACATGCTCAGGGAACAGCCCATGGCCAGCACTGGGCTCAGCAAGGAACTTTTTCCCCCGGGGCACATTGGCACTGGTTCCCGGCGGTTTTTTGCCTTCCTCTGCAGTTCTCAGCACGGCCCCTTGCCACCATTTCTTTGGGCCATTTGGCCTGGGAGCCGGCTGCTCATGCTCCACCATGCTGGCAGCTGCAGCTGCCACTTCTCAGCTCTCCCTGCAGCTAACACAAGCGCCTGGCAGGGACCAGAGCGCTTCTCATGCATCCCTGGCCAAGAAGCACAGCAGCCAAACAAGTTGTGGAAGGCAAAAAGCCTGCTCGTCATCGCTACATGTCACGCTTTGGAAGAGATGCCACGGTACCACTCACCTCTTCTTCCTCTTCTTCCTCTTCTTCTTCTTCTTCTTCTTCTTCTTCTTCTTCTTCTTCTTATTCTTATTCTTCTTCTTCTTCTTCTTCTTCTTCTTCTTCTTCTTCCTCTTTTTTTCATGGTCAGTCCCACAACTCCTTGTCAAGGTTCTCCCTCTGCAGGAACCGCGGACAGCTTGGCCTCTATTCCTGCTGCTGCTCTCTGCAGCTCTGGGACTTGCCTTTGCCAGCCTGCAAGGGATCTTTTCTCATGCTAAACTGAAGAATGCCTCAGCCTACTCCTGGCTACACTTGGGCTTGAGCTAATGCTTGTGAGCCTGGGTTCTGAAACAGAGTCACAAAGGGAAAAAAAATGACATGAAATAACAGAACATGAATTAACATAAAATCAAGAAAATTACTAAATTAACAACAAAATAAAATAAAATTCATTGTGTCATGTGTCCTTGAAATTGATTTTGGAACTGAAAACCCTCTGTCCTTTCAGGCAAACAGTCTCTTAGATATTGGACTGGCGGACAGGAGAGGAGAGGAGAGGAGAGGAGAGGAGAGGACAGGAGAGAAGAGGAGAGGAGAGGAGAGGAGAGGAGAGGAGAGGAGAGGAGAGGAGAGGAGAGGAGATGAGAGCAGTTCTGCTCTGTCAGGCCTGCAGTTCTGCGTGACAAGCCCTGAGCGAGCCCTGAGGCCTCCATACATGATACTACAGGCAGTATTGCTACTGGAAGGAAGGCTGCACTGGCAACAAATGCACACTGTCTTTTTGCAAAAAAGGGACTCTATTAGGTTGCTTACTCCCCTATTTTGTAGCTACAGGGACTGATTTGGAGCCAGCACCCCAAAGGCTTCCTCCAAAGGGCTGCACATATGCGGCTGTGTCACCCCCATGTCACAATGCCAGCACCCGGCAACGCAGTGGTCACCAGGCCCCACGCAGGATCCAGAGGAGCAGCCTCCCGTGTCCACTGCCAGAGCTGGCCCGGGGGCAGCCCCAGCACATCTGACAGGAAGCACTTGAGGAGCTGCTGGAATCACAGGCCAGGGGCTGAGGGAAGAAAACCTTGCATGAGGCTGCTGGAGGTTCTCCGCTGCAAGACAATCTGCTGGCAGGGCCACCTTCCAAGCTCGGCTCATGGATGCAAATCCTTTTCAACTGGATAGCAGTGGCAAGACCAAGGCAATTCCTTCTTGAGGAGCACTGCACAGCTCACCATCCTCATCTCCTACAGAGCAACGCTCAGGAGCCGTAAGAGATAGGATGTCGAGGGCTTGCAAGGGCTTGCAAGGGCTTGCAGTGCTTTGGAACACCCACTGGTGTCCTACACAGGGACAGCAAGGATTCTTGCCCACAAGGTCTATCAGCTCAGAGGCACTTGGGCACTCTGGCAAGTCCGCCAGATAGCTCCAGCTCAAGGGAGGATAGGGCTTGGGCAGCTCCTGGCAAGCATGAGCAGCCTGTGGGACAAGGAGCCAGGTCTGGCTCACATGCTCAGGGAACAGCCCATGGCCAGCACTGGGCTCAGCAAGGAACTTTTTCCCCCGGGGCACATTGGCACTGGTTCCCGGCGGTTTTTTGCCTTCCTCTGCAGTTCTCAGCACGGCCCCTTGCCACCATTTCTTTGGGCCATTTGGCCTGGGAGCCGGCTGCTCATGCTCCACCATGCTGGCAGCTGCAGCTGCCACTTCTCAGCTCTCCCTGCAGCTAACACAAGCGCCTGGCAGGGACCAGAGCGCTTCTCATGCATCCCTGGCCAAGAAGCACAGCAGCCAAACAAGTTGTGGAAGGCAAAAAGCCTGCTCGTCATCGCTACATGTCACGCTTTGGAAGAGATGCCACGGTACCACTCACCTCTTCTTCCTCTTCTTCCTCTTCTTCTTCTTCTTCTTCTTCTTCTTCTTCTTCTTCTTCTTCTTCTTCTTCTTATTCTTCTTCTTCTTCTTCTTCTTCTTCTTCTTCCTCTTTTTTTCATGGTCAGTCCCACAACTCCTTGTCAAGGTTCTCCCTCTGCAGGAACCGCGGACAGCTTGGCCTCTATTCCTGCTGCTGCTCTCTGCAGCTCTGGGACTTGCCTTTGCCAGCCTGCAAGGGATCTTTTCTCATGCTAAACTGAAGAATGCCTCAGCCTACTCCTGGCTACACTTGGGCTTGAGCTAATGCTTGTGAGCCTGGGTTCTGAAACAGAGTCACAAAGGGAAAAAAAATGACATGAAATAACAGAACATGAATTAACATAAAATCAAGAAAATTACTAAATTAACAACAAAATAAAATAAAATTCATTGTGTCATGTGTCCTTGAAATTGATTTTGGAACTGAAAACCCTCTGTCCTTTCAGGCAAACAGTCTCTTAGATATTGGACTGGCGGACAGGAGAGGAGAGGAGAGGAGAGGAGAGGAGAGGACATGAGAGAAGAGGAGAGGAGAGGAGAGGAGAGGAGAGGAGAGGAGAGGAGAGGAGAGGAGAGGAGATGAGAGCAGTTCTGCTCTGTCAGGCCTGCAGTTCTGCGTGACAAGCCCTGAGCGAGCCCTGAGGCCTCCATACATGATACTACAGGCAGTATTGCTACTGGAAGGAAGGCTGCACTGGCAACAAATGCACACTGTCTTTTTGCAAAAAAGGGACTCTATTAGGTTGCTTACTCCCCTATTTTGTAGCTACAGGGACTGATTTGGAGCCAGCACCCCAAAGGCTTCCTCCAAAGGGCTGCACATATGCGGCTGTGTCACCCCCATGTCACAATGCCAGCACCCGGCAACGCAGTGGTCACCAGGCCCCACGCAGGATCCAGAGGAGCAGCCTCCCGTGTCCACTGCCAGAGCTGGCCCGGGGGCAGCCCCAGCACATCTGACAGGAAGCACTTGAGGAGCTGCTGGTATCACAGGCCAGGGGCTGAGGGAAGAAAACCTTGCATGAGGCTGCTGGAGGTTCTCCGCTGCAAGACAATCTGCTGGCAGGGCCACCTTCCAAGCTCGGCTCATGGATGCAAATCCTTTTCAACTGGATAGCAGTGGCAAGACCAAGGCAATTCCTTCTTGAGGAGCACTGCACAGCTCACCATCCTCATCTCCTACAGAGCAACGCTCAGGAGCCGTAAGAGATAGGATGTCGAGGGCTTGCAAGGGCTTGCAAGGGCTTGCAGTGCTTTGGAACACCCACTGGTGTCCTACACAGGGACAGCAAGGATTCTTGCCCACAAGGTCTATCAGCTCAGAGGCACTTGGGCACTCTGGCAAGTCCGCCAGATAGCTCCAGCTCAAGGGAGGATAGGGCTTGGGCAGCTCCTGGGAAGCATGAGCAGCCTGTGGGACAAGGAGCCAGGTCTGGCTCACATGCTCAGGGAACAGCCCATGGCCAGCACTGGGCTCAGCAAGGAACTTTTTCCCCTGTGACACATTGGCACTGGTCCCCGGCGGTTTTTTGCCTTCCTCTGCAGTTCTCAGCACGGCCCCTTGCCACCATTTCTTTGGGCCATTTGGCCTGGGAGCCGGCTGCTCATGCTCCACCATGCTGGCAGCCACAGCTGCCACTTCTCAGCTCTCCCTGCAGCTAACACAAGCGCCTGGCAGGGACCAGAGCGCTTCTCATGCATCCCTGGCCAAGAAGCACAGCAGCCAAACAAGTTGTGGAAGGCAAAAAGTCTGCTCGTCATCGCTACATGTCACGCTTTGGAAGAGATGCCACGGTACCACTCACCTCTTCTTCCTCTTCTTCCTCTTCTTCTTCTTCCTCTTCTTCTTCTTCCTCCTCTTTTGTGCATGGTCAGTCCCACAACTCCTTGTCAAGGTTCTCCCTCTGCAGGAACCGCGGACAGCTTGGCCTCTATTCCTGCTGCTGCTCTCTGCAGCTCTGGGACTTGCCTTTGCCAGCCTGCAAGGGATCTTTTCTCATGCTAAACTGAAGAATGCCTCAGCCTACTCCTGGCTACACTTGGGCTTGAGCTAATGCTTGTGAGCCTGGGTTCTGAAACAGAGTCACAAAGGGAAAAAAAATGACATGAAATAACATAACATGAATTAACATAAAATCAAGAAAATTAATAAATTAACAACAAAATAAAATAAAATTCATTGTGTTATGTGTCCTTGACATTGATTTTGGAACTGAAAACCCTCTGTCCTTTCAGGCAAACAGGCTCTTAGATATTGGACTGGCGGACAGGAGAGAAGAGGAGAGGAGAGGAGAGGAGAGGAGAGAAGAGGAGAGGAGGGGAGAGGAGAGGAGATGAGAGGAGAGGAGAGCAGTTCTGCTCTGTCAGGCCTGCAGTTCTGCGTGACAAGCCCTGAGCGAGCCCTGAGGCCTCCATACATGATACTACAGGCAGTATTGCTACTGGAAGGAAGGCTGCACTGGCAACAAATGCACACTGTCTTTTTGCAAAAAAGGGACTCTATTAGGTTGCTTAATCCCCTATTTTGTAGGTACAGGGACTGATTTGGAGCCAGCCCCCCAAAGGCTTCCTCCAAAGGGCTGCACATATGCGGCTGTGTCACCCCCATGTCACAATGCCAGCACCCGGCAACGCAGTGGTCACCAGGCCCCACGCAGGATCCAGAGGAGCAGCCTCCCGTGTCCACTGCCAGAGCTGGCCCGGGGGCAGCCCCAGCACATCTCACAGGAAGCACTTGAGGAGCTGCTGGAATCACAGGCCAGGGGCTGAGGGAAGAAAACCTTGCATGAGGCTGCTGGAGGTTCTCCGCTGCAAGACAATCTGCTGGCAGGGCCACCTTCCAAGCTCGGCTCATGGATGCAAATCCTTTTCAACTGGATAGCAGTGGCAAGACCAAGGCAATTCCTTCTTGAGGAGCACTGCACAGCTCACCATCCTCATCTCCTACAGAGCAACGCTCAGGAGCCGTAAGAGATAGGATGTCGAGGGCTTGCAAGGGCTTGCAAGGGCTTGCAGTGCTTTGGAACACCCACTGGTGTCCTACACAGGGACAGCAAGGATTCTTGCCCACAAGGTCTATCAGCTCAGAGGCACTTGGGCACTCTGGCAAGTCCGCGACATAGCTCCAGCTCAAGGGAGGATAGGGCTTGGGCAGCTCCTGGCAAGCATGAGCAGCCTGTGAGACAAGGAGCCAGGTCTGGCTCACATGCTCAGGGAACAGCCCATGGCCAGCACTGGGCTCAGCAAGGAACTTTTTCCCCCGGGGCACATTGGCACTGGTTCCCGGCGGTTTTTTGCCTTCCTCTGCAGTTCTCAGCACGGCCCCTTGCCACCATTTCTTTGGGCCATTTGGCCTGGGAGCCGGCTGCTCATGCTCCACCATGCTGGCAGCCGCAGCTGCCACTTCTCAGCTCTCCCTGCAGCTAACACAAGCGCCTGGCAGGGACCAGAGCGCTTCTCATGCATCCCTGGCCAAGAAGCACAGCAGCCAAACAAGTTGTGGAAGGCAAAAGGTCTGCTCGTCATCGCTACATGTCACGCTTTGGAAGAGATGCCACGGTACCACACACCTCTTCTTCCTCTTCTTCCTCTTCTTCTTCTTCCTCTTCTTCTTCTTCTTCTTCCTCTTCTTCTTCTTCTTCTTCTTCTTCTTCTTCTTCTTCTTCTTCTTCTTCCTCTTTTGTTCATGGTCAGTCCCACAACTCCTTGTCAAGGTTCTCCCTCTGCAGGAACCGCGGACAGCTTGGCCTCTATTCCTGCTGCTGCTCTCTGTAGCTCTGGGACTTGCCTTTGCCAGCCTGCAAGGGATCTTTTCTCATGCTAAACTGAAGAATGCCTCAGCCTACTCCTGGCTACACTTGGGCTTGAGCTAATGCTTGTGAGCCTGGGTTCTGAAACAGAGTCACAAATGGAAAAAAAATGACATGAAATAACAGAACATGAATTAACATAAAATCAAGAAAATTAATAAATTAACAACAAAATAAAATAAAATTCATTGTGTCATGTGTCCTTGAAATTGATTTTGGAACTGAAAACCCTCTGTCCTTTCAGGCAAACAGTCTCTTAGATAATGGACTGGCGGACACGAGAGGAGAGGAGAGGAGAGGAGAGGAGAGGAGAGGACAGGAGAGAAGAGGAGAGGAGAGGAGAGGAGAGGAGAGGAGAGGAGAGGAGAGGAGAGGAGAGGAGAGGAGAGGAGAGGAGAGGAGAGGAGAGCAGTTCTGCTCTGTCAGGCCTGCAGTTCTGCGTGACAAGCCCTGAGCGAGCCCTGAGGCCTCCATACATGATACTACAGGCAGTATTGCTACTGGAAGGAAGGCTGCACTGGCAACAAATGCACACTGTCTTTTTGCAAAAAAGGGACTCTATTAGGTTGCTTACTCCCCTATTTTGTAGGTACAGGGACTGATTTGGAGCCAGCCCCCCAAAGGCTTCCTCCAAAGGGCTGCACATATGCGGCTGTGTCACCCCCATGTCACAATGCCAGCACCCGGCAACGCAGTGGTCACCAGGCCCCACGCAGGATCCAGAGGAGCAGCCTCCCGTGTCCACTGCCAGAGCTGGCCCGGGGGCAGCCCCAGCACATCTGACAGGAAGCACTTGAGGAGCTGCTGGAATCACAGGCCAGGGGCTGAGGGAAGAAAACCTTGCATGAGGCTGCTGGAGGTTCTCCGCTGCAAGACAATCTGCTGGCAGGGCCACCTTCCAAGCTCGGCTCATGGATGCAAATCCTTTTCAACTGGATAGCAGTGGCAAGACCAAGGCAATTCCTTCTTGAGGAGCACTGCACAGCTCACCATCCTCATCTCCTACAGAGCAACGCTCAGGAGCCTTAAGAGATAGGATGTCGAGGGCTTGCAAGGGCTTGCAAGGGCTTGCAGTGCTTTGGAACACCCACTGGTGTCCTACACAGGGACAGCAAGGATTCTTGCCCACAAGGTCTATCAGCTCAGAGGCACTTGGGCACTCTGGCAAGTCCGCCAGATAGCTCCAGCTCAAGGGAGGATAGGGCTTGGGCAGCTCCTGGGAAGCATGAGCAGCCTGTGGGACAAGGAGCCAGGTCTGGCTCACATGCTCAGGGAACAGCCCATGGCCAGCACTGGGCTCAGCAAGGAACTTTTTCCCCCGGGGCACATTGGCACTGGTTCCCGGCGGTTTTTTGCCTTCCTCTGCAGTTCTCAGCACGGCCCCTTGCCACCATTTCTTTGGGCCATTTGGCCTGGGAGCCGGCTGCTCATGCTCCACCATGCTGGCAGCTGCAGCTGCCACTTCTCAGCTCTCCCTGCAGCTAACACAAGCGCCTGGCAGGGACCAGAGCGCTTCTCATGCATCCCTGGCCAAGAAGCACAGCAGCCAAACAAGTTGTGGAAGGCAAAAAGCCTGCTCGTCATCGCTACATGTCACGCTTTGGAAGAGATGCCACGGTACCACTCACCTCTTCTTCCTCTTCTTCCTCTTCTTCTTCTTCTTCTTCTTCTTCTTCTTCTTCTTCTTCTTCTTCTTATTCTTCTTCTTCTTCTTCTTCTTCTTCTTCTTCTTCTTCCTCTTTTTTTCATGGTCAGTCCCACAACTCCTTGTCAAGGTTCTCCCTCTGCAGGAACCGCGGACAGCTTGGCCTCTATTCCTGCTGCTGCTCTCTGCAGCTCTGGGACTTGCCTTTGCCAGCCTGCAAGGGATCTTTTCTCATGCTAAACTGAAGAATGCCTCAGCCTACTCCTGGCTACACTTGGGCTTGAGCTAATGCTTGTGAGCCTGGGTTCTGAAACAGAGTCACAAAGGGAAAAAAAATGACATGAAATAACAGAACATGAATTAACATAAAATCAAGAAAATTACTAAATTAACAACAAAATAAAATAAAATTCATTGTGTCATGTGTCCTTGAAATTGATTTTGGAACTGAAAACCCTCTGTCCTTTCAGGCAAACAGTCTCTTAGATATTGGACTGGCGGACAGGAGAGGAGAGGAGAGGAGAGGAGAGGAGAGGACAGGAGAGAAGAGGAGAGGAGAGGAGAGGAGAGGAGAGGAGAGGAGAGGAGAGGAGAGGAGAGGAGATGAGAGCAGTTCTGCTCTGTCAGGCCTGCAGTTCTGCGTGACAAGCCCTGAGCGAGCCCTGAGGCCTCCATACATGATACTACAGGCAGTATTGCTACTGGAAGGAAGGCTGCACTGGCAACAAATGCACACTGTCTTTTTGCAAAAAAGGGACTCTATTAGGTTGCTTACTCCCCTATTTTGTAGCTACAGGGACTGATTTGGAGCCAGCACCCCAAAGGCTTCCTCCAAAGGGCTGCACATATGCGGCTGTGTCACCCCCATGTCACAATGCCAGCACCCGGCAACGCAGTGGTCACCAGGCCCCACGCAGGATCCAGAGGAGCAGCCTCCCGTGTCCACTGCCAGAGCTGGCCCGGGGGCAGCCCCAGCACATCTGACAGGAAGCACTTGAGGAGCTGCTGGAATCACAGGCCAGGGGCTGAGGGAAGAAAACCTTGCATGAGGCTGCTGGAGGTTCTCCGCTGCAAGACAATCTGCTGGCAGGGCCACCTTCCAAGCTCGGCTCATGGATGCAAATCCTTTTCAACTGGATAGCAGTGGCAAGACCAAGGCAATTCCTTCTTGAGGAGCACTGCACAGCTCACCATCCTCATCTCCTACAGAGCAACGCTCAGGAGCCGTAAGAGATAGGATGTCGAGGGCTTGCAAGGGCTTGCAAGGGCTTGCAGTGCTTTGGAACACCCACTGGTGTCCTACACAGGGACAGCAAGGATTCTTGCCCACAAGGTCTATCAGCTCAGAGGCACTTGGGCACTCTGGCAAGTCCGCCAGATAGCTCCAGCTCAAGGGAGGATAGGGCTTGGGCAGCTCCTGGCAAGCATGAGCAGCCTGTGGGACAAGGAGCCAGGTCTGGCTCACATGCTCAGGGAACAGCCCATGGCCAGCACTGGGCTCAGCAAGGAACTTTTTCCCCCGGGGCACATTGGCACTGGTTCCCGGCGGTTTTTTGCCTTCCTCTGCAGTTCTCAGCACGGCCCCTTGCCACCATTTCTTTGGGCCATTTGGCCTGGGAGCCGGCTGCTCATGCTCCACCATGCTGGCAGCTGCAGCTGCCACTTCTCAGCTCTCCCTGCAGCTAACACAAGCGCCTGGCAGGGACCAGAGCGCTTCTCATGCATCCCTGGCCAAGAAGCACAGCAGCCAAACAAGTTGTGGAAGGCAAAAAGCCTGCTCGTCATCGCTACATGTCACGCTTTGGAAGAGATGCCACGGTACCACTCACCTCTTCTTCCTCTTCTTCCTCTTCTTCTTCTTCTTCTTCTTCTTCTTCTTCTTCTTCTTCTTCTTCTTCTTCTTATTCTTCTTCTTCTTCTTCTTCTTCTTCTTCTTCCTCTTTTTTTCATGGTCAGTCCCACAACTCCTTGTCAAGGTTCTCCCTCTGCAGGAACCGCGGACAGCTTGGCCTCTATTCCTGCTGCTGCTCTCTGCAGCTCTGGGACTTGCCTTTGCCAGCCTGCAAGGGATCTTTTCTCATGCTAAACTGAAGAATGCCTCAGCCTACTCCTGGCTACACTTGGGCTTGAGCTAATGCTTGTGAGCCTGGGTTCTGAAACAGAGTCACAAAGGGAAAAAAAATGACATGAAATAACAGAACATGAATTAACATAAAATCAAGAAAATTACTAAATTAACAACAAAATAAAATAAAATTCATTGTGTCATGTGTCCTTGAAATTGATTTTGGAACTGAAAACCCTCTGTCCTTTCAGGCAAACAGTCTCTTAGATATTGGACTGGCGGACAGGAGAGGAGAGGAGAGGAGAGGAGAGGAGAGGACATGAGAGAAGAGGAGAGGAGAGGAGAGGAGAGGAGAGGAGAGGAGAGGAGAGGAGAGGAGAGGAGATGAGAGCAGTTCTGCTCTGTCAGGCCTGCAGTTCTGCGTGACAAGCCCTGAGCGAGCCCTGAGGCCTCCATACATGATACTACAGGCAGTATTGCTACTGGAAGGAAGGCTGCACTGGCAACAAATGCACACTGTCTTTTTGCAAAAAAGGGACTCTATTAGGTTGCTTACTCCCCTATTTTGTAGCTACAGGGACTGATTTGGAGCCAGCACCCCAAAGGCTTCCTCCAAAGGGCTGCACATATGCGGCTGTGTCACCCCCATGTCACAATGCCAGCACCCGGCAACGCAGTGGTCACCAGGCCCCACGCAGGATCCAGAGGAGCAGCCTCCCGTGTCCACTGCCAGAGCTGGCCCGGGGGCAGCCCCAGCACATCTGACAGGAAGCACTTGAGGAGCTGCTGGTATCACAGGCCAGGGGCTGAGGGAAGAAAACCTTGCATGAGGCTGCTGGAGGTTCTCCGCTGCAAGACAATCTGCTGGCAGGGCCACCTTCCAAGCTCGGCTCATGGATGCAAATCCTTTTCAACTGGATAGCAGTGGCAAGACCAAGGCAATTCCTTCTTGAGGAGCACTGCACAGCTCACCATCCTCATCTCCTACAGAGCAACGCTCAGGAGCCGTAAGAGATAGGATGTCGAGGGCTTGCAAGGGCTTGCAAGGGCTTGCAGTGCTTTGGAACACCCACTGGTGTCCTACACAGGGACAGCAAGGATTCTTGCCCACAAGGTCTATCAGCTCAGAGGCACTTGGGCACTCTGGCAAGTCCGCCAGATAGCTCCAGCTCAAGGGAGGATAGGGCTTGGGCAGCTCCTGGGAAGCATGAGCAGCCTGTGGGACAAGGAGCCAGGTCTGGCTCACATGCTCAGGGAACAGCCCATGGCCAGCACTGGGCTCAGCAAGGAACTTTTTCCCCTGTGACACATTGGCACTGGTCCCCGGCGGTTTTTTGCCTTCCTCTGCAGTTCTCAGCACGGCCCCTTGCCACCATTTCTTTGGGCCATTTGGCCTGGGAGCCGGCTGCTCATGCTCCACCATGCTGGCAGCCACAGCTGCCACTTCTCAGCTCTCCCTGCAGCTAACACAAGCGCCTGGCAGGGACCAGAGCGCTTCTCATGCATCCCTGGCCAAGAAGCACAGCAGCCAAACAAGTTGTGGAAGGCAAAAAGTCTGCTCGTCATCGCTACATGTCACGCTTTGGAAGAGATGCCACGGTACCACTCACCTCTTCTTCCTCTTCTTCCTCTTCTTCTTCTTCCTCTTCTTCTTCTTCCTCCTCTTTTGTGCATGGTCAGTCCCACAACTCCTTGTCAAGGTTCTCCCTCTGCAGGAACCGCGGACAGCTTGGCCTCTATTCCTGCTGCTGCTCTCTGCAGCTCTGGGACTTGCCTTTGCCAGCCTGCAAGGGATCTTTTCTCATGCTAAACTGAAGAATGCCTCAGCCTACTCCTGGCTACACTTGGGCTTGAGCTAATGCTTGTGAGCCTGGGTTCTGAAACAGAGTCACAAAGGGAAAAAAAATGACATGAAATAACATAACATGAATTAACATAAAATCAAGAAAATTAATAAATTAACAACAAAATAAAATAAAATTCATTGTGTTATGTGTCCTTGACATTGATTTTGGAACTGAAAACCCTCTGTCCTTTCAGGCAAACAGGCTCTTAGATATTGGACTGGCGGACAGGAGAGAAGAGGAGAGGAGAGGAGAGGAGAGGAGAGAAGAGGAGAGGAGGGGAGAGGAGAGGAGATGAGAGGAGAGGAGAGCAGTTCTGCTCTGTCAGGCCTGCAGTTCTGCGTGACAAGCCCTGAGCGAGCCCTGAGGCCTCCATACATGATACTACAGGCAGTATTGCTACTGGAAGGAAGGCTGCACTGGCAACAAATGCACACTGTCTTTTTGCAAAAAAGGGACTCTATTAGGTTGCTTACTCCCCTATTTTGTAGGTACAGGGACTGATTTGGAGCCAGCCCCCCAAAGGCTTCCTCCAAAGGGCTGCACATATGCGGCTGTGTCACCCCCATGTCACAATGCCAGCACCCGGCAACGCAGTGGTCACCAGGCCCCACGCAGGATCCAGAGGAGCAGCCTCCCGTGTCCACTGCCAGAGCTGGCCCGGGGGCAGCCCCAGCACATCTCACAGGAAGCACTTGAGGAGCTGCTGGAATCACAGGCCAGGGGCTGAGGGAAGAAAACCTTGCATGAGGCTGCTGGAGGTTCTCCGCTGCAAGACAATCTGCTGGCAGGGCCACCTTCCAAGCTCGGCTCATGGATGCAAATCCTTTTCAACTGGATAGCAGTGGCAAGACCAAGGCAATTCCTTCTTGAGGAGCACTGCACAGCTCACCATCCTCATCTCCTACAGAGCAACGCTCAGGAGCCGTAAGAGATAGGATGTCGAGGGCTTGCAAGGGCTTGCAAGGGCTTGCAGTGCTTTGGAACACCCACTGGTGTCCTACACAGGGACAGCAAGGATTCTTGCCCACAAGGTCTATCAGCTCAGAGGCACTTGGGCACTCTGGCAAGTCCGCGACATAGCTCCAGCTCAAGGGAGGATAGGGCTTGGGCAGCTCCTGGCAAGCATGAGCAGCCTGTGAGACAAGGAGCCAGGTCTGGCTCACATGCTCAGGGAACAGCCCATGGCCAGCACTGGGCTCAGCAAGGAACTTTTTCCCCCGGGGCACATTGGCACTGGTTCCCGGCGGTTTTTTGCCTTCCTCTGCAGTTCTCAGCACGGCCCCTTGCCACCATTTCTTTGGGCCATTTGGCCTGGGAGCCGGCTGCTCATGCTCCACCATGCTGGCAGCCGCAGCTGCCACTTCTCAGCTCTCCCTGCAGCTAACACAAGCGCCTGGCAGGGACCAGAGCGCTTCTCATGCATCCCTGGCCAAGAAGCACAGCAGCCAAACAAGTTGTGGAAGGCAAAAGGTCTGCTCGTCATCGCTACATGTCACGCTTTGGAAGAGATGCCACGGTACCACACACCTCTTCTTCCTCTTCTTCCTCTTCTTCTTCTTCCTCTTCTTCTTCTTCTTCTTCCTCTTCTTCTTCTTCTTCTTCTTCTTCTTCTTCTTCTTCTTCTTCTTCTTCCTCTTTTGTTCATGGTCAGTCCCACAACTCCTTGTCAAGGTTCTCCCTCTGCAGGAACCGCGGACAGCTTGGCCTCTATTCCTGCTGCTGCTCTCTGTAGCTCTGGGACTTGCCTTTGCCAGCCTGCAAGGGATCTTTTCTCATGCTAAACTGAAGAATGCCTCAGCCTACTCCTGGCTACACTTGGGCTTGAGCTAATGCTTGTGAGCCTGGGTTCTGAAACAGAGTCACAAATGGAAAAAAAATGACATGAAATAACAGAACATGAATTAACATAAAATCAAGAAAATTAATAAATTAACAACAAAATAAAATAAAATTCATTGTGTCATGTGTCCTTGAAATTGATTTTGGAACTGAAAACCCTCTGTCCTTTCAGGCAAACAGTCTCTTAGATAATGGACTGGCGGACACGAGAGGAGAGGAGAGGAGAGGAGAGGAGAGGAGAGGACAGGAGAGAAGAGGAGAGGAGAGGAGAGGAGAGGAGAGGAGAGGAGAGGAGAGGAGAGGAGAGGAGAGGAGAGGAGAGGAGAGGAGAGGAGAGGAGAGGAGAGGAGAGGAGATGAGAGCAGTTCTGCTCTGTTTTGGCCTGCAGTTCTGCGTGACAAGCCCTGAGCGAGCCCTGAGGCCTCCATACATGATAGTACAGGCAGTATTGCTACTGGAAGGAAGGCTGCACTGGCAACAAATGCACACTGTCTTTTTGCAAAAAAGGGACTCTATTAGGTTGCTTACTCCCCTATTTTGTAGGTACAGGGACTGATTTGGAGCCAGCACCCCAAAGGCTTCCTCCAAAGGGCTGCACATATGCGGCTGTGTCACCCCCATGTCACAATGCCAGCACCCGGCAACGCAGTGGTCACCAGGCCCCACGCAGGATCCAGAGGAGCAGCCTCCCGTGTCCACTGCCAGAGCTGGCCCGGGGGCAGCCCCAGCACATCTGACAGGAAGCACTTGAGGAGCTGCTGGAATCACAGGCCAGGGGCTGAGGGAAGAAAACCTTGCATGAGGCTGCTGGAGGTTCTCCGCTGCAAGACAATCTGCTGGCAGGGCCACCTTCCAAGCTCGGCTCATGGATGCAAATCCTTTTCAACTGGATAGCAGTGGCAAGACCAAGGCAATTCCTTCTTGAGGAGCACTGCACAGCTCACCATCCTCATCTCCTACAGAGCAACGCTCAGGACCCGTAAGAGATAGGATGTCGAGGGCTTGCAAGGGCTTGCAAGGGCTTGCAGTGCTTTGGAACACCCACTGGTGTCCTACACAGGGACAGCAAGGATTCTTGCCCACAAGGTCTATCAGCTCAGAGGCACTTGGGCACTCTGGCAAGTCCGCCAGATAGCTCCAGCTCAAGGGAGGATAGGGCTTGGGCAGCTCCTGGGAAGCATGAGCAGCCTGTGGGACAAGGAGCCAGGTCTGGCTCACATGCTCAGGGAACAGCCCATGGCCAGCACTGGGCTCAGCAAGGAACTTTTTCCCCTGGGGCACATTGGCACTGGTCCCCGGCGGTTTTTTGCCTTCCTCTGCAGTTCTCAGCACGGCCCCTTGCCACCATTTCTTTGGGCCATTTGGCCTGGGAGCCGGCTGCTCATGCTCCACCATGCTGGCAGCCACAGCTGCCACTTCTCAGCTCTCCCTGCAGCTAACACAAGCGCCTGGCAGGGACCAGAGCGTTTCTCATGCATCCCTGGCCAAGAAGCACAGCAGCCAAACAAGTTGTGGAAGGCAAAAAGTCTGCTCGTCATCGCTACATGTCACGCTTTGGAAGAGATGCCACGGTACCACTCACCTCTTCTTCCTCTTCTTCCTCTTCTTCTTCTTCTTCTTCTTCTTCTTCTTCCTCCTCTTTTGTGCATGGTCAGTCCCACAACTCCTTGTCAAGGTTCTCCCTCTGCAGGAATCGCGGACAGCTTGGCCTCTATTCCTGCTGCTGCTCTCTGCAGCTCTGGGACTTGCCTTTGCCAGCCTGCAAGGGATCTTTTCTCATGCTAAACTGAAGAATGCCTCAGCCTACTCCTGGCTACACTTGGGCTTGAGCTAATGCTTGTGAGCCTGGGTTCTGAAACAGAGTCACAAAGGGAAAAAAAATGACATGAAATAACAGAACATGAATTAACATAAAATCAAGAAAATTAATAAATTAACAACAAAATAAAATAAAATTCATTGTGTTATGTGTCCTTGACATTGATTTTGGAACTGAAAACCCTCTGTCCTTTCAGGCAAACAGGCTCTTAGATATTGGACTGGCGGACAGGAGAGAAGAGGAGAGGAGAGGAGAGGAGAGGAGAGAAGAGGAGAGGAGGGGAGAGGAGAGGAGATGAGAGGAGAGGAGAGCAGTTCTGCTCTGTCAGGCCTGCAGTTCTGCGTGACAAGCCCTCAGCGAGCCCTGAGGCCTCCATACATGATACTACAGGCAGTATTGCTACTGGAAGGAAGGCTGCACTGGCAACAAATGCACACTGTCTTTTTGCAAAAAAGGGACTCTATTAGGTTGCTTACTCCCCTATTTTGTAGCTACAGGGACTGATTTGGAGCCAGCACCCCAAAGGCTTCCTCCAAAGGGCTGCACATATGCGGCTGTGTCACCCCCATGTCACAATGCCAGCACCCGGCAACGCAGTGGTCACCAGGCCCCACGCAGGATCCAGAGGAGCAGCCTCCCGTGTCCACTGCCAGAGCTGGCCCGGGGGCAGCCCCAGCACATCTCACAGGAAGCACTTGAGGAGCTGCTGGAATCACAGGCCAGGGGCTGAGGGAAGAAAACCTTGCATGAGGCTGCTGGAGGTTCTCCGCTGCAAGACAATCTGCTGGCAGGGCCACCTTCCAAGCTCAGCTCATGGATGCAAATCCTTTTCAACTGGATAGCAGTGGCAAGACCAAGGCAATTCCTTCTTGAGGAGCACTGCACAGCTCACCATCCTCATCTCCTACAGAGCAACGCTCAGGAGCCGTAAGAGATAGGATGTCGAGGGCTTGCAAGGGCTTGCAAGGGCTTGCAGTGCTTTGGAACACCCACTGGTGTCCTACACAGGGACAGCAAGGATTCTTGCCCACAAGGTCTATCAGCTCAGAGGCACTTGGGCACTCTGGCAAGTCCGCCAGATAGCTCCAGCTCAAGGGAGGATAGGGCTTGGGCAGCTCCTGGGAAGCATGAGCAGCCTGTGGGACAAGGAGCCAGGTCTGGCTCACATGCTCAGGGAACAGCCCATGGCCAGCACTGGGCTCAGCAAGGAACTTTTTCCCCTGGGGCACATTGGCACTGGTCCCCGGCGGTTTTTTGCCTTCCTCTGCAGTTCTCAGCACGGCCCCTTGCCACCATTTCTTTGGGCCATTTGGCCTGGGAGCCGGCTGCTCATGCTCCACCATGCTGGCAGCCGCAGCTGCCACTTCTCAGCTCTCCCTGCAGCTAACACAAGCGCCTGGCAGGGACCAGAGCGTTTCCCATGCATCCCTGGCCAAGAAGCACAGCAGCCAAACAAGTTGTGGAAGGCAAAAAGTCTGCTCGTCATCGCTACATGTCACGCTTTGGAAGAGATGCCACGGTACCACTCACCTCTTCTTCCTCTTCTTCCTCTTCTTCTTCTTCTTCTTCTTCTTCTTCTTCTTCAACCTCTTTTGTGCATGGTCAGTCCCACAACTCCTTGTCAAGGTTCTCCCTCTGCAGGAACTGCGGACAGCTTGGCCTCTATTCCTGCTGCTGCTCTCTGCAGCTCTGGGACTTGCCTTTGCCAGCCTGCAAGGGATCTTTTCTCATGCTAAACTGAAGAATGCCTCAGCCTACTCCTGGCTACACTTGGGCTTGAGCTAATGCTTGTGAGCCTGGGTTCTGAAACAGAGTCACAAAGGGAAAAAAAATGACATGAAATAACAGAACATGAATTAACATAAAATCAAGAAAATTAATAAATTAACAACAAAATAAAATTCATTGTGTCATGTGTCCTTGAAATTGATTTTGGAACTGAAAACCCTCTGTCCTTTCAGGCAAACAGTCTCTTAGATATTGGACTGGCAGACAGGAGAGGAGAGGAGAGGAGAGGAGAGGAGAGGAGAGGAGAGGAGAGGAGAGGAGAGGAGAGGAGAGGAGAGGACAGGAGAGGAGAGGAGAGGAGAGGAGAGGAGAGGAGAGGAGAGGAGAGGAGAGGAGAGGAGAGGAGAGGAGAGGAGAGGAGAGGAGAGCAGTTCTGCTCTGTCAGGCCTGCAGTTCTGCGTGACAAGCCCTGAGCGAGCCCTGAGGCCTCCATACATGATACTACAGGCAGTATTGCTACTGGAAGGAAGGCTGCACTGGCAACAAATGCACACTGTCTTTTTGCAAAAAAGGGACTCTATTAGGTTGCTTACTCCCCTATTTTGTAGGTACAGGGACTGATTTGGAGCCAGCACCCCAAAGGCTTCCTCCAAAGGGCTGCACGTATGCGGCTGTGTCACCCCCATGGCACAATGCCAGCACCCGGCAACGCAGTGGTCACCAGGCCCCACGCAGGATCCAGAGGAGCAGCCTCCCGTGTCCACTGCCAGAGCTGGCCCGGGGGCAGCCCCAGCACATCTGCCAGGAAGCACTTGAGGAGCTGCTGGAATCACAGGCCAGGGGCTGAGGGAAGAAAACCTTGCATGAGGCTGCTGGAGGTTCTCCGCTGCAAGACAATCTGCTGGCAGGGCCACCTTCCAAGCTCGGCTCATGGATGCAAATCCTTTTCAACTGGATAGCAGTGGCAAGACCAAGGCAATTCCTTCTTGAGGAGCACTGCACAGCTCACCATCCTCATCTCCTACAGAGCAACGCTCAGGAGCCGTAAGAGATAGGATGTCGAGGGCTTGCAAGGGCTTGCAAGGGCTTGCAGTGCTTTGGAACACCCACTGGTGTCCTACACAGGGACAGCAAGGATTCTTGCCCACAAGGTCAATCAGCTCAGAGGCACTTGGGCACTCTGGCAAGTCCGCCAGATAGCTCCAGCTCAAGGGAGGATAGGGCTTGGGCAGCTCCTGGCAAGCATGAGCAGCCTGTGGGACAAGGAGCCAGGTCTGGCTCACATGCTCAGGGAACAGCCCATGGACAGCACTGGGCTCAGCAAGGAACTTTTTCCCCTGGGGCACATTGGCACTGGTCCCCGGCGGTTTTTTGCCTTCCTCTGCAGTTCTCAGCACGGCCCCTTGCCACCATTTCTTTGGGCCATTTGGCCTGGGAGCCGGCTGCTCATGCCCCACCATGCTGGCAGCTGCAGCTGCCACTTCTCAGCTCTCCCTGCAGCTAACACAAGCGCCTGGCAGGGACCAGAGCGCTTCTCATGCATCCCTGCCCAAGAAGCACAGCAGCCAAACAAGTTGTGGAAGGCAAAAAGTCTGCTCGTCATCGCTACATGTCACGCTTTGGAAGAGATGCCACGGTACCACTCACCTCTTCTTCCTCTTCTTCCTCTTCTTCCTCTTCTTCTTCTTCTTCTTCTTCTTCCTCCTCTTTTGTGCATGGTCAGTCCCACAACTCCTTGTCAAGGTTCTCCCTCTGCAGGAATCGCGGACAGCTTGGCCTCTATTCCTGCTGCTGCTCTCTGCAGCTCTGGGACTTGCCTTTGCCAGCCTGCAAGGGATCTTTTCTCATGCTAAACTGAAGAATGCCTCAGCCTACTCCTGGCTACACTTGGGCTTGAGCTAATGCTTGTGAGCCTGGGTTCTGAAACAGAGTCACAAAGGGAAAAAAAATGACATGAGATAACAGAACATGAATTAACATAAAATCAAGAAAATTAATAAATTAACAACAAAATAAAATAAAATTCATTGTGTCATGTGTCCTTGAAACTGATTTTGGAACTGAAAACCCTCTGTCCTTTCAGGCAAACAGTCTCTTAGATATTGGACTGGCGGACAGGAGAGGAGAGGAGAGGAGAGGAGAGGAGAGGAGAGGAGAGGAGAGGAGAGGAGAGGAGAGGAGAGCAGTTCTGCTCTGTCAGGCCTGCAGTTCTGCGTGACAAGCCCTGAGCGAGCCCTGAGGCCTCCATACATGATACTACAGGCAGTATTGCTACTGGAAGGAAGGCTGCACTGGCAACAAATGCACACTGTCTTTTTGCAAAAAAGGGACTCTATTAGGTTGCTTACTCCCCTATTTTGTAGCTACAGGGACTGATTTGGAGCCAGCACCCCAAAGGCTTCCTCCAAAGGGCTGCACATATGCGGCTGTGTCACCCCCATGTCACAATGCCAGCACCCGGCAACGCAGTGGTCACCAGGCCCCACGCAGGATCCAGAGGAGCAGCCTCCCGTGTCCACTGCCAGAGCTGGCCCGGGGGCAGCCCCAGCACATCTGACAGGAAGCACTTGAGGAGCTGCTGGAATCACAGGCCAGGGGCTGAGGGAAGAAAACCTTGCATGAGGCTGCTGGAGGTTCTCCGCTGCAAGACAATCTGCTGGCAGGGCCACCTTCCAAGCTCGGCTCATGGATGCAAATCCTTTTCAACTGGATAGCAGTGGCAAGACCAAGGCAATTCCTTCTTGAGGAGCACTGCACAGCTCACCATCCTCATCTCCTACAGAGCAACGCTCAGGACCCGTAAGAGATAGGATGTCGAGGGCTTGCAAGGGCTTGCAAGGGCTTGCAGTGCTTTGGAACACCCACTGGTGTCCTACACAGGGACAGCAAGGATTCTTGCCCACAAGGTCTATCAGCTCAGAGGCACTTGGGCACTCTGGCAAGTCCGCCAGATAGCTCCAGCTCAAGGGAGGATAGGGCTTGGGCAGCTCCTGGGAAGCATGAGCAGCCTGTGGGACAAGGAGCCAGGTCTGGCTCACATGCTCAGGGAACAGCCCATGGCCAGCACTGGGCTCAGCAAGGAACTTTTTCCCCTGGGGCACATTGGCACTGGTCCCCGGCGGTTTTTTGCCTTCCTCTGCAGTTCTCAGCACGGCCCCTTGCCACCATTTCTTTGGGCCATTTGGCCTGGGAGCCGGCTGCTCATGCCCCACCATGCTGGCAGCTGCAGCTGCCACTTCTCAGCTCTCCCTGCAGCTAACACAAGCGCCTGGCAGGGACCAGAGCGCTTCTCATGCATCCCTGCCCAAGAAGCACAGCAGCCAAACAAGTTGTGGAAGGCAAAAAGTCTGCTCGTCATCGCTACATGTCACGCTTTGGAAGAGATGCCACGGTACCACTCACCTCTTCTTCCTCTTCTTCCTCTTCTTCCTCTTCTTCTCTTCTTCTTCTTCTTCCTCCTCTTTTGTGCATGGTCAGTCCCACAACTCCTTGTCAAGGTTCTCCCTCTGCAGGAATCGCGGACAGCTTGGCCTCTATTCCTGCTGCTGCTCTCTGCAGCTCTGGGACTTGCCTTTGCCAGCCTGCAAGGGATCTTTTCTCATGCTAAACTGAAGAATGCCTCAGCCTACTCCTGGCTACACTTGGGCTTGAGCTAATGCTTGTGAGCCTGGGTTCTGAAACAGAGTCACAAAGGAAAAAAAATGACATGAGATAACAGAACATGAATTAACATAAAATCAAGAAAATTAATAAATTAACAACAAAATAAAATAAAATTCATTGTGTCATGTGTCCTTGAAACTGATTTTGGAACTGAAAACCCTCTGTCCTTTCAGGCAAACAGTCTCTTAGATATTGGACTGGCGGACAGGAGAGGAGAGGAGAGGAGAGGAGAGGAGAGGAGAGGAGAGGAGAGGAGAGGAGAGCAGTTCTGCTCTGTCAGGCCTGCAGTTCTGCGTGACAAGCCCTGAGCGAGCCCTGAGGCCTCCATACATGATACTACAGGCAGTATTGCTACTGGAAGGAAGGCTGCACTGGCAACAAATCCACACTGTCTTTTTGCAAAAAAGGGACTCTATTAGGTTGCTTACTCCCCTATTTTGTAGCTACAGGGACTGATTTGGAGCCAGCACCCCAAAGGCTTCCTCCAAAGGGCTGCGGCTGCACATATGCGGCTGTGTCACCCCCATGTCACAATGCCAGCACCCGGCAACCGCAGTGGTCACCAGGCCCCACGCAGGATCCAGAGGAGCAGCCTCCCGTGTCCCACTGCCAGAGCTGGCCCGGGGGCAGCCCCAGCACATCTCACAGGAAGCACTTGAGGAGCTGCTGGAATCACAGGCCAGGGGCTGAGGGAACAAAACCTTGCTTGAGGCTGCTGGAGGTTCTCCGCCTGCAAGACAATCTGCTGGCAGGGCCACCTTCCAAGCTCGGCTCATGGATGCAAATCCTTTTCAACTGGATAGCAGTGGCAAGACCAAGGCAATTCCTTCTTGAGGAGCACTGCACAGCTCACCATCCTCATCTCCTACAGAGCAACGCTCAGGAGCCGTAAGAGATAGGATGTCGAGGGCTTGCAAGGGCTTGCAAGGGCTTGCAGTGCTTTGGAACACCCACTGGTGTCCTACACAGGGACAGCAAGGATTCTTGCCCACAAGGTCTATCAGCTCAGAGGCACTTGGGCACTCTGGCAAGTCCGCCAGATAGCTCCAGCTCAAGGGAGGATAGGGCTTGGGCAGCTCCTGGGAAGCATGAGCAGCCTGTGGACAAGGAGCCAGGTCTGGCTCACATGCTCAGGGAACAGCCCATGGCCAGCACTGGGCTCAGCAAGGAACTTTTTCCCCTGGGGCACATTGGCACTGGTCCCCGGCGGTTTTTGCCTTCCTCTGCAGTTCTCAGCACGGCCCCTTGCCACCATTTCTTTGGGCCATTTGGCCTGGGAGCCGGCTGCTCATGCTCCACCATGCTGGCAGCCGCAGCTGCCACTTCTCAGCTCTCCCTGCAGCTAACACAAGCGCCTGGCAGGGACCAGAGCGTTTCCCATGCATCCCTGGCCAAGAAGCACAGCAGCCAAACAAGTTGTGGAAGGCAAAAAGTCTGCTCGTCATCGCTACATGTCACGCTTTGGAAGAGATGCCACGGTACCACTCACCTCTTCTTCCTCTTCTTCCTCTTCTTCTTCTTCTTCTTCTTCTTCTTCTTCTTCAACCTCTTTGTGCATGGTCAGTCCCACAACTCCTTGTCAAGGTTCTCCCTCTGCAGGAATCGCGGACAGCTTGGCCTCTATTCCTGCTGCTGCTCTCTGCAGCTCTGGGACTTGCCTTTGCAGCCTGCAAGGGATCTTTTCTCATGCTAAACTGAAGAATGCCTCAGCCTACTCCTGGCTACACTTGGGCTTGAGCTAATGCTTGTGAGCCTGGGTTCTGAAACAGAGTCACAAAGGGAAAAAAATGACATGAAATAACAGAACATGAATTAACATAAAATCAAGAAAATTAATAAATTAACAACAAAATAAAATTCATTGTGTCATGTGTCCTTGAAATTGATTTTGGAACTGAAAACCCTCTGTCCTTTCAGGCAAACAGTCCTCTTAGATATTGGACTGGCAGACAGGAGAGGAGAGGAGAGGCGAGGAGAGGAGAGGAGAGAGAGGAGAGGAGAGGAGAGAGGAGAGGGAGAGGACAGGACAGGACAGGACAGGAGAGGACAGGAGAGGAGAGGAGAGGAGAGGAGAGGAGAGGAGAGGAGAGGAGAGGAGAGAGAGCAGTTCTGCTCTGTCAGGCCTGCAGTTCTGCGTGACAAGCCCTGAGCGAGCCCTGAGGCCTCCATACATGATACTACAGGCAGTATTGCTACTGGAAGGAAGGCTGCACTGGCAACAAATCCACACTGTCTTTTTGCAAAAAAGGGACTCTATTAGGTTGCTTACTCCCCTATTTTGTAGCTACAGGACTGATTTGGAGCCAGCACCCCAAAGGCTTCCTCCAAAGGGCTGCACGTATGCGGCTGTGTCACCCCCATGTCACAATGCCAGCACCCGGCAACGCAGTGGTCACCAGGCCCCACGCAGGATCCAGAGGAGCAGCCTCCCGTGTCCACTGCCAGAGCTGGCCCGGGGGCAGCCCCAGCACATCTGACAGGAAGCACTTGAGGAGCTGCTGGAATCACAGGCCAGGGGCTGAGGGAAGAAAACCTTGCATGAGGCTGCTGGAGGTTCTCCGCTGCAAGACAATCTGCTGGCAGGGCCACCTTCCAAGCTCGGCTCATGGATGCAAATCCTTTTCAACTGGATAGCAGTGGCAAGACCAAGGCAATTCCTTCTTGAGGAGCACTGCACAGCTCACCATCCTCATCTCCTACAGAGCAACGCTCAGGAGCCGTAAGAGATAGGATGTCGAGGGCTTGCAAGGGCTTGCAAGGGCTTGCAGTGCTTTGGAACACCCACTGGTGTCCTACACAGGGACAGCAAGGATTCTTGCCCACAAGGTCAATCAGCTCAGAGGCACTTGGGCACTCTGGCAAGTCCGCCAGATAGCTCCAGCTCAAGGGAGGATAGGGCTTGGGCAGCTCCTGGGAAGCATGAGCAGCCTGTGGGACAAGGAGCCAGGTCTGGCTCACATGCTCAGGGAACAGCCCATGGCCAGCACTGGGCTCAGCAAGGAACTTTTCCCCTGGGGCACATTGGCACTGGTCCCCGGCGGTTTTTTGCCTTCCTCTGCAGTTCTCAGCACGGCCCCTTGCCACCATTTCTTTGGGCCATTTGGCCTGGGAGCCGGCTGCTCATGCCCCACCATGCTGGCAGCTGCAGCTGCCACTTCTCAGCTCTCCCTGCAGCTAACACAAGCGCCTGGCAGGGACCAGAGCGCTTCTTCATGCATCCCTGCCCAAGAAGCACAGCAGCCAAACAAGTTGTGGAAGGCAAAAAGTCTGCTCGTCATCGCTACATGTCACGCTTTGGAAGAGATGCCACGGTACCACTCACCTCTTCTTCCTCTTCTTCCTCTTCTTCTTCTTCTTCTTCTTCTTCTTCTTCTTCCTCCTCTTTTGTGCATGGTCAGTCCCACAACTCCTTGTCAAGGTTCTCCCTCTGCAGGAATCGCGGACAGCTTGGCCTCTATTCCTGCTGCTGCTTTCTGCAGCTCTGGGACTTGCCTTTGCCAGCCTGCAAGGGATCTTTTCTCATGCTAAACTGAAGAATGCCTCAGCCTACTCCTGGCTACACTGTGGCTTGAGCTAATGCTTGTGAGCCTGGGTTCTGAAACAGAGTCACAAAGGGAAAAAAAATGACATGAGATAACAGAACATGAATTAACATAAAATCAAGAAAATTAATAAATTAACAACAAAATAAAATAAAATTCATTGTGTCATGTGTCTTGAAACTGATTTTGGAACTGAAAACCCTCTGTCCTTTCAGGCAAACAGTCTCTTAGATATTGGACTGGCGGACAGGAGAGGAGAGGAGAGGAGAGGAGAGGAGGAGAGGAGAGGAGAGGAGAGGAGAGGAGAGGAGAGGAGAGGAGAGGAGAGCAGTTCTGCTCTGTCAGGCCTGCAGTTCTGCGTGACAAGCCCTGAGCGAGGCCCCTGAGGCCTCCATACATGATACTACAGGCAGTATTGCTACTGGAAGGAAGGCTGCACTGGCAACAAATCCACACTGTCTTTTTGCAAAAAAGGGACTCTATTAGGTTGCTTACTCCCCTATTTTGTAGGTACAGGGACTGATTTGGAGCCAGCACCCCAAAGGCTTCCTCCAAAGGGCTGCACATATGCGGCTGTGTCACCCCCATGTCACAATGCCAGCACCCGGCAACGCAGTGGTCACCAGGCCCCACGCAGGATCCAGAGGAGCAGCCTCCCGTGTCCACTGCCAGAGCTGGCCCGGGGGCAGCCCCAGCACATCTCACAGGAAGCACTTGAGGAGCTGCTGGAATCACAGGCCAGGGGCTGAGGGAACAAAACCTTGCATGAGGCTGCTGGAGGTTCTCCGCTGCAAGACAATCTGCTGGCAGGGCCACCTTCCAAGCTCGGCTCATGGATGCAAATCCTTTTCAACTGGATAGCAGTGGCAAGACCAAGGCAATTCCTTCTTGAGGAGCACTGCACAGCTCACCATCCTCATCTCCTACAGAGCAACGCTCAGGAGCCGTAAGAGATAGGATGTCGAGGGCTTGCAAGGGCTTGCAAGGGCTTGCAGTGCTTTGGAACACCCACTGGTGTCCTACACAGGGACAGCAAGGATTCTTGCCCACAAGGTCTATCAGCTCAGAGGCACTTGGGCACTCTGGCAAGTCCGCCAGATAGCTCCAGCTCAAGGGAGGATAGGGCTTGGGCAGCTCCTGGGAAGCATGAGCAGCCTGTGGGACAAGGAGCCAGGTCTGGCTCACATGCTCAGGGAACAGCCCATGGCCAGCACTGGGCTCAGCAAGGAACTTTTTCCCCTGGGGCACATTGGCACTGGTCCCCGGCGGTTTTTTGCCTTCCTCTGCAGTTCTCAGCACGGCCCCTTGCCACCATTTCTTTGGGCCATTTGGCCTGGGAGCCGGCTGCTCATGCTCCACCATGCTGGCAGCCGCAGCTGCCACTTCTCAGCTCTCCCTGCAGCTAACACAAGCGCCTGGCAGGGACCAGAGCGTTTCCCATGCATCCCTGGCCAAGAAGCACAGCAGCCAAACAAGTTGTGGAAGGCAAAAAGTCTGCTCGTCATCGCTACATGTCACGCTTTGGAAGAGATGCCACGGTACCACTCACCTCTTCTTCCTCTTCTTCCTCTTCTTCTTCTTCTTCTTCTTCTTCTTCTTCTTCAACCTCTTTTGTGCATGGTCAGTCCCACAACTCCTTGTCAAGGTTCTCCCTCTGCAGGAATCGCGGACAGCTTGGCCTCTATTCCTGCTGCTGCTCTCTGCAGCTCTGGGACTTGCCTTTGCCAGCCTGCAAGGGATCTTTTCTCATGCTAAACTGAAGAATGCCTCAGCCTACTCCTGGCTACACTTGGGCTTGAGCTAATGCTTGTGAGCCTGGGTTCTGAAACAGAGTCACAAAGGGAAAAAAAATGACATGAAATAACAGAACATGAATTAACATAAAATCAAGAAAATTAATAAATTAACAACAAAATAAAATTCATTGTGTCATGTGTCCTTGAAATTGATTTTGGAACTGAAAACCCTCTGTCCTTTCAGGCAAACAGTCTCTTAGATATTGGACTGGCAGACAGGAGAGGAGAGGAGAGGAGAGGAGAGGAGAGGAGAGGAGAGGAGAGGAGAGGACAGGACAGGACAGGACAGGACAGGAGAGGACAGGAGAGGAGAGGAGAGGAGAGGAGAGGAGAGGAGAGGAGAGGAGAGCAGTTCTGCTCTGTCAGGCCTGCAGTTCTGCGTGACAAGCCCTGAGCGAGCCCTGAGGCCTCCATACATGATACTACAGGCAGTATTGCTACTGGAAGGAAGGCTGCACTGGCAACAAATGCACACTGTCTTTTTGCAAAAAAGGGACTCTATTAGGTTGCTTACTCCCCTATTTTGTAGGTACAGGGACTGATTTGGAGCCAGCACCCCAAAGGCTTCCTCCAAAGGGCTGCACGTATGCGGCTGTGTCACCCCCATGTCACAATGCCAGCACCCGGCAACGCAGTGGTCACCAGGCCCCACGCAGGATCCAGAGGAGCAGCCTCCCGTGTCCACTGCCAGAGCTGGCCCGGGGGCAGCCCCAGCACATCTCACAGGAAGCACTTGAGGAGCTGCTGGAATCACAGGCCAGGGGCTGAGGGAAGAAAACCTTGCATGAGGCTGCTGGAGGTTCTCCGCTGCAAGACAATCTGCTGGCAGGGCCACCTTCCAAGCTCGGCTCATGGATGCAAATCCTTTTCAACTGGATAGCAGTGGCAAGACCAAGGCAATTCCTTCTTGAGGAGCACTGCACAGCTCACCATCCTCATCTCCTACAGAGCAACGCTCAGGAGCCGTAAGAGATAGGATGTCGAGGGCTTGCAAGGGCTTGCAAGGGCTTGCAGTGCTTTGGAACACCCACTGGTGTCCTACACAGGGACAGCAAGGATTCTTGCCCACAAGGTCAATCAGCTCAGAGGCACTTGGGCACTCTGGCAAGTCCGCCAGATAGCTCCAGCTCAAGGGAGGATAGGGCTTGGGCAGCTCCTGGGAAGCATGAGCAGCCTGTGGGACAAGGAGCCAGGTCTGGCTCACATGCTCAGGGAACAGCCCATGGCCAGCACTGGGCTCAGCAAGGAACTTTTTCCCCTGGGGCACATTGGCACTGGTTCCCGGCGGTTTTTTGCCTTCCTCTGCAGTTCTCAGCACCGCCCCTTGCCACCATTTCTTTGGGCCATTTGGCCTGGGAGCCGGCTGCTCATGCCCCACCATGCTGGCAGCTGCAGCTGCCACTTCTCAGCTCTCCCTGCAGCTAACACAAGCGCCTGGCAGGGACCAGAGCGTTTCCCATGCATCCCTGGCCAAGAAGCACAGCAGCCAAACAAGTTGTGGAAGGCAAAAAGTCTGCTCGTCATCGCTACATGTCACGCTTTGGAAGAGATGCCACGGTACCACTCACCTCTTCTTCCTCTTCTTCCTCTTCTTCTTCTTCTTCTTCTTCTTCTTCTTCCTCCTCTTTTGTGCATGGTCAGTCCCACAACTCCTTGTCAAGGTTCTCCCTCTGCAGGAATCGCGGACAGCTTGGCCTCTATTCCTGCTGCTGCTCTCTGCAGCTCTGGGACTTGCCTTTGCCAGCCTGCAAGGGATCTTTTCTCATGCTAAACTGAAGAATGCCTCAGCCTACTCCTGGCTACACTTGGGCTTGAGCTAATGCTTGTGAGCCTGGGTTCTGAAACAGAGTCACAAAGGGAAAAAAAATGACATGAAATAACAGAACATGAATTAACATAAAATCAAGAAAATTAATAAATTAACAACAAAATAAAATAAAATTCATTGTGTCATGTGTCCTTGAAACTGATTTTGGAACTGAAAACCCTCTGTCCTTTCAGGCAAACAGTCTCTTAGATATTGGACTGGCGGACAGGAGAGGAGAGGAGAGGAGAGGAGAGGAGAGGAGAGGAGAGGAGAGGAGAGGAGAGGAGAGGAGAGCAGTTCTGCTCTGTCAGGCCTGCAGTTCTGCGTGACAAGCCCTGAGCGAGCCCTGAGGCCTCCATACATGATACTACAGGCAGTATTGCTACTGGAAGGAAGGCTGCACTGGCAACAAATGCACACTGTCTTTTTGCAAAAAAGGGACTCTATTAGGTTGCTTACTCCCCTATTTTGTAGGTACAGGGACTGATTTGGAGCCAGCACCCCAAAGGCTTCCTCCAAAGGGCTGCACATATGCGGCTGTGTCACCCCCATGTCACAATGCCAGCACCCGGCAACGCAGTGGTCACCAGGCCCCACGCAGGATCCAGAGGAGCAGCCTCCCGTGTCCACTGCCAGAGCTGGCCCGGGGGCAGCCCCAGCACATCTGACAGGAAGCACTTGAGGAGCTGCTGGAATCCCAGGCCAGGGGCTGAGGGAACAAAACCTTGCATGAGGCTGCTGGAGGTTCTCCGCTGCAAGACAATCTGCTGGCAGGGCCACCTTCCAAGCTCGGCTCATGGATGCAAATCCTTTTCAACTGGATAGCAGTGGCAAGACCAAGGCAATTCCTTCTTGAGGAGCACTGCACAGCTCACCATCCTCATCTCCTACAGAGCAACGCTCAGGAGCCGTAAGAGATAGGATGTCGAGGGCTTGCAAGGGCTTGCAAGGGCTTGCAGTGCTTTGGAACACCCACTGGTGTCCTACACAGGGACAGCAAGGATTCTTGCCCACAAGGTCTATCAGCTCAGAGGCACTTGGGCACTCTGGCAAGTCCGCGACATAGCTCCAGCTCAAGGGAGGATAGGGCTTGGGCAGCTCCTGGGAAGCATGAGCAGCCTGTGGGACAAGGAGCCAGCTCTGGCTCACATGCTCAGGGAACAGCCCATGGCCAGCACTGGGCTCAGCAAGGAACTTTTTCCCCTGGGGCACATTGGCACTGGTCCCCGGCGGTTTTTTGCCTTCCTCTGCAGTTCTCAGCACGGCCCCTTGCCACCATTTCTTTGGGCCATTTGGCCTGGGAGCCGGCTGCTCATGCTCCACCATGCTGGCAGCCGCAGCTGCCACTTCTCAGCTCTCCCTGCAGCTAACACAAGCGCCTGGCAGGGACCAGAGCGCTTCTCATGCATCCCTGCCCAAGAAGCACAGCAGCCAAACAAGTTGTGGAAGGCAAAAAGTCTGCTCGTCATCGCTACATGTCACGCTTTGGAAGAGATGCCACGGTACCACTCACCTCTTCTTCCTCTTCTTCCTCTTCTTCTTCTTCTTCTTCTTCTTCTTCTTCCTCCTCTTTTGTGCATGGTCAGTCCCACAACTCCTTGTCAAGGTTCTCCCTCTGCAGGAACCGCGGACAGCTTGGCCTCTATTCCTGCTGCTGCTCTCTGCAGCTCTGGGACTTGCCTTTGCCAGCCTGCAAGGGATCTTTTCTCATGCTAAACTGAAGAATGCCTCAGCCTACTCCTGGCTACACTTGGGCTTGAGCTAATGCTTGTGAGCCTGGGTTCTGAAACAGAGTCACAAAGGGAAAAAAAATGACATGAAATAACAGAACATGAATTAACATAAAATCAAGAAAATTAATAAATTAACAACAAAATAAAATAAAATTCATTGTGTCATGTGTCCTTGAAATTGATTTTGGAACTGAAAACCCTCTGTCCTTTCAGGCAAACAGTCTCTTAGATATTGGACTGGCGGACAGGAGAGGAGAGGAGAGGAGATGAGAGGAGAGGAGAGGAGAGGAGAGGAGAGGAGAGGAGAGGAGAGGAGAGGAGAGGAGAGCAGTTCTGCTCTGTCAGGCCTGCAGTTCTGCGTGACAAGCCCTGAGCGAGCCCTGAGGCCTCCATACATGATACTACAGGCAGTATTGCTACTGGAAGGAAGGCCGCACTGGCAACAAATGCACACTGTCTTTTTGCAAAAAAGGGACTCTATTAGGTTGCTTACTCCCCTATTTTGTAGGTACAGGGACTGATTTGGAGCCAGCACCCCAAAGGCTTCCTCCAAAGGGCTGCACATATGCGGCTGTGTCACCCCCATGTCACAATGCCAGTACCCGGCAACGCAGTGGTCACCAGGCCCCACGCAGGATCCAGAGGAGCAGCCCCCATGTCCACTGCCAGAGCTGGCCCGGGGGCAGCCCCAGCACATCTGACAGGAAGCACTTGAGGAGCTGCTGGAATCCCAGGCCAGGGGCTGAGGGAACAAAACCTTGCATGAGGCTGCTGGAGGTTCTCCGCTGCAAGACAATCTGCTGGCAGGGCCACCTTCCAAGCTCGGCTCATGGATGCAAATCCTTTTCAACTGGATAGCAGTGGCAAGACCAAGGCAATTCCTTCTTGAGGAGCACTGCACAGCTCACCATCCTCATCTCCTACAGAGCAACGCTCAGGAGCCGTAAGAGATAGGATGTCGAGGGCTTGCAAGGGCTTGCAAGGGCTTGCAGTGCTTTGGAACACCCACTGGTGTCCTACACAGGGACAGCAAGGATTCTTGCCCACAAGGTCTATCAGCTCAGAGGCACTTGGGCACTCTGGCAAGTCCGCCAGATAGCTCCAGCTCAAGGGAGGATAGGGCTTGGGCAGCTCCTGGGAAGCATGAGCAGCCTGTGGGACAAGGAGCCAGGTCTGGCTCACATGCTCAGGGAACAGCCCATGGCCAGCACTGGGCTCAGCAAGGAACTTTTTCCCCTGGGGCACATTGGCACTGGTCCCCGGCGGTTTTTTGCCTTCCTCTGCAGTTCTCAGCACGGCCCCTTGCCACCATTTCTTTGGGCCATTTGGCCTGGGAGCCGGCTGCTCATGCTCCACCATGCTGGCAGCCGCAGCTGCCACTTCTCAGCTCTCCCTGCAGCTAACACAAGCGCCTGGCAGGGACCAGAGCGTTTCCCATGCATCCCTGGCCAAGAAGCACAGCAGCCAAACAAGTTGTGGAAGGCAAAAAGTCTGCTCGTCATCGCTACATGTCACGCTTTGGAAGAGATGCCACGGTACCACTCACCTCTTCTTCCTCTTCTTCCTCTTCTTCTTCTTCTTCTTCTTCTTCTTCTTCTTCAACCTCTTTTGTGCATGGTCAGTCCCACAACTCCTTGTCAAGGTTCTCCCTCTGCAGGAATCGCGGACAGCTTGGCCTCTATTCCTGCTGCTGCTCTCTGCAGCTCTGGGACTTGCCTTTGCCAGCCTGCAAGGGATCTTTTCTCATGCTAAACTGAAGAATGCCTCAGCCTACTCCTGGCTACACTTGGGCTTGAGCTAATGCTTGTGAGCCTGGGTTCTGAAACAGAGTCACAAAGGGAAAAAAAATGACATGAAATAACAGAACATGAATTAACATAAAATCAAGAAAATTAATAAATTAACAACAAAATAAAATTCATTGTGTCATGTGTCCTTGAAATTGATTTTGGAACTGAAAACCCTCTGTCCTTTCAGGCAAACAGTCTCTTAGATATTGGACTGGCAGACAGGAGAGGAGAGGAGAGGAGAGGAGAGGAGAGGAGAGGAGAGGAGAGGGGAGGAGAGGAGAGGAGAGGAGAGGAGAGGACAGGACAGGAGAGGAGAGGAGAGGAGAGGAGAGGAGAGGAGAGGAGAGGAGAGGAGAGGAGAGGAGAGGAGAGGAGAGGAGAGGAGAGGAGAGGAGAGGAGAGCAGTTCTGCTCTGTCAGGCCTGCAGTTCTGCGTGACAAGCCCTGAGCGAGCCCTGAGGCCTCCATACATGATACTACAGGCAGTATTGCTACTGGAAGGAAGGCTGCACTGGCAACAAATGCACACTGTCTTTTTGCAAAAAAGGGACTCTATTAGGTTGCTTACTCCCCTATTTTGTAGGTACAGGGACTGATTTGGAGCCAGCACCCCAAAGGCTTCCTCCAAAGGGCTGCACATATGCGGCTGTGTCACCCCCATGTCACAATGCCAGCACCCGGCAACGCAGTGGTCACCAGGCCCCACGCAGGATCCAGAGGAGCAGCCTCCCGTGTCCACTGCCAGAGCTGGCCCGGGGGCAGCCCCAGCACATCTGACAGGAAGCACTTGAGGAGCTGCTGGAATCACAGGCCAGGGGCTGAGGGAAGAAAACCTTGCATGAGGCTGCTGGAGGTTCTCCGCTGCAAGACAATCTGCTGGCAGGGCCACCTTCCAAGCTCGGCTCATGGATGCAAATCCTTTTCAACTGGATAGCAGTGGCAAGACAAGGCAATTCCTTCTTCAGGAGCACTGCAGAGCTCACCATCCTCATCTCCTACAGAGCAACGCTCAGGAGCCCTAAGAGATAGGGTGTCGAGGGCTTGCAAGGGCTTGCAAGGGCTTGCAGTGCTTTGGAACACCCACTGGTGTCCTACACAGGGACAGCAAGGATTCTTGCCCACAAGGTCTATCAGCTCAGAGGCACTTGGACACTCTGGCAAGTCCGCGACATAGCTCCAGCTCAAGGGAGGATAGGGCTTGGGCAGCTCCTGGGAAGCATGAGCAGCCTGTGGGACAAGGAGCCAGGTCTGGCTCACATGCTCAGGGAACAGCCCATGGCCAGCACTGGGCTCAGCAAGGAACTTTTTCCCCCGGGGCACATTGGCACTGGTCCCCGGCGGTTTTTTGCCTTCCTCTGCACTTCTCAGCACCGCCCCTTGCCACCATTTCTTTGGGCCATTTGGCCTGGGAGCCGGCTGCTCATGCTCCACCATGATGGCAGCCGCAGCTGCCACTTCTCAGCAATCCCTGCAGGTAACACAAGCGCCTGGCAGGGACCAGAGCGCTTCTCATGCATCCCTGCCCAAGAAGCACAGCAGCCAAACAAGTTGTGGAAGGCAAAAAGTCTGCTCGTCATCGCTACATGTCACGCTTTGGAAGACATGCCACGGTACCACTCACCTCTTCTTGCTCTTCTCCCTCTTCCTCTTCTTCTTCTTCTTCTTCTTCTTCTTCCTCCTCTTTTGTGCATGGTCAGTCCCACAACTCCTTGTCAAGGTTCTCCCTCTGCAGGAACCGCGGACAGCTTGGCCTCTATTCCTGCTGCTGCTCTCTGCAGCTCTGGGACTTGCCTTTGCCAGCCTGCAAGGGATCTTTTCTCAGGCTAAACTGAAGAATGCCTCAGCCTACTCCTGGCTACACTTGGGCTTGAGCTAATGCTTGTGAGCCTGGGTTCTGAAACAGAGTCACAAAGGGAAAAAAAATGACATGAAATAACATAACATGAATTAACATCAAATCAAGAAAATTAATAAATTAACAACAAAATAAAATAAAATTCATTGTGTTATATGTCCTTGAAATTGATTTTGGAACTGAAAAACCTCTGTCCTTTCAGGCAAACAGTCTCTTAGATATTGGACTGGCGGACAGGAGAGAAGAGAAGAGGAGAAGAGAGGAGAGGAGAGGGGAGGAGAGGAGAAGAGAGCACAGGAGAGGAGAGGAGAGGAGAGGAGAGGAGAGGAGAGGAGAGGAGAGGAGAGGAGAGGAGAGGAGAGGAGAGGAGAGCAGTTCTGCTCTGTCAGGCCTGCAGTTCTGCGTGACAAGCCCTGAGCGAGCCCTGAGGCCTCCATACATGATACCACAGGCAGTATTGCTACTGGAAGGAAGGCTGCACTGGCAACAAATCCACACTGTCTTTTTGCAAAAAAGGGACTCTATTAGGTTGCTTACTCCCCTATTTTGTAGCTACAGGGACTGATTTGGAGCCAGCACCCCAAAGGCTTCCTCCAAAGGGCTGCACATATGCGGCTGTGTCACCCCCATGTCACAATGCCAGCACCCGGCAACGCAGTGGTCACCAGGCCCCACGCAGGATCCAGAGGAGCAGCCTCCCGTGTCCACTGCCAGAGCTGGCCCGGGGGCAGCCCCAGCACATCTGACAGGAAGCACTTGAGGAGCTGCTGGAATCACAGGCCAGGGGCTGAGGGAAGAAAACCTTGCATGAGGCTGCTGGAGGTTCTCCGCTGCAAGACAATCTGCTGGCAGAGCCACCTTCCAAGCTCGGCTCATGGATGCAAATCCTTTTCAGCTGGATAGCAGTGGCAAGACCAAGGCAACTCCTTCTTGAGGAGCACTGCAGAGCTCACCATCCCCATCTCCTACAGAGCAACACTCAGGAGCCGTAAGAGATAGGATGTCGAGGGCTTGCAAGGGCTTGCAAGGCCTTGCAGTGCTTTGGAACACCCACTGGTGTCCTACACAGGGACAGCAAGGATTCTTGCCCACAAGGTCTATCAGCTCAGAGGCACTTGGGCACTCTGGCAAGTCTGCGACATAGCTCCAGCTCAAGGGAGGATAGGGCTTAGGCAGCTCCTGGGAAGCATGAGCAGCCTGTGGGACAAGGAGCCAGGTCTGGCTCACATGCTCAGGGAACAGCCCATGGCCAGCACTGGGCTCAGCAAGGAACTTTTTCCCCCGGGGCACATTGGCACTGGTCCCCGGCGGTTTTTTGCCTTCCTCTGCACTTCTCAGCACCGCCCCTTGCCACCATTTCTTTGGGCCATTTGGCCTGGGAGCCGGCTGCTCATGCTCCACCATGCTGGCAGCCGCAGCTGCCGCTTCTCAGCTCTCCCTGCAGGTAACACAAGCGCCTGGCAGGGACCAGAGCGCTTCTCATGCATCCCTGCCCAAGAAGCACAGCAGCCAAACAAGTTGTGGAAGGCAAAAAGTCTGCTCGTCATCCCTACATGTCACGCTTTGGAAGAGATGCCACGGTACCACTCACCTCTTCTTCCTCTTCTTCCTCTTCTGCTTCTTCTTCTTCTTCTTCTTCTTCCTCCTCTTTTGTGCATGGTCAGTCCCACAACTCCTTGTCAAGGTTCTCCCTCTGCAGGAACCGCGGACAGCTTGGCCTCTATTCCTGCTGCTGCTCTCTGCAGCTCTGGGACTTGCCTTTGCCAGCCTGCAAGGGATCTTTTCTCAGGCTAAACTGAAGAATGCCTCAGCCTACTCCTGGCTACACTTGGGCTTGAGCTAATGCTTGTGAGCCTGGGTTCTGAAACAGAGTCACAAAGGGAAAAAAAATGACATGAAATAACATAACATGAATTAACATCAAATCAAGAAAATTAATAAATTAACAACAAAATAAAATAAAATTCATTGTGTTATGTGTCCTTGACATTGATTTTGGAACTGAAACCCCTCTGTCCTTTCAGGCAAACAGTCTCTTAGATATTGGACTGGCGGACAGGAGAGGAGAGGAGAGGCGAGGAGAGGAGAGGAGAGCAGTTCTGCTCTGTCAGGCCTGCAGTTCTGCGTGACAAGCCGTGAGCGAGCCCTGAGGCCTCCATACATGATACTACAGGCAGTATTGCTACTGGAAGGAAGGCTGCACTGGCAACAAATCCACACTGTCTTTTTGCAAGAAAGGGACTCTATTAGGTTGCTTACTCCCCTATTTTGTAGCTACAGGGACTGATTTGGAGCCAGCACCCCAAAGGCTTCCTCCAAAGGGCTGCACATATGCGGCTGTGTCACCCCCATGTCACAATGCCAGCACCCGGCAACGCAGTGGTCACCAGGCCCCACGCAGGATCCAGAGGAGCAGCCTCCCGTGTCCACTGCCAGAGCTGGCCCGGGGGCAGCCCCAGCACATCTCACAGGAAGCACTTGAGGAGCTGCTGGAATCACAGGCCAGGGGCTGAGGGAAGAAAACCTTGCATGAGGCTGCTGGAGGTTCTCCGCTGCAAGACAATCTGCTGGCAGGGCCACCTTCCAAGCTCGGCTCATGGATGCAAATCCTTTTCAACTGGATAGCAGTGGCAAGACCAAGGCAATTCCTTCTTGAGGGGCACTGCACAGCTCACCATCCTCATCTCCTACAGAGCAACGCTCAGGAGCCGTAAGAGATAGGATGTCGAGGGCTTGCAAGGGCTTGCAAGGGCTTGCAGTGCTTTGGAACACCCACTGGTGTCCTACACAGGGACAGCAAGGATTCTTGCCCACAAGGTCTATCAGCTCAGAGGCACTTGGGCACTCTGGCAAGTCCGCCAGATAGCTCCAGCTCAAGGGAGGATAGGGCTTGGGCAGCTCCTGGGAAGCATGAGCAGCCTGTGGGACAAGGAGCCAGGTCTGGCTCACATGCTCAGGGAACAGCCCATGGCCAGCACTGGGCTCAGCAAGGAACTTTTTCCCCTGGGGCACATTGGCACTGGTCCCCGGCGGTTTTTTGCCTTCCTCCGCAGTTCTCAGCACGGCCCCTTGCCACCATTTCTTTGGGCCATTTGGCCTGGGAGCCGGCTGCTCATGCTCCACCATGCTGGCAGCCGCAGCTGCCACTTCTCAGCTCTCCCTGCAGCTAACACAAGCGCCTGGCAGGGACCAGAGCGCTTCTCATGCATCCCTGCCCAAGAAGCACAGCAGCCAAACAAGTTGTGGAAGGCAAAAAGTCTGCTCGTCATCGCTACATGTCACGCTTTGGAAGAGATGCCACGGTACCACTCACCTCTTCTTCCTCTTCTTCCTCTTCTTCCTCTTCTTCTTCTTCTTCTTCTTCTTGTTCTTCTTCTTCTTCTTCTTCTTCTTCTTCTTGTTCTTCTTCTTCTTCTTCTTCTTCTTCTTCCTCCTCTTTTGTGCATGGTCAGTCCCACAACTCCTTGTCAAGGTTCTCCCTCTGCAGGAACCGCGGACAGCTTGGCCTCTATTCCTGCTGCTGCTCTCTGCAGCTCTGGGACTTGCCTTTGCCAGCCTGCAAGGGATCTTTTCTCAGGCTAAACTGAAGAATGCCTCAGCCTACTCCTGGCTACACTTGGGCTTGAGCTAATGCTTGTGAGCCTGGGTTCTGAAACAGAGTCACAAAGGGAAAAAAAATGACATGAAATAACATAACATGAATTAACATCAAATCAAGAAAATTAATAAATTAACAACAAAATAAAATAAAATTCATTGTGTTATGTGTCCTTGACATTGATTTTGGAACTGAAAACCCTCTGTCCTTTCAGGCAAACAGTCTCTTAGATATTGGACTGGCGGACAGGAGAGGAGGGGAGAGGAGAGGAGAGGAGAGGAGAGCAGTTCTGCTCTGTCAGGCCTGCAGTTCTGCGTGACAAGCCCTGAGCGAGCCCTGAGGCCTCCATACATGATACTACAGGCAGTATTGCTACTGGAAGGAAGGCTGCACTGGCAACAAATCCACACTGTCTTTTTGCAAAAAAGGGACTCTATTAGGTTGCTTACTCCCCTATTTTATAGGTACAGGGACTGATTTGGAGCCAGCACCCCAAAGGCTTCCTCCAAAGGGCTGCACGTATGCGGCTGTGTCACCCCCATGTCACAATGCCAGCACCCGGCAACGCAGTGGTCACCAGGCCCCACGCAGGATCCAGAGGAGCAGCCTCCCGTGTCCACTGCCAGAGCTGGCCCGGGGGCAGCCCCAGCACATCTGACAGGAAGCACTTGAGGAGCTGCTGGAATCACAGGCCAGGGGCTGAGGGAAGAAAACCTTGCATGAGGCTGCTGGAGGTTCTCCGCTGCAAGACAATCTGCTGGCAGAGCCACCTTCCAAGCTCGGCTCATGGATGCAAATCCTTTTCAGCTGGATAGCAGTGGCAAGACCAAGGCAACTCCTTCCTGAGGAGCACTGCACAGCTCACCATCCCCATCTCCTACAGAGCAACACTCAGGAGCCGTAAGAGATAGGATGTCGAGGGCTTGCAAGGGCTTGCAAGGGCTTGCAGTGCTTTGGAACACCCACTGGTGTCCTACACAGGGACAGCAAGGATTCTTGCCCACAAGGTCTATCAGCTCAGAGGCACTTGGGCACTCTGGCAAGTCCGCGACATAGCTCCAGCTCAAGGGAGGATAGGGCTTAGGCAGCTCCTGGGAAGCATGAGCAGCCTGTGGGACAAGGAGCCAGGTCTGGCTCACATGCTCAGGGAACAGCCCATGGCCAGCACTGGGCTCAGCAAGGAACTTTTTCCCCCGGGGCACATTGGCACTGGTCCCCGGCGGTTTTTTGCCTTCCTCTGCACTTCTCAGCACCGCCCCTTGCCACCATTTCTTTGGGCCATTTGGCCTGGGAGCCGGCTGCTCATGCTCCACCATGCTGGCAGCCGCAGCTGCCGCTTCTCAGCTCTCCCTGCAGCTAACACAAGCGCCTGGCAGGGACCAGAGCGCTTCTCATGCATCCCTGCCCAAGAAGCACAGCAGCCAAACAAGTTGTGGAAGGCAAAAAGTCTGCTCGTCATCGCTACATGTCACGCTTTGGAAGAGATGCCACGGTACCACTCACCTCTTCTTCCTCTTCTTCCTCTTCTGCTTCTTCTTCTTCTTCTTCTTCTTCCTCCTCTTTTGTGCATGGTCAGTCCCACAACTCCTTGTCAAGATTCTCCCTCTGCAGGAACCGCGGACAGCTTGGCCTCTATTCCTGCTGCTGCTCTCTGCAGCTCTGGGACTTGCCTTTGCCAGCCTGCAAGGGATCTTTTCTCAGGCTAAACTGAAGAATGCCTCAGCCTACTCCTGGCTACACTTGGGCTTGAGCTAATGCTTGTGAGCCTGGGTTCTGAAACAGAGTCACAAAGGGAATAAAAATGACACGAAGAAACATCACATGAATTAACATAAAATCAAGAAAATTAATAAATTAACAACAAAATAAAATAAAATTCATTGTGTTATGTGTCCTTGAAATTGATTTTGGAACTGAAACCCCTCGGTCCTTTCAGGCAAACAGTCTCTTAGATATTGGACTGGCGGACAGGAGAGGAGAGGAGAGGAGAGGAGAGGAGAGGACAGGAGAGGAGAGGAGAGGAGAGGAGAGGAGAGGAGAGGAGAGGAGAGGAGAGGAGAGCAGTTCTGCTCTGTCAGGCCTGCAGTTCTGTGTGACAAGCCCTGAGCGAGCCCTGAGGCCTCCATACATGATACCACAGGCAGTATTGCTACTGGAAGGAAGGCTGCACTGGCAACAAATCCACACTGTCTTTTTGCAAAAAAGGGACTCTATTAGGTTGCTTACTCCCCTATTTTGTAGCTACAGGGACTGATTTGGAGCCAGCACCCCAAAGGCTTCCTCCAAAGGGCTGCACGTATGCGGCTGTGTCACCCCCATGTCACAATGCCAGCACCCGGCAACGCAGTGGTCACCAGGCCCCACGCAGGATCCAGAGGAGCAGCCTCCCGTGTCCACTGCCAGAGCTGGCCCGGGGGCAGCCCCAGCACATCTGACAGGAAGCACTTGAGGAGCTGCTGGAATCACAGGCCAGGGGCTGAGGGAAGAAAACCTTGCATGAGGCTGCTGGAGGTTCTCCGCTGCAAGACAATCTGCTGGCAGAGCCACCTTCCAAGCTCGGCTCATGGATGCAAATCCTTTTCAGCTGGATAGCAGTGGCAAGACCAAGGCAACTCCTTCTTGAGGAGCACTGCAGAGCTCACCATCCCCATCTCCTACAGAGCAACACTCAGGAGCCGTAAGAGATAGGATGTCGAGGGCTTGCAAGGGCTTGCAAGGGCTTGCAGTGCTTTGGAACACCCACTGGTGTCCTACACAGGGACAGCAAGGATTCTTGCCCACAAGGTCTATCAGCTCAGAGGCACTTGGGCACTCTGGCAAGTCCGCGACATAGCTCCAGCTCAAGGGAGGATAGGGCTTAGGCAGCTCCTGGGAAGCATGAGCAGCCTGTGGGACAAGGAGCCAGGTCTGGCTCACATGCTCAGGGAACAGCCCATGGCCAGCACTGGGCTCAGCAAGGAACTTTTTCCCCCGGGGCACATTGGCACTGGTCCCCGGCGGTTTTTTGCCTTCCTCTGCACTTCTCAGCACCGCCCCTTGCCACCATTTCTTTGGGCCATTTGGCCTGGGAGCCGGCTGCTCATGCTCCACCATGCTGGCAGCCGCAGCTGCCGCTTCTCAGCTCTCCCTGCAGCTAACACAAGCGCCTGGCAGGGACCAGAGCGCTTCTCATGCATCCCTGCCCAAGAAGCACAGCAGCCAAACAAGTTGTGGAAGGCAAAAAGTCTGCTCGTCATCGCTACATGTCACGCTTTGGAAGACATGCCACGGTACCACTCACCTCTTCTTCCTCTTCTTCCTCTTCTGCTTCTTCTTCTTCTTCTTCTTCTTCCTCCTCTTTTGTGCATGGTCAGTCCCACAACTCCTTGTCAAGGTTCTCCCTCTGCAGGAACCGCGGACAGCTTGGCCTCTATTCCTGCTGCTGCTCTCTGCAGCTCTGGGACTTGCCTTTGCCAGCCTGCAAGGGATCTTTTCTCAGGCTAAACTGAAGAATGCCTCAGCCTACTCCTGGCTACACTTGGGCTTGAGCTAATGCTTGTGAGCCTGGGTTCTGAAACAGAGTCACAAAGGGAATAAAAATGACACGAAGAAACATCACATGAATTAACATAAAATCAAGAAAATTAATAAATTAACAACAAAATAAAATAAAATTCATTGTGTTATGTGTCCTTGAAATTGATTTTGGAACTGAAACCCCTCGGTCCTTTCAGGCAAACAGTCTCTTAGATATTGGACTGGCGGACAGGAGAGGAGAGGAGAGGAGAGGAGAGAAGAGGAGAGGAGAGGAGAGGACAGGAGAGGAGAGGAGAGGAGAGGAGAGGAGAGGAGAGGAGAGGAGAGGAGAGGAGAGGAGAGGAGAGGAGAGGAGAGGAGAGGAGAGCAGTTCTGCTCTGTCAGGCCTGCAGTTCTGTGTGACAAGCCCTGAGCGAGCCCTGAGGCCTCCATACATGATACCACAGGCAGTATTGCTACTGGAAGGAAGGCTGCACTGGCAACAAATCCACACTGTCTTTTTGCAAAAAAGGGACTCTATTAGGTTGCTTACTCCCCTATTTTGTAGCTACAGGGACTGATTTGGAGCCAGCACCCCAAAGGCTTCCTCCAAAGGGCTGCACGTATGCGGCTGTGTCACCCCCATGTCACAATGCCAGCACCCGGCAACGCAGTGGTCACCAGGCCCCACGCAGGATCCAGAGGAGCAGCCTCCCGTGTCCACTGCCAGAGCTGGCCCGGGGGCAGCCCCAGCACATCTGACAGGAAGCACTTGAGGAGCTGCTGGAATCACAGGCCAGGGGCTGAGGGAAGAAAACCTTGCATGAGGCTGCTGGAGGTTCTCCGCTGCAAGACAATCTGCTGGCAGAGCCACCTTCCAAGCTCGGCTCATGGATGCAAATCCTTTTCAGCTGGATAGCAGTGGCAAGACCAAGGCAACTCCTTCTTGAGGAGCACTGCAGAGCTCACCATCCCCATCTCCTACAGAGCAACACTCAGGAGCCGTAAGAGATAGGATGTCGAGGGCTTGCAAGGGCTTGCAAGGCCTTGCAGTGCTTTGGAACACCCACTGGTGTCCTACACAGGGACAGCAAGGATTCTTGCCCACAAGGTCTATCAGCTCAGAGGCACTTGGGCACTCTGGCAAGTCCGCGACATAGCTCCAGCTCAAGGGAGGATAGGGCTTAGGCAGCTCCTGGGAAGCATGAGCAGCCTGTGGGACAAGGAGCCAGGTCTGGCTCACATGCTCAGGGAACAGCCCATGGCCAGCACTGGGCTCAGCAAGGAACTTTTTCCCCCGGGGCACATTGGCACTGGTCCCCGGCGGTTTTTTGCCTTCCTCTGCACTTCTCAGCACCGCCCCTTGCCACCATTTCTTTGGGCCATTTGGCCTGGGAGCTGGCTGCTCATGCTCCACCATGCTGGCAGCCGCAGCTGCCGCTTCTCAGCTCTCCTTGCAGGTAACACAAGCACCTGGCAGGGACCAGAGCGCTTCTCATGCATCCCTGCCCAAGAAGCACAGCAGCCAAACAAGTTGTGGAAGGCAAAAAGTCTGCTCGTCATCGCTACATGTCACGCTTTGGAAGAGATGCCACGGTACCACTCACCTCTTCTTCCTCTTCTTCCTCTTCTTCTTCTTCTTCTTCTTCTTCTTCTTCTTCCTCCTCTTTTGTGCATGGTCAGTCCCACAACTCCTTGTCAAGGTTCTCCCTCTGCAGGAACCGCGGACAGCTTGGCCTCTATTCCTGCTGCTGCTCTCTGCGGCTCTGGGACTTGCCTTTGACAGCCTGCATGGGATCTTTTCTCAGGCTAAACTGAAGGATGCCTCAGCCTACTCCTGGCTACACTTGGGCTTGAGCTAATGCTTGTGAGCCTGGGTTCTGAAACAGAGTCACAAAGGGAAAAAAAATGACATGAAATAACATAACATGAATTAACATAAAATCAAGAAAATTAATAAATTAACAACAAAATAAAATAAAATTCATTGTGTTATGTGTCCTTGAAATTGATTTTGGAACTGAAACCCCTCGGTCCTTTCAGGCAAACAGTCTCTTAGATATTGGACTGGCGGACAGGAGAGGAGAGGAGAGGAGAGGAGAGGAGAGGAGAGGAGAGGAGAGGAGAGGAGAGGAGAGGAGAGCAGTTCTGCTCTGTCAGGCCTGCAGTTCTGTGTTACAAGCCCTGAGCGAGCCCTGAGGCCTCCATACATGATACCACAGGCAGTATTGCTACTGGAAGGAAGGCTGCACTGGCAACAAATCCACACTGTCTTTTTGCAAAAAAGGGACTCTGTTAGGTTGCTTACTCCCCTATTTTGTAGCTACAGGGACTGATTTGGAGCCAGCACCCCAAAGGCTTCCTCCAAAGGGCTGCACATATGCGGCTGTGTCACCCCCATGTCACAATGCCAGCACCCGGCAACGCAGTGGTCACCAGGCCCCACGCAGGATCCAGAGGAGCAGCCTCCCATGTCCACTGCCAGAGCTGGCCCGGGGGCAGCCCCAGCACATCTGACAGGAAGCACTTGAGGAGCTGCTGGAATCACAGGCCAGGGGCTGAGGGAAGAAAACCTTGCATGAGGCTGCTGGAGGTTCTCCGCTGCAAGACAATCTGCTGGCAGGGCCACCTTCCAAGCTCGGCTCATGGATGCAAATCCTTTTCAACTGGATAGCAGTGGCAAGACAAGGCAATTCCTTCTTGAGGAGCACTGCAGAGCTCACCATCCTCATCTCCTACAGAGCAACGCTCAGGAGCCCTAAGAGATAGGATGTCGAGGGCTTGCAAGGGCTTGCAAGGGCTTGCAGTGCTTTGGAACACCCACTGGTGTCCTACACAGGGACAGCAAGGATTCTTGCCCACAAGGTCTATCAGCTCAGAGGCACTTGGACACTCTGGCAAGTCCGCGACATAGCTCCAGCTCAAGGGAGGATAGGGCTTGGGCAGCTCCTGGGAAGCATGAGCAGCCTGTGGGACAAGGAGCCAGGTCTGGCTCACATGCTCAGGGAACAGCCCATGGCCAGCACTGGGCTCAGCAAGGAACTTTTTCCCCCGGGGCACATTGGCACTGGTCCCCGGCGGTTTTTTGCCTTCCTCTGCACTTCTCAGCACCGCCCCTTGCCACCATTTCTTTGGGCCATTTGGCCTGGGAGCCGGCTGCTCATGCTCCACCATGATGGCAGCCGCAGCTGCCACTTCTCAGCAATCCCTGCAGGTAACACAAGCGCCTGGCAGGGACCAGAGCGCTTCTCATGCATCCCTGCCCAAGAAGCACAGCAGCCAAACAAGTTGTGGAAGGCAAAAAGTCTGCTCGTCATCGCTACATGTCACGCTTTGGAAGACATGCCACGGTACCACTCACCTCTTCTTGCTCTTCTCCCTCTTCCTCTTCTTCTTCTTCTTCTTCTTCTTCTTCCTCCTCTTTTGTGCATGGTCAGTCCCACAACTCCTTGTCAAGGTTCTCCCTCTGCAGGAACCGCGGACAGCTTGGCCTCTATTCCTGCTGCTGCTCTCTGCAGCTCTGGGACTTGCCTTTGCCAGCCTGCAAGGGATCTTTTCTCAGGCTAAACTGAAGAATGCCTCAGCCTACTCCTGGCTACACTTGGGCTTGAGCTAATGCTTGTGAGCCTGGGTTCTGAAACAGAGTCACAAAGGGAAAAAAAATGACACGAAGAAACATCACATGAATTAACATCAAATCAAGAAAATTAATAAATTAACAACAAAATAAAATAAAATTCATTGTGTTATATGTCCTTGAAATTGATTTTGGAACTGAAAACCCTCTGTCCTTTCAGGCAAACAGTCTCTTAGATATTGGACTGGCGGACAGGAGAGAAGAGAAGAGGAGAAGAGAGGAGAGGAGAGGGGAGGAGAGGAGAAGAGAGCACAGGAGAGGAGAGGAGAGGAGAGGAGAGGAGAGGAGAGGAGAGGAGAGGAGAGGAGAGGAGAGGAGAGGAGAGGAGAGCAGTTCTGCTCTGTCAGGCCTGCAGTTCTGCGTGACAAGCCCTGAGCGAGCCCTGAGGCCTCCATACATGATACCACAGGCAGTATTGCTACTGGAAGGAAGGCTGCACTGGCAACAAATCCACACTGTCTTTTTGCAAAAAAGGGACTCTATTAGGTTGCTTACTCCCCTATTTTGTAGCTACAGGGACTGATTTGGAGCCAGCACCCCAAAGGCTTCCTCCAAAGGGCTGCACATATGCGGCTGTGTCACCCCCATGTCACAATGCCAGCACCCGGCAACGCAGTGGTCACCAGGCCCCACGCAGGATCCAGAGGAGCAGCCTCCCGTGTCCACTGCCAGAGCTGGCCCGGGGGCAGCCCCAGCACATCTGACAGGAAGCACTTGAGGAGCTGCTGGAATCACAGGCCAGGGGCTGAGGGAAGAAAACCTTGCATGAGGCTGCTGGAGGTTCTCCGCTGCAAGACAATCTGCTGGCAGAGCCACCTTCCAAGCTCGGCTCATGGATGCAAATCCTTTTCAGCTGGATAGCAGTGGCAAGACCAAGGCAACTCCTTCTTGAGGAGCACTGCAGAGCTCACCATCCCCATCTCCTACAGAGCAACGCTCAGGAGCCGTAAGAGATAGGATGTCGAGGGCTTGCAAGGGCTTGCAAGGCCTTGCAGTGCTTTGGAACACCCACTGGTGTCCTACACAGGGACAGCAAGGATTCTTGCCCACAAGGTCTATCAGCTCAGAGGCAGTTGGGCACTCTGGCAAGTCTGCGACATAGCTCCAGCTCAAGGGAGGATAGGGCTTAGGCAGCTCCTGGGAAGCATGAGCAGCCTGTGGGACAAGGAGCCAGGTCTGGCTCACATGCTCAGGGAACAGCCCATGGCCAGCACTGGGCTCAGCAAGGAACTTTTTCCCCCGGGGCACATTGGCACTGGTCCCCGGCGGTTTTTTGCCTTCCTCTGCACTTCTCAGCACCGCCCCTTGCCACCATTTCTTTGGGCCATTTGGCCTGGGAGCCGGCTGCTCATGCTCCACCATGCTGGCAGCCGCAGCTGCCGCTTCTCAGCTCTCCCTGCAGGTAACACAAGCGCCTGGCAGGGACCAGAGCGCTTCTCATGCATCCCTGCCCAAGAAGCACAGCAGCCAAACAAGTTGTGGAAGGCAAAAAGTCTGCTCGTCATCCCTACATGTCACGCTTTGGAAGAGATGCCACGGTACCACTCACCTCTTCTTCCTCTTCTTCCTCTTCTGCTTCTTCTTCTTCTTCTTCTTCTTCCTCCTCTTTTGTGCATGGTCAGTCCCACAACTCCTTGTCAAGGTTCTCCCTCTGCAGGAACCGCGGACAGCTTGGCCTCTATTCCTGCTGCTGCTCTCTGCAGCTCTGGGACTTGCCTTTGCCAGCCTGCAAGGGATCTTTTCTCAGGCTAAACTGAAGAATGCCTCAGCCTACTCCTGGCTACACTTGGGCTTGAGCTAATGCTTGTGAGCCTGGGTTCTGAAACAGAGTCACAAAGGGAAAAAAAATGACACGAAGAAACATCACATGAATTAACATCAAATCAAGAAAATTAATAAATTAACAACAAAATAAAATAAAATTCATTGTGTTATGTGTCCTTGACATTGATTTTGGAACTGAAACCCCTCGGTCCTTTCAGGCAAACAGTCTCTTAGATATTGGACTGGCGGACAGGAGAGGAGAGGAGAGGACAGGAGAGGAGAGGAGACGAGAGGAGAGGAGAGGAGAGGAGAGGAGAGGAGAGGAGAGGAGAGGAGAGGAGAGGAGAGGAGAGGAGAGCAGTTCTGCTCTGTCAGGCCTGCAGTTCTGCGTGACAAGCCCTGAGCGAGCCCTGAGGCCTCCATACATGATACTACAGGCAGTATTGCTACTGGAAGGAAGGCTGCACTGGCAACAAATGCACACTGTCTTTTTGCAAAAAAGGGACTCTATTAGGTTGCTTACTCCCCTATTTTGTAGCTACAGGGACTGATTTGGAGCCAGCACCCCAAAGGCTTCCTCCAAAGGGCTGCACATATGCGGCTGTGTCACCCCCATGTCACAATGCCAGCACCCGGCAACGCAGTGGTCACCAGGCCCCACGCAGGATCCAGAGGAGCAGCCTCCCGTGTCCACTGCCAGAGCTGGCCCGGGGGCAGCCCCAGCACATCTGACAGGAAGCACTTGAGGAGCTGCTGGAATCACAGGCCAGGGGCTGAGGGAAGAAAACCTTGCATGAGGCTGCTGGAGGTTCTCCGCTGCAAGACAATCTGCTGGCAGGGCCACCTTCCAAGCTCGGCTCATGGATGCAAATCCTTTTCAACTGGATAGCAGTGGCAAGACAAGGCAATTCCTTCTTGAGGAGCACTGCAGAGCTCACCATCCTCATCTCCTACAGAGCAACACTCAGGAGCCGTAAGAGATAGGATGTCGAGGGCTTGCAAGGGCTTGCAAGGGCTTGCAGTGCTTTGGAACACCCACTGGTGTCCTACACAGGGACAGCAAGGATTCTTGCCCACAAGGTCTATCAGCTCAGAGGCACTTGGACACTCTGGCAAGTCCGCGACATAGCTCCAGCTCAAGGGAGGATAGGGCTTGGGCAGCTCCTGGGAAGCATGAGCAGCCTGTGGGACAAGGAGGCAGGTCTGGCTCACATGCTCAGGGAACAGCCCATGGCCAGCACTGGGCTCAGCAAGGAACTTTTTCCCCCGGGGCACATTGGCACTGGTCCCCGGCGGTTTTTTGCCTTCCTCTGCACTTCTCAGCACTGCCCCTTGCCACCATTTCTTTGGGCCATTTGGCCTGGGAGCCGGCTGCTCATGCTCCACCATGCTGGCAGCCGCAGCTGCCACTTCTCAGCTCTCCCTGCAGCTAACACAAGCGCCTGGCAGGGACCAGAGCGCTTCTCATGCATCCCTGCCCAAGAAGCACAGCAGCCAAACAAGTTGTGCAAGGCAAAAAGTCTGCTCGTCATCGCTACATGTCACGCTTTGGAAGACATGCCACGGTACCACTCACCTCTTCTTGCTCTTCTCCCTCTTCCTCTTCTTCTTCTTCTTCTTCTTCTTCTTCCTCCTCTTTTGTGCATGGTCAGTCCCACAACTCCTTGTCAAGGTTCTCCCTCTGCAGGAACCGCGGACAGCTTGGCCTCTATTCCTGCTGCTGCTCTCTGCAGCTCTGGGACTTGCCTTTGCCAGCCTGCAAGGGATCTTTTCTCAGGCTAAACTGAAGAATGCCTCAGCCTACTCCTGGCTACACTTGGGCTTGAGCTAATGCTTGTGAGCCTGGGTTCTGAAACAGAGTCACAAAGGGAAAAAAAATGACACGAAGAAACATAACATGAATTAACATCAAATCAAGAAAATTAATAAATTAACAACAAAATAAAATAAAATTCATTGTGTTATGTGTCCTTGACATTGATTTTGGAACTGAAACCCCTCGGTCCTTTCAGGCAAACAGTCTCTTAGATATTGCACTGGCGGACAGGAGAGGAGAGGAGAGGACAGGAGAGGAGAGGAGACGAGAGGAGAGGAGAGGAGAGGAGAGGAGAGGAGAGGAGAGGAGAGGAGAGGAGAGGAGAGGAGAGGAGAGGAGAGGAGAGGAGAGGAGAGGAGAGGAGAGCAGTTCTGCTCTGTCAGGCCTGCAGTTCTGCGTGACAAGCCCTGAGCGAGCCCTGAGGCCTCCATACATGATACTACAGGCAGTATTGCTACTGGAAGGAAGGCTGCACTGGCAACAAATCCACACTGTCTTTTTGCAAAAAAGGGACTCTATTAGGTTGCTTACTCCCCTATTTTGTAGCTACAGGGACTGATTTGGAGCCAGCACCCCAAAGGCTTCCTCCAAAGGGCTGCACATATGCGGCTGTGTCACCCCCATGTCACAATGCCAGCACCCGGCAACGCAGTGGTCACCAGGCCCCACGCAGGATCCAGAGGAGCAGCCTCCCGTGTCCACTGCCAGAGCTGGCCCGGGGGCAGCCCCAGCACATCTGACAGGAAGCACTTGAGGAGCTGCTGGAATCACAGGCCAGGGGCTGAGGGAAGAAAACCTTGCATGAGGCTGCTGGAGGTTCTCCGCTGCAAGACAATCTGCTGGCAGGGCCACCTTCCAAGCTCGGCTCATGGATGCAAATCCTTTTCAACTGGATAGCAGTGGCAAGACAAGGCAATTCCTTCTTGAGGAGCACTGCAGAGCTCACCATCCTCATCTCCTACAGAGCAACACTCAGGAGCCGTAAGAGATAGGATGTCGAGGGCTTGCAAGGGCTTGCAAGGGCTTGCAGTGCTTTGGAACACCCACTGGTGTCCTACACAGGGACAGCAAGGATTCTTGCCCACAAGGTCTATCAGCTCAGAGGCACTTGGACACTCTGGCAAGTCCGCGACATAGCTCCAGCTCAAGGGAGGATAGGGCTTGGGCAGCTCCTGGGAAGCATGAGCAGCCTGTGGGACAAGGAGGCAGGTCTGGCTCACATGCTCAGGGAACAGCCCATGGCCAGCACTGGGCTCAGCAAGGAACTTTTTCCCCCGGGGCACATTGGCACTGGTCCCCGGCGGTTTTTTGCCTTCCTCTGCACTTCTCAGCACTGCCCCTTGCCACCATTTCTTTGGGCCATTTGGCCTGGGAGCCGGCTGCTCATGCTCCACCATGCTGGCAGCCGCAGCTGCCACTTCTCAGCTCTCCCTGCAGCTAACACAAGCGCCTGGCAGGGACCAGAGCGCTTCTCATGCATCCCTGCCCAAGAAGCACAGCAGCCAAACAAGTTGTGGAAGGCAAAAAGTCTGCTCGTCATCGCTACATGTCACGCTTTGGAAGACATGCCACGGTACCACTCACCTCTTCTTGCTCTTCTCCCTCTTCCTCTTCTTCTTCTTCTTCTTCTTCTTCTTCCTCCTCTTTTGTGCATGGTCAGTCCCACAACTCCTTGTCAAGGTTCTCCCTCTGCAGGAACCGCGGACAGCTTGGCCTCTATTCCTGCTGCTGCTCTCTGCAGCTCTGGGACTTGCCTTTGCCAGCCTGCAAGGGATCTTTTCTCAGGCTAAACTGAAGAATGCCTCAGCCTACTCCTGGCTACACTTGGGCTTGAGCTAATGCTTGTGAGCCTGGGTTCTGAAACAGAGTCACAAAGGGAAAAAAAATGACATGAAATAACATAACATGAATTAACATAAAATCAAGAAAATTAATAAATTAACAACAAAATAAAATAAAATTCATTGTGTTATATGTCCTTGAAATTGATTTTGGAACTGAAAACCCTCTGTCCTTTCAGGCAAACAGTCTCTTAGATATTGGACTGGCGGACAGGAGAGAAGAGAAGAGGAGAAGAGAGGAGAGGAGAGGGGAGGAGAGGAGAAGAGAGGACAGGAGAGGAGAGGAGAGGAGAGGAGAGGAGAGGAGAGGAGAGGAGAGCAGTTCTGCTCTGTCAGACCTGAAGTTCTGTGTGACAAGCCCTGAGCGAGCCCTGAGGCCTCCATACATGATACCACAGGCAGTATTGCTACTGGAAGGAAGGCTGCACTGGCAACAAATCCACACTGTCTTTTTGCAAAGAAGGGACTCTATTAGGTTGCTTACTCCCCTATTTTGTAGGTACAGGGACTGATTTGGAGCCAGCACCCCAAAGGCTTCCTCCAAAGGGCTGCACATATGCGGCTGTGTCACCCCCATGTCACAATGCCAGCACCCGGCAACGCAGTGGTCACCAGGCCCCACGCAGGATCCAGAGGAGCAGCCTCCCATGTCCACTGCCAGAGCTGGCCCGGGGGCAGCCCCAGCACATCTGACAGGAAGCACTTGAGGAGCTGCTGGAATCACAGGCCAGGGGCTGAGGGAAGAAAACCTTGCATGAGGCTGCTGGAGGTTCTCCGCTGCAAGACAATCTGCTGGCAGAGCCACCATCCAAGCTCGGCTCATGGATGCAAATCCTTTTCAACTGGATAGCAGTGGCAAGACCAAGGCAATTCCTTCTTGAGGAGCACTGCACAGCTCACCATCCTCATCTCCTACAGAGCAACGCTCAGGAGCCGTAAGAGATAGGATGTCGAGGGCTTGCAAGGGCTTGCAAGGGCTTGCAGTGCTTTGGAACACCCACTGGTGTCCTACACAGGGACAGCAAGGATTCTTGCCCACAAGGTCTATCAGCTCAGAGGCACTTGGGCACTCTGGCAAGTCCGCGACATAGCTCCAGCTCAAGGGAGGATAGGGCTTGGGCAGCTCCTGGGAAGCATGAGCAGCCTGTGGGACAAGGAAGCAGGTCTGGCTCACATGCTCAGGGAACAGCCCATGCCCAGCACTGGGCTCAGCAAGGAACTTTTTGCCCCGGGGCACATTGGCACTGGTCCCGGTGGTTTTTTGCCTTCCTCTGCACTTCTCAGCACCACCCCTTGCCACCATTTCTTTGGGCCATTTGGCCTGGGAGCTGGCTGCTCATGCTCCACCATGCTGGCAGCCGCAGCTGCCGCTCCTCAGCTCTCCCTGCAGGTAACACAAGCGCCTGGCAGGGACCAGAGCGCTTCTCATGCATCCCTGCCCAAGAAGCACAGCAGCCAAACAAGTTGTGGAAGGCAAAAAGTCTGCTCGTCATCACTACATGTCACGCTTTGGAAGAGATGCCACGGTACCACTCACCTCTTCTTCCTCTTCTTCCTCTTCTTCTTCTTCTTCTTCTTCTTCTTCTTCTTCCTCCTCTTTTGTGCATGGTCAGTCCCACAACTCCTTGTCAAGGTTCTCCCTCTGCAGGAACCGCGGACAGCTTGGCCTCTATTCCTGCTGCTGCTCTCTGCAGCTCTGGGACTTGCCTTTGCCAGCCTGCAAGGGATCTTTTCTCAGGCTAAACTGAAGAATGCCTCAGCCTACTCCTGGCTACGCTTGGGCTTGAGCTAATGCTTGTGAGCCTGGGTTCTGAAACAGAGTCACAAAGGGAAAAAAAATGACACGAAGAAACATCACATGAATTAACATAAAATCAAGAAAATTAATAAATTAACAACAAAATAAAATTCATTGTGTTATGTGTCCTTGAAATTGATTTTGGAACTGAAACCCCTCGGTCCTTTCAGGCAAACAGTCTCTTAGATATTGGACTGGCGGACAGGAGAGAAAAGGAGAGGAGAGGAGAGGAGAGGAGAGGAGAGGAGAGGAGAGGAGAGGAGAGGAGAGGAGAGGAGAGGAGAGGAGAGGAGAGGAGAGGAGAGCAGTTCTGCTCTGTCAGGCCTGCAGTTCTGCGTGACAAGCCCTGAGCGAGCCCTGAGGCCTCCATACATGATACTACAGGCAGTATTGCTACTGGAAGGAAGGCTGCACTGGCAACAAATCCACACTGTCTTTTTGCAAAAAAGGGACTCTTTTAGGTTGCTTACTCCCCTATTTTGTAGCTACAGGGACTGATTTGGAGCCAGCACCCCAAAGGCTTCCTCCAAAGGGCTGCACGTATGTGGCTGTGTCACCCCCATGTCACAATGCCAGCACCCGGCAATGCAGTGGTCACCAGGCCCCACGCAGGATCCAGAGGAGCAGCCTCCCGTGTCCACTGCCAGAGCTGGCCCGGGGGCAGCCCCAGCACATCTGACAGGAAGCACTTGAGGAGCTGCTGGAATCACAGGCCAGGGGCTGAGGGAAGAAAACCTTGCATGAGGCTGCTGGAGGTTCTCCGCTGCAAGACAATCTGCTGGCAGGGCCACCTTCCAAGCTCGGCTCATGGATGCAAATCCTTTTCAACTGGATAGCAGTGGCAAGACCAAGGCAATTCCTTCTTGAGGAGCACTGCAGAGCTCACCATCCTCATCTCCTACACAGCAACGCTCAGGAGCCGTAAGAGATAGGATGTCGAGGGCTTGCAAGGGCTTGCAAGGGCTTGCAGTCCTTTGGAACACCCACTGGTGTCCTACACAGGGACAGCAAGGATTCTTGCCCACAAGGTCTATCAGCTCAGAGGCACTTGGGCACTCTGGCAAGTCCGCGACATAGCTCCAGCTCAAGGGAGGATAGGGCTTGGGCAGCTCCTGGGAAGCATGAGCAGCCTGTGGGACAAGGAGCCAGGTCTGGCTCACATGCTCAGGGAACAGCCCATGGCCAGCACTGGGCTCAGCAAGGAACTTTTTCCCCCGGGGCACATTGGCACTGGTCCCCGGCGGTTTTTTGCCTTCCTCTGCAGTTCTCAGCACCACCCCTTGCCACCATTTCTTTGGGCCATTTGGCCTGGGAGCTGGCTGCTCATGCTCCACCATGCTGGCAGCCGCAGCTGCCACTTCTCAGCTCTCCCTGCAGGTAACACAAGCGCCTGGCAGGGACCAGAGCGCTTCTCATGCATCCCTGGCCAAGAAGCACAGCAGCCAAACAAGTTGTGGAAGGCAAAAAGTCTGCTCGTCATCGCTACATGTCACGCTTTGGAAGACATGCCACGGTACCACTCACCTCTTCTTCCTCTTCTTCCTCTTCTTCTTCTTCTTCTTCTTCTTCTTCTTCCTCCTCTTTTGTGCATGGTCAGTCCCACAACTCCTTGTCAAGGTTCTCCCTCTGCAGGAACCGCGGACAGCTTGGCCTCTATTCCTGCTGCTGCTCTCTGCAGCTCTGGGACTTGCCTTTGCCAGCCTGCAAGGGATCTTTTCTCAGGCTAAACTGAAGAATGCCTCAGCCTACTCCTGGCTACGCTTGGGCTTGAGCTAATGCTTGTGAGCCTGGGTTCTGAAACAGAGTCACAAAGGGAAAAAAAATGACACGAAGAAACATCACATGAATTAACATAAAATCAAGAAAATTAATAAATTAACAACAAAATAAAATTCATTGTGTTATGTGTCCTTGAAATTGATTTTGGAACTGAAACCCCTCGGTCCTTTCAGGCAAACAGTCTCTTAGATATTGGACTGGCGGACAGGAGAGAAGAGGAGAGGAGAGGAGAGGAGAGGAGAGGAGAGGAGAGGAGAGGAGAGGAGAGGAGAGGAGAGGAGAGCAGTTCTGCTCTGTCAGGCCTGCAGTTCTGCGTGACAAGCCCTGAGCGAGCCCTGAGGCCTCCATACATGATACTACAGGCAGTATTGCTACTGGAAGGAAGGCTGCACTGGCAACAAATCCACACTGTCTTTTTGCAAAAAAGGGACTCTTTTAGGTTGCTTACTCCCCTATTTTGTAGCTACAGGGACTGATTTGGAGCCAGCACCCCAAAGGCTTCCTCCAAAGGGCTGCACATATGCGGCTGTGTCACCCCCATGTCACAATGCCAGCACCCGGCAACGCAGTGGTCACCAGGCCCCAAGCAGGATCCAGAGGAGCAGCCTCCCGTGTCCACTGCCAGAGCTGGCCCGGGGGCAGCCCCAGCACATCTCACAGGAAGCACTTGAGGAGCTGCTGGAATAACAGGCCAGGGGCTGAGGGAAGAAAACCTTGCATGAGGCTGCTGGAGGTTCTCCGCTGCAAGACAATCTGCTGGCAGAGCCACCATCCAAGCTCGGCTCATGGATGCAAATCCTTTTCAGCTGGATAGCAGTGGCAAGACCAAGGCAACTCCTTCTTGAGGAGCACTGCAGAGCTCACCATCCCCATCTCCTACAGAGCAACACTCAGGAGCCGTAAGAGATAGGATGTCGAGGGCTTGCAAGGGCTTGCAAGGCCTTGCAGTGCTTTGGAACACCCACTGGTGTCCTACACAGGGACAGCAAGGATTCTTGCCCACAAGGTCTATCAGCTCAGAGGCACTTGGGCACTCTGGCAAGTCCGCGACATAGCTCCAGCTCAAGGGAGGATAGGGCTTGGGCAGCTCCTGGGAAGCATGAGCAGCCTGTGGGACAAGGAGCCAGGTCTGGCTCACATGCTCAGGGAACAGCCCATGGCCAGCACTGGGCTCAGCAAGGAACTTTTTCCCCTGGGGCACATTGGCACTGGTCCCCGGTGGTTTTTTGCCTTCCTCTGCACTTCTCAGCACCACCCCTTGCCACCATTTCTTTGGGCCATTTGGCCTGGGAGCTGGCTGCTCATGCTCCACCATGCTGGCAGCCGCAGCTGCCGCTTCTCAGCTCTCCCTGCAGGTAACACAAGCGCCTGGCAGGGACCAGAGCGCTTCTCATGCATCCCTGCCCAAGAAGCACAGCAGCCAAACAAGTTGTGGAAGGCAAAAAGTCTGCTCGTCATCGCTACATGTCACGCTTTGGAAGAGATGCCACGGTACCACTCACCTCTTCTTCCTCTTCTTCCTCTTCTTCTTCTTCTTCTTCTTCTTCTTCCTCCTCTTTTGTGCATGGTCAGTCCCACAACTCCTTGTCAAGGTTCTCCCTCTGCAGGAACCGCGGACAGCTTGGCCTCTATTCCTGCTGCTGCTCTCTGCAGCTCTGGGACTTGCCTTTGCCAGCCTGCAAGGGATCTTTTCTCAGGCTAAACTGAAGAATGCCTCAGCCTACTCCTGGCTACGCTTGGGCTTGAGCTAATGCTTGTGAGCCTGGGTTCTGAAACAGAGTCACAAAGGGAAAAAAAATGACACGAAGAAACATCACATGAATTAACATCAAATCAAGAAAATTAATAAATTAACAACAAAATAAAATAAAATTCATTGTGTTATGTGTCCTTGAAATTGATTTTGGAACTGAAACCCCTCGGTCCTTTCAGGCAAACAGTCTCTTAGATATTGGACTGGCGGACAGGAGAGAAAAGGAGAGGAGAGAAAAGGAGAGGAGAGGAGAGGAGAGGAGAGGAGAGGAGAGGAGAGGAGAGCAGTTCTGCTCTGTCAGGCCTGCAGTTCTGCGTGACAAGCCCTGAGCGAGCCCTGAGGCCTCCATACATGATACCACAGGCAGTATTGCTACTGGAAGGAAGGCTGCACTGGCAACAAATCCACACTGTCTTTTTGCAAAAAAGGGACTCTATTAGGTTGCTTACTCCCCTATTTTGTAGCTACAGGGACTGATTTGGAGCCAGCACCCCAAAGGCTTCCTCCAAAGGGCTGCACATATGCGGCTGTGTCACCCCCATGTCACAATGCCAGCACCCGGCAACGCAGTGGTCACCAGGCCCCACTCCGGATCCAGAGGAGCAGCCTCCCGTGTCCACTGCCAGAGTTGGCCCAGGGGCAGCCCCAGCACATCTGACAGGAAGCACTTGAGGAGCTGCTGGAATCACAGGCCAGGGGCTGAGGGAAGAAAACCTTGCATGAGGCTGCTGGAGGTTCTCCGCTGCAAGACAATCTGCTGGCAGGGCCACCTTCCAAGCTCGGCTCATGGATGCAAATCCTTTTCAACTGGATAGCAGTGGCAAGACCAAGGCAATTCCTTCTTGAGGAGCACTGCAGAGCTCACCATCCTCATCTCCTACACAGCAACGCTCAGGAGCCGTAAGAGATAGGATGTCGAGGGCTTGCAAGGGCTTGCAAGGCCTTGCAGTGCTTTGGAACACCCACTGGTGTCCTACACAGGGACAGCAAGGATTCTTGCCCACAAGGTCTATCAGCTCAGAGGCACTTGGGCACTCTGGCAAGTCCGCGACATAGCTCCAGCTCAAGGGAGGATAGGGCTTGGGCAGCTCCTGGGAAGCATGAGCAGCCTGTGGGACAAGGAGCCAGGTCTGGCTCACATGCTCAGGGAACAGCCCATGGCCAGCACTGGGCTCAGCAAGGAACTTTTTCCCCCGGGGCACATTGGCACTGGTCCCCGGCGGTTTTTTGCCTTCCTCTGCACTTCTCAGCACCGCCCCTTGCCACCATTTCTTTGGGCCATTTGGCCTGGGAGCTGGCTGCTCATGCTCCACCATGCTGGCAGCCGCAGCTGCCACTTCTCAGCTCTCCCTGCAGCTAACACAAGCGCCTGGCAGGGACCAGAGCGCTTCTCATGCATCCCTGCCCAAGAAGCACAGCAGCCAAACAAGTTGTGGAAGGCAAAAAGTCTGCTCGTCATCGCTACATGTCACGCTTTGGAAGAGATGCCACGGTACCACTCACCTCTTCTTCCTCTTCTTCCTCTTCTTCTTCTTCTTCTTCTTCTTCTTCTTCTTCCTCCTCTTTTGTGCATGGTCAGTCCCACAACTCCTTGTCAAGGTTCTCCCTCTGCAGGAACCGCGGACAGCTTGGCCTCTATTCCTGCTGCTGCTCTCTGCAGCTCTGGGACTTGCCTTTGCCAGCCTGCAAGGGATCTTTTCTCAGGCTAAACTGAAGAATGCCTCAGCCTACTCCTGGCTACGCTTGGGCTTGAGCTAATGCTTGTGAGCCTGGGTTCTGAAACAGAGTCACAAAGGGAAAAAAAATGACACGAAGAAACATCACATGAATTAACATAAAATCAAGAAAATTAATAAATTAACAACAAAATAAAATTCATTGTGTTATGTGTCCTTGAAATTGATTTTGGAACTGAAACCCCTCGGTCCTTTCAGGCAAACAGTCTCTTAGATATTGGACTGGCGGACAGGAGAGAAAAGGAGAGGAGAGGAGAGGAGAGGAGAGGAGAGGAGAGGAGAGGAGAGGAGAGGAGAGGAGAGGAGAGGAGAGGAGAGGAGAGGAGAGGAGAGGAGAGGAGAGGAGAGGAGAGCAGTTCTGCTCTGTCAGGCCTGCAGTTCTGCGTGACAAGCCCTGAGCGAGCCCTGAGGCCTCCATACATGATACCACAGGCAGTATTGCTACTGGAAGGAAGGCTGCACTGGCAACAAATCCACACTGTCTTTTTGAAAAAAAGGGACTCTTTTAGGTTGCTTACTCCCCTATTTTGTAGCTACAGGGACTGATTTGGAGCCAGCACCCCAAAGGCTTCCTCCAAAGGGCTGCACATATGCGGCTGTGTCACCCCCATGTAACAATGCCAGCACCCGGCAACGCAGTGGTCACCAGGTCCCACGCAGGATCCAGAGGAGCAGCCTCCCGTGTCCACTGCCAGAGCTGGCCCAGGGGCAGCCCCAGCACATCTGACAGGAAGCACTTGAGGAGCTGCTGGAATCACAGGCCAGGGGCTGAGGGAAGAAAACCTTGCATGAGGCTGCTGGAGGTTCTCCGCTGCAAGACAATCTGCTGGCAGGGCCAACTTCCAAGCTCGGCTCATGGATGCAAATCCTTTTCAGCTGGATAGCAGTGGCAAGACCAAGGCAACTCCTTCTTGAGGAGCACTGCACAGCTCACCATCCTCATCTCCTACAGAGCAACGCTCAGGAGCCCTAAGAGATAGGATGTCGAGGGCTTGCAAGGGCTTGCAAGGGCTTGCAGTGCTTTGGAACACCCACTGGTGTCCTACACAGGGACAGCAAGGATTCTTGCCCACAAGGTCTATCAGCTCAGAGGCACTTGGGCACTCTGGCAAGTCCGCGACATAGCTCCAGCTCAAGGGAGGATAGGGCTTGGGCAGCTCCTGGGAAGCATGAGCAGCCTGTGGGACAAGGAGCCAGGTCTGGCTCACATGCTCAGGGAACAGCCCATGGCCAGCACTGGGCTCAGCAAGGAACTTTTTCCCCCGGGCCACATTGGCACTGGTCCCGGCGGTATTTTGCCTTCCTCTGCACTTCTCAGCACCACCCCTTGCCACCATTTCTTTGGGCCATTTGGCCTGGGAGCTGGCTGCTCATGCTCCACCATGCTGGCAGCCGCAGCTGCCGCTTCTCAGCTCTCCCTGCAGGTAACACAAGCGCCTGGCAGGGACCAGAGCGCTTCTCATGCATCCCTGCCCAAGAAGCACAGCAGCCAAACAAGTTGTGGAAGGCAAAAAGTCTGCTCGTCATCGCTACATGTCACGCTTTGGAAGAGATGCCACGGTACCACTCACCTCTTCTTCCTCTTCTTCCTCTTCTTCTTCTTCTTCTTCTTCTTCTTCTTCTTCCTCCTCTTTTGTGCATGGTCAGTCCCACAACTCCTTGTCAAGGTTCTCCCTCTGCAGGAACCGCGGACAGCTTGGCCTCTATTCCTGCTGCTGCTCTCTGCAGCTCTGGGACTTGCCTTTGCCAGCCTGCAAGGGATCTTTTCTCAGGCTAAACTGAAGAATGCCTCAGCCTACTCCTGGCTACACTTGGGCTTGAGCTAATGCTTGTGAGCCTGGGTTCTGAAACAGAGTCACAAAGGGAAAAAAAATGACACGAAGAAACATCACATGAATTAACATCAAATCAAGAAAATTAATAAATTAACAACAAAATAAAATAAAATTCATTGTGTTATGTGTCCTTGAAATTGATTTTGGAACTGAAACCCCTCGGTCCTTTCACGCAAACAGTCTCTTAGATATTTGACTGGCGGACAGGAGAGAAAAGGAGAGGAGAGGAGAGGAGAGGAGAGGAGAGGAGAGGAGGGGAGAGGAGAGGAGAGGAGAGGAGAGGAGAGGAGAGGAGAGGAGAGCAGTTCTGCTCTGTCAGGCCTGCAGTTCTGCGTGACAAGCCCTGAGCGAGCCCTGAGGCCTCCATACATGATACTACAGGCAGTATTGCTACTGGAAGGAAGGCTGCACTGGCAACAAATCCACACTGTCTTTTTGCAAAAAAGGGACTCTATTAGGTTGCTTACTCCCCTATTTTGTAGCTACAGGGACTGATTTGGAGCCAGCACCCCAAAGGCTTCCTCCAAAGGGCTGCACGTATGCGGCTGTGTCACCCCCATGTCACAATGCCAGCACCCGGCAACGCAGTGGTCACCAGGCCCCACGCAGGATCCAGAGGAGCAGCCTCCCGTGTCCACTGCCAGAGCTGGCCCAGGGGCAGCCCCAGCACATCTGACAGGAAGCACTTGAGGAGCTGCTGGAATCACAGGCCAGGGGCTGAGGGAAGAAAACCTTGCATGAGGCTGCTGGAGGTTCTCCGCTGCAAGACAATCTGCTGGCAGAGCCACCATCCAAGCTCGGCTCATGGATGCAAATCCTTTTCAGCTGGATAGCAGTGGCAAGACCAAGGCAACTCCTTCTTGAGGAGCACTGCAGAGCTCACGATCCCCATCTCCTACAGAGCAACGCTCAGGAGCCGTAAGAGATAGGATGTCGAGGGCTTGCAAGGGCTTGCAAGGCCTTGCAGTGCTTTGGAACACCCACTGGTGTCCTACACAGGGACAGCAAGGATTCTTGCCCACAAGGTCTATCAGCTCAGAGGCACTTGGGCACTCTGGCAAGTCCGCGACATAGCTCCAGCTCAAGGGAGGATAGGGCTTAGGCAGCTCCTGGGAAGCATGAGCAGCCTGTGGGACAAGGAGCCAGGTCTGGCTCACATGCTCAGGGAACAGCCCATGGCCAGCACTGGGCTCAGCAAGGAACTTTTTCCCCCGGGGCACATTGGCACTGGTCCCCGGCGGTTTTTTGCCTTCCTCTGCACTTCTCAGCACCGCCCCTTGCCACCATTTCTTTGGGCCATTTGGCCTGGGAGCTGGCTGCTCATGCTCCACCATGCTGGCAGCCGCAGCTGCCGCTTCTCAGCTCTCCCTGCAGGTAACACAAGCGCCTGGCAGGGACCAGAGCGCTTCTCATGCATCCCTGCCCAAGAAGCACAGCAGCCAAACAAGTTGTGGAAGGCAAAAAGTCTGCTCGTCATCGCTACATGTCACGCTTTGGAAGAGATGCCACGGTACCACTCACCTCTTCTTCCTCTTCTTCCTCTTCTTCTTCTTCTTCTTCTTCTTCTTCTTCTTCCTCCTCTTTTGTGCATGGTCAGTCCCACAACTCCTTGTCAAGGTTCTCCCTCTGCAGGAACCGCGGACAGCTTGGCCTCTATTCCTGCTGCTGCTCTCTGCAGCTCTGGGACTTGCCTTTGACAGCCTGCAAGGGATCTTTTCTCAGGCTAAACTGAAGAATGCCTCAGCCTACTCCTGGCTACGCTTGGGCTTGAGCTAATGCTTGTGAGCCTGGGTTCTGAAACAGAGTCACAAAGGGAAAAAAAATGACACGAAGAAACATCACATGAATTAACATCAAATCAAGAAAATTAATAAATTAACAACAAAATAAAATTCATTGTGTTATGTGTCCTTGAAATTGATTTTGGAACTGAAACCCCTCGGTCCTTTCAGGCAAACAGTCTCTTAGATATTGGACTGGCGGACAGGAGAGAAAAGGAGAGGAGAGGAGAGGAGAGGAGAGGAGAGGAGAGGAGAGGAGAGGAGAGGAGAGGAGAGGAGAGGAGAGGAGAGCAGTTCTGCTCTGTCAGGCCTGCAGTTCTGCGTGACAAGCCCTGAGCGAGCCCTGAGGCCTCCATACATGATACTACAGGCAGTATTGCTACTGGAAGGAAGGCTGCACTGGCAACAAATCCACACTGTCTTTTTGCAAAAAAGGGACTCTTTTAGGTTGCTTACTCCCCTATTTTGTAGCTACAGGGACTGATTTGGAGCCAGCACCCCAAAGGCTTCCTCCAAAGGGCTGCACGTATGTGGCTGTGTCACCCCCATGTCACAATGCCAGCACCCGGCAACGCAGTGGTCACCAGGCCCCAAGCAGGATCCAGAGGAGCAGCCTCCCGTGTCCACTGCCAGAGCTGGCCCGGGGGCAGCCCCAGCACATCTCACAGGAAGCACTTGAGGAGCTGCTGGAATCACAGGCCAGGGGCTGAGGGAAGAAAACCTTGCATGAGGCTGCTGGAGGTTCTCCGCTGCAAGACAATCTGCTGGCAGAGCCACCATCCAAGCTCGGCTCATGGATGCAAATCCTTTTCAGCTGGATAGCAGTGGCAAGACCAAGGCAACTCCTTCTTGAGGAGCACTGCAGAGCTCACCATCCCCATCTCCTACAGAGCAACACTCAGGAGCCGTAAGAGATAGGATGTCGAGGGCTTGCAAGGGCTTGCAAGGGCTTGCAGTGCTTTGGAACACCCACTGGTGTCCTACACAGGGACAGCAAGGATTCTTGCCCACAAGGTCTATCAGCTCAGAGGCAGTTGGGCACTCTGGCAAGTCCGCGACATAGCTCCAGCTCAAGGGAGGATAGGGCTTGGGCAGCTCCTGGGAAGCATGAGCAGCCTGTGGGACAAGGAGCCAGGCCTGGCTCATATGCTCAGGGAACAGCCCATGGCCAGCACTGGGCTCAGCAAGGAACTTTTTCCCCCAGGGCACACTGGCACTGGTCCCCGGCAGTTTTTTGCCTTCCTCTGCACTTCTCAGCACCGCCCCTTGCCACCATTTCTTTGGGACATTTGGCCTGGGAGCCGGCTGCTCATGCTCCACCATGCTGGCAGCCGCAGCTGCCGCTTCTCAGCTCTCCCTGCAGGTAACACAAGCGCCTGGCAGGGACCAGAGCGCTTCTCATGCATCCCTGCCCAAGAAGCACAGCAGCCAAACAAGTTGTGGAAGGCAAAAAGTCTGCTCGTCATCGCTACATGTCACGCTTTGGAAGAGATGCCACGGTACCACTCACCTCTTCTTCCTCTTCTTCCTCTTCTTCTTCTTCTTCTTCTTCTTCTTCTTCTTCCTCCTCTTTTGTGCATGGTCAGTCCCACAACTCCTTGTCAAGGTTCTCCCTCTGCAGGAACCGCGGACAGCTTGGCCTCTATTCCTGCTGCTGCTCTCTGCAGCTCTGGGACTTGCCTTTGCCAGCCTGCAAGGGATCTTTTCTCAGGCTAAACTGAAGAATGCCTCAGCCTACTCCTGGCTACACTTGGGCTTGAGCTAATGCTTGTGAGCCTGGGTTCTGAAACAGAGTCACAAAGGGAAAAAAAATGACACGAAGAAACATAACATGAATTAACATCAAATCAAGAAAATTAATAAATTAACAACAAAATAAAATAAAATTCCTGTGTTATGTTTCCTTGAAATTGATTTTGAAACTGTAAACACTCTGTCCTTTCAGGCAAACAGTCTCTTAGATATTGGACTGGCGGAGAGGAGAGAAGAGGAGAGGAGAGGAGAGGAGAGGAGAGGAGGGGAGAGGAGAGGAGAGGAGAGGAGAGGAGAGGAGAGGAGAGGAGAGGAGAGGAGAGGAGAGGAGAGGAGAGGGGAGAGCAGTTCTGCTCTGTCAGGCCTGCAGTTCTGCGTGACAAGCCCTGAGCGAGCCCTGAGGCCTCCATACATGATACTACAGGCAGTATTGCTACTGGAAGTAAGGCTGCACTGGCAACAAATCCACACTGTCTTTTTGAAAAAAAGGGACTCTATTAGGTTGCTTACTCCCCTATTTTGTAGCTACAGGGACTGATTTGGAGCCAGCACCCCAAAGGCTTCCTCCAAAGGGCTGCACGTATGCGGCTGTGTCACCCCCATGTCACAATGCCAGCACCCGGCAACGCAGCGGTCACCAGGCCCCACGCAGGATCCAGAGGAGCAGCCTCCCGTGTCCACTGCCAGAGCTGGCCCGGGGGCAGCCCCAGCACATCTGACAGGAAGCACTTGAGGAGCTGCTGGAATCACAGGCCAGGGGCTGAGGGAAGAAAACCTTGCATGAGGCTGCTGGAGGTTCTCCGCTGCAAGACAATCTGCTGGCAGGGCCACCTTCCAAGCTCGGCTCATGGATGCAAATCCTTTTCAACTGGATAGCAGTGGCAAGACCAAGGCAATTCCTTCTTGAGGAGCACTGCACAGCTCACCATCCTCATCTCCTACAGAGCAACGCTCAGGAGCCGTAAGAGATAGGATGTCGAGGGCTTGCAAGGGCTTGCAAGGCCTTGCAGTGCTTTGGAACACCCACTGGTGTCCTACACAGGGACAGCAAGGATTCTTGCCCACAAGGTCTATCAGCTCAGAGGCAGTTGGGCACTCTGGCAAGTCCGCGACATAGCTCCAGCTCAAGGGAGGATAGAGCTTGGGCAGCTCCTGGGAAGCATGAGCAGCCTGTGGGACAAGGAGCCAGGTCTGGCTCACATGCTCAGGGAACAGCTCATGGCCAGCACTGGGCTCAGCAAGGAATTTTTTCCCCCGGGGCACAGCTGCCACTTCTCAGCTCTCCCTGCGGGCAATACAAGCACCTGGCAGGGACCAGAGCGCTTCTCATGCATCCCTGCCCAAGAAGCACAGCAGCCAAACAAGTTGTGGAAGGCAAAAAGTCTGCTCGTCATCGCTACTTGTCACGCTTTGGAAAAGATGCCACGGGACCACTCACCTCTTCTTCTTCTTCTTCTTCTTCCTCTTTTGTGCATGGTCAGTCCCACAACTCCTTGTCAAGGTTCTCCCTCTGCAGGAGTTGAAGGGTATCCTCTCGCTCCAAACGCCTAGAAATAAAAGGCAAGTAAGACAGTTATTAGGACTTGTAGGTTATTGCAGACACTGGATCGAGGACTATAGTAACAAAGTGAAGTTTTTGTATCAAAAGTTAGTGGGAGAAGGGCTAATGAAATGGAGCCCAGACGATGAGCAAAACTTAGAAAACTTAAAAACTGAACTGGTGAACACTCCAGTATTAAGTCTACCTGATATGAAAAGACCTTTCTATCTATTTGTAAATACTGAAGGGGGAACAGCATTTGGTATATTAACTCAGGATTGGGCAGGAAGGAAGAAACCTATAGGCTATCTGTCGAAACTGCTAGATCCAGTTAGGAGGGGATGGCCCACTTGCTTGCAAGCTATAGTAGCCACAGCTCTCTTAGTCGAAGAAGCTAGAAAAATAACTTTGGGAGGAGAATTGAAAGTATATACACCCCATAATATACAGGGGGTCTTGCAACAAAAAGCAGACAAGTGGATTACGGATGCAAGACTACTGAAATATGAGGGCATCCTTATACATTCCCCCAAGTTAGAACTCGAGACTACAAGTTTGCAAAACCTGGCCCAATTCCTGTATGAGGAACCGAGTGAAAACTTAACCCATAATTGTGCACAATTAATAGAATATCAAACCAAAATTAGAGAAGATTTAGAGGAAGAAGAACTGCAAGATGGGGAAAAACTATTTGTAGATGGGTCATCCCAAGTAGTATCTTTCGCTTCCCAAGGAAGCGAAAATGAGGATACGCTATAATAGATGGCAAGACCCTAAAAGTAAGGGAATCAGGTCCTCTTAATGTGACCTGGTCTGCTCAGGCTTGTGAACTATATGCTGTATTGCGGGCTTTACACATACTAAAAGATAAAATAGGAACTGTCTTTACCAATTCCAAATATGCCTATGGAGTGGTTCATATGTTTGGAAAAATCTGGGAGGAACGAGGTTTAGGGAACTCCCAAGGGAAAGGACTCATACATGAAGCATTGATCAGGGAGACCCTAGAGGCTCTGAGAGGACCTAAACAAATTGCAGTAGTACACATAAGGGGTCACCAAAAGGGGGTGTCGCCTCGAATAAAGGGAAACAACATAGCAGACGAAGAAGCAAAGAAAGCCGCTTTAGTAGTACTAAAAGAGGCAGAACAAACGCAAATTAAAGTAAATCATACCATGAGCATTATCATCCAAGAAAAAGAAAAACTCAAGCAATTAGGGGTCACTGAAAAGGAAGGAAAATGTTTGTTATCGGATGGAAGGGATGTTCTCCCGAATGGGGCCGCATGGAGAATAATGAGGGAATTTCACAGGCAAACCCACTGCGAGGTACAGGCATTAGTGGACCAATTTGGGGCTAAATATATGTGTATAGGAATATATGATATAGCTAAGAAAATTGTTGGAAAGTGCCTCACATGCCAGAAAGTGAATAAGCAACAACTTAGAGAAAGAGTACAGGGAGGGCGTGAGTTAGCAAAAAGACCCTTTGAGAAAATACAGATTGATTTTACTGAGCTTCTAAAAGCTGGGAGATATAAATACGTTCTAGTTCTGGTGGACCACTTGACTCATTTTGTAGAAGCCTTCCCAGTAGCTCGAGCCACAGCAAAAACTGTGGCCAAAACATTGTTAGAAAATATTATACCACGGTACGGAAACATAGCAGTAATTGACTCTGACAGGGGGCCCCATTTCACTTCGGAAGTTATTAAGGAGATTCTAGGTCCCTTAGGAACTAAGTGGGAATATCATACACCATGGCATCCTCAAAGCTCAGGGAGGGTAGAAAGAATGAATGGCGAAATTAAGAGACAGTTAACCAAATTAATAATCGAAACAAAAATGAGTTGGGTATAATGTCTACCTTTGGCCCTATTAAATGTGAGAACACAACCCAGAACAGACACTGGAATTTCCCTTTTTGAGATGTTATATGGAATGCTGTATGACCTAGAAACACCTACCGAACACCCGAAGGTAGAGGAAAAAGTATTGCAGGAATATATTGTGGAACTTATGAAGAGAAGGCGGGAATTAATACAAAAAGGACTGATAGTACAAAGACCACCTCTAGACATTGCAACACATAAAATTAAACCGGGAGATAAAGTATTAATTAAAACTTGGAAAGAATCGTCTCTAACCCCCCGCTGGGAGGGGCCTTTTCTTGTCTTGCTTACCACAGATACTGCAGTCCGGACCGCTGAAAGGGGGTGGACTCACGCTGATCGAATTACAGGACCAATTCGGAATCCTCACTGGGAAGCGACCAAGAATCCGGACAATCTGAAAATTACCTTTCAGAGGAAAACAGATGAGTAAAATTATCTTTTGTAACAACCTAAGCTGTATTTGTTATCCTTTTATTTGTATAAGTGTAGAAATTGTAAAGAAAAGTGGTGGGTCCATTGTCCCTATGGGAGTCCTCCTAGCGGTATTTGTTGTAAGTGTTACAATAATGGGAGGAAACTAACTAACTGAGCACTTTGAGTGGGGCGGGTAGCAACTAGAAAACTGATAAAGGATTCTGAAGAGTGGTGGGATAATTTTACAAAAAAAAAAAAAAAAAAAAAAAAAAGAGGTATAAATCCTGGAAAGTATCGTTTCCAGACGAACTTTGTCTGATAAAAGCTAAGACCATACAGGTACTTTGCTGAAAAGCAGTAGCTAGAGTGAGGTGTGGAGCTTGGGAAGTTGGGAACTGAAAGATAAAAAAATAAGGGTGTGTGTAAGTCAAGGCCGATTAAAATAAAGGAGGTTCCCCTGAAGAATACGAGTGCTGCCAAGAAGATGGTACACCTCGCTGCTCTAGGCAACAGAGTAGGCAAGGAAAAAGGCAGAGGTGTACTACTGTGGGGACTGGGGTTAATGAACCACCTCCAGGAAGGGCTCAAGGGACTCCTTGACTTACAACTCCCAAAACAAACCATCTCAAAACTTCCCCAGAACCTCCTAGCCCTCTCTGAAAACAAATGTAAAATTCTAAGAGATTGTCAGAATGCCTGGAATGCTAATGGCAATAGAAAAGTCACACCACTCTTCTCAACCCTAAATCTAAGCATTTGGATAATAGGTCTATTACAAATGGTATCAGGGTCAGCCCAAGGAAGAGAAAACCCCCACCAGCCTTATAAATGGAGCTTAATTAGGTGGGAAGACCAACAAATTATTGCCCAGAAACCTGTAGTGGGAAGCCCCAGCTTTAAGACGACTCTTTGCCAACCGGTACCCATAAAACCATGTCTAGACTTTAAGGGCTTTTACTTTTGCCCTAGCTGTAACCCTGGGAAAGGGTACTGTAACCATCCCAACTCATATTATTGTGACTATTGGGGATGCGAGACGGTAGCATCAGATTGGCCCCCAAGGGGAGGAAGAGACAAATTCCTGTCTGTGGGGTGGGGACCCTATGGATGTATTCCTCCTAAGCGAGACTCCAACGGTGGAGCGATATTACCTGGGAATTGTAAGCATTTATACATTAATATATCCAATCCCACAGACCCCATCTGGCAAATAGGAAAAACTTGGGGAGTAAGGTACTGAGAACCTGGGACAGATAGGGGAGGTCTTATTTTTATAAAGAAGGAAGTAGCGAGACCCACTCCTCAAGCAATAGGTCCCAATATAGTAGTTAAAGGACTAAAAAAAGTCATACCCTTTGGAGCAAACAACTTCGACTACTAGCAATTCCTTGATCACAACTAGTACCTTACTGCCCATGAGAGAAATAGTGAATGAAAATCCCCTATGGACAGTCATGCAAGCAGCTTATAGCACGTTAAATGAAACTAATCCTAATGTAACTACTAATTGTTGGCTGTGTTATGATACCAAACCTCCTTTTTATGATGCCATAGGGGTTAACAGCACTTATAACGTAAGCAGTGATTCTTCCTCCCACTGTCAGTGGGATGATAAGAAAAAGGGAATAACCATGCAACATGTCACCGGAGTAGGAGCTTGTATAGGTAAAGTACCGAAATCTAAGCAATCGCTCTGTAGTACTATCCAACCGGAAATAAACAGAACCAAAACATGGATTATTTCCCCAGGTGGGGCTAGATGGATATGTTCTGAAACGGGACTCACCCCGTGTATATCTCTAAGTATGTTCAATGACTCACGGGAGTACTGTATACTAGTTACCATTATCCCGAGAATATTGTATCATCAGGAAAGTGTACTGTATGATCATTGGGATACTGGACATTACCTCATAAAAAGAGAACCAATCACAGCTATCACAATAGCCACGTTGTTAGGAATCGGGGCAGTAGGAGCAAGTACAGGGATAACCTCTCTTATTCAACAAAAACAGGGTTTCAATTTTTTAAGAGCCGCCGTCGATGAAGACCTAGAAAGAACTGAGAAATCAATAACTGCATCAGAGAAATCTTTAACTTCATTATCGGAGGTAGTATTACAAAATAGAAGAGGAATGGATCTCCTCTTCTTACAACAAGGAGGACTGTGTGCAGCTCTAGGGGAAGCGTGTTGCTTTTACACAGATCACACGGGAGTAGTAAGAGATACTATGACCAAGTTATGGGAGGGTTTAGAAAAATGAAAGAAAGAGAGGGAAGCGAAGCGGAGCTGGTACGAATCCTGGTTCACCCAATCCCCCTGGTTAACTACTTTGTTATCTACTATAGCAGGACCTTTAATAATATTAGTGTTAATTCCGACCTTCGGGCCCTGTATATTAAATAGAGTTATCGAACTAGTAAAAAACCGATTAGAAGCCGCTCACTTAATGTTATTGAAAAGAAACGAGTATGAGCAGATAGAAGACAGAGTTGTTGAACACGAAACTTCCATCCTTTCTCTAGCCCGAGAAACTATTATCCGGTTTGATCAACAAAATGATAAAAAGGGGGGATTGTAATAAACCCGTGTTGTAAATTTGTTAATCAAACCGGTATGTTATCTTGTGCAAACATTTATGAAACAGTACAACTGGGGAAATGTATTGGAGTTGTGTGGGTGAGGTGAGCTGCGCGTGTCCGGAGGGGTGGGGTCGCCGCCTGCGGTGTGGAGGGAAAATGTTGCCTCCGTCCCGCGACCACCGGAGAGCCTGAGGAGACCCCCCCGGCAACCAGACGCGCAGCCGCAGAAGACGTAGGGCCAAGCTGTATCAATTTGGAAATCTACCTGGAGACAAAAAAACTATAAAAGAGGGACTCTGGTGGGGGTGGGTTGCGTGCCGTTGGTAGAGCTGAGACTCCCCGGCCGCCCAGCGCTGTTTTGCCTGTTTACTGCTTGCTTGATAAATTCTAATTGGATAATTAAGGTTGGCATACGGTTTCGCTTGTAACAGCCATGAATAAAACACAGAGTGGCACAGAGCTGATGTCAGACATCTGCTCTGGTTGTGGCTGGGATGGAGTTCTCTTCCCAGCAGCCCATGTGGTGCCGAGTGTTGGGTTTGTGAGCAAACCAGCGTTGCAGCTGCGAGCGCTGGTTGTGTTCGATGCTGTGCGCAGGAGTGCGGACCCAGCGTGTGGTGCCCGGGGCCGGGTGCTGAGCTGGGCTGTCCCTTGGGCAGGGACAGGCTGGAAGGCTCGTGGAAAAGGGACATATTTTAAGGAGCAGAAACACAACCTCCTCACGTTTTCCTCAGCATTCGCTCCAAACTGAGAATCAGTGGGAACCAGGAGGATCCTCTTTGTCTGAATCCAAGCAGCAAGAAAGAGACACTAACGAGAGATGCCCCTTTGCGCAGACCGGGCTGAACTTTGCTCAGCTCTAGGGGGATGTAAGCAAACGACTTGCAGAGGGGCTGCAAGGCTGCTCCAGCCCCGCAGTGACAGCAGGGCCACTCTGGTCCCCTCAGGGGGATTCGCTCTGGGGACAGAGAAGCGAGGGCGACACGGGCAGGAGCAGCCCGGGGCGAGGGAAGAGCCCGAGCCGCTGCGGCTCTGGGGCCATTTCTAGTCAGGCCGCGCAGCAGACACCCCCGTTGCTATGGCAGCGGGGGCTCTCCAGGGCCGGCCCCGCGCGGCGCAGCCCCTGTCGCTATGGGAACGGGTCCTTCCCCGAGGGCGGCGCGCTCCATGCGGGCGGCGCGCTGGCTGAGCGCCGCGCCGTGCGGCGGCGGGGCCGGGCGGGAGTTCGGCACGGCCGGGGAGTGACGGGCCGAGCAGCCCCGGTTCCCCCGGGCGGGCAGTGGGAGCCGGTGGAGGTGCAGGGGGGAAGCTCTCGGCCCCTGGATTCCCCGAGCGCGGCTGTCGGGGCGGGCTCAGGGAGGAGCTGGGCTGGGAGCTGTGAGGCGCTTCCCGCATCCATCCCTGGGGCGGGCGGGCTGGGGCTGGTGGGGCAGAGGAGCCCCAGGGGTGAGCCAGGGCGGGGTCCGCTGTCACCAGCACTGTCCCGCGGGTGAGCGGGAGGAGGGGCCGGTGCCGTGGCCAGCACGTCCCCAGCCAGGGCAGCACTGGGCGGCAGCAGAGGGGTCAGGGCTGGGACTGCGGAGCAGCCCGAGCTCAGCGTCCTGTTCCCAAATCCTCTGCGCACTTGGGGTGCAGCGTGCGGGTGTTGTGATGACAGCAACAGCTCTGTGCCGTCACCCCTCAGGGGCTCTCTCCGGGCAGCACCTCGGTGAAGGTGTCAGGAGGATGGAGCCAGGCTCTTCTCGGTGGCAGCCAGTGGTAAGACAAGGGGTAATGGGTTCAAACTGGAAGACAGGAGGTTCCACTTAAATTTGAGAAGAAACTTCTCAGTGAGGGTGACAGAACCCTGGGCCAGGCTGCCCAGGGAGGTTGTGGAGTCACCTTCTCTGCAGACATTCAAACCCGTCTGGACACTTTCCTGTGTAGCCTCATCTGGGTGTTCCTGCTCCGGCGGGGGGATTGGACTGGATGAGCTTTCAAGGTCCCTTCCAATCCCTGACATTCTGTGATTCTGTGAAGGCGCAGGAGACCCACGGGCAGCGGGAGCAGGTGCTGCAGTGGGAGAAGGAGCAGCGGGCAGCTCGGCTGCTGTGGCAGCGGCAGGACGCGAGGCAGGAGCAGGCAGAGCTGCTGGCGCAGCACCAGCAGCGCCTGAGTGCGCTGGAGCAACAGCACCAGCTGGAGCGGCTGCGGGAGCTGCAGAGGTGAGAGCGGCACCAGCGGCACACGCGTGGGGCCGGTACCCCGGGTCTGGGCAAAGGAACCAGGGAATGGTTTGGGGAGGCGGTGAAAGGAGAAAATCGGAGTCCAGAAGCGCTGGGTTGTGGGCAGCTGGGTGGCTCGTGGAGTGGGGGTTCGCTTTGTAGGTGGACACAAGGATCTGGCTGGAGACATCATGTCAGAATGGAGGCGCTGTGTTTTGAAAGGAGTTGTACCCCATGTATTCTCTACCCCAAATCCCTTTTGTTTGGGTGAACAAGTCACTGACATGTTTTGGGTCAATGAGAAATCTGATTTTGGAGAAGCCCATAAACCCCAGATGTGTCCGTCCCAGATGTGTCCGTCCCAGATGTGTCCATCCCAGATGTGGATGCCAGTCAGTGGGATGCCCTGTGACAGCCCACCGTGCTGGCCCAGCTCCTGGGACCTGGTTCCACATACGTGTGCACACACACACATACATGTATACACACACACCTACATACACGCGCACGCATGTGCGCACACACCTGTGCAGATATTCTCACAGAATCCCAGGATGGAGGGGCAAGGATCACCTGGTCCAACCTTTCCTGGCACAAGCCCGGTCTAGATGAGCTGGCCCAGCGCCCCGTCCAGCTGAATCTTTAAAGTCTCCAATTTTGGGGAATTCACCACATCCCTGGGGAAATTATTCCAATGGCTGGTGGCTCTCCTGGTGAAAAATTTCCTTCTTGTGTCCAGTCAGGATCTCCCCAGGAGTAGCTTGTACCCATCAGCCCTTGTCTGTTCCCTGGGACTCCTTGTACAAAGGGCATGTCCATCTTTGTAGCCACCCTGGAAACACTGGAACATGGTGCTGAGCTCTCCCTGAGCCGCCTTTTCTCCAGGCTAAACAAGCCCGGTTCTCTCAGCCTTTGCTCGTATGGCGGCTGCCCAGTCCTTTGATCATCTCTGTGGCCCTTGTCTGGACCCTCTTCAGCCTGTCCACATCTGGCTTGGCTGAAAGGGACTTAATTTTCTTCATGCAGTTATATAACTATTACTGCAGTAATCTGAGGGTATGAGGGAAAGAATAATTTGGGGAGGACAGGACACTTTTTATAGCCGTCACGTGTTTTGCAACACAGTGTTTGTTGGTCCCTGCCAAGACGATCACAGAGGTGGTGGCTGGGGTTCTGTGATGGAAATGCTTTTGTTCTGGTATTGAAGCCCAAATCGCCTCTAACAGTCTTAGAGCAGTGAATCTGGAAGTGTTGGTTTGCCTCAGCAGACAAAGCCTCTGCTCCCCAGCGGAGCTCTGTGACCGCTGTGTCACTTGTCAACACCGTCACTGAGCGCAAGGGCAGTGTAAAAACCGGGTGCTTTGGAAAGCTCCCCTGCTCTCTGCTGACGTTCCAAATCTGTCTCATGTGCACCCTGAAAATACGCATTGAGGCAGGAAAGCAGACCTCAGGAAGGTCTGGCCCTGCAGGCTGGACGTCCCCAGCGCTGGATCAGCCAGGTGATGCAATAGCACAGCCTCCCGATGTCATAGTGCGTTTCCATGACACTCCCAGGCTGTCCCCAGGGTCCCCTGGCCGCTGACACCACAACCTCTCTTGCCAGATCTCTGGCTGCCCTCACTGCTCGCCACGTTCTGTGCCGCAGAGACGAAGCAGATGCAGACATTGTCGTCCTCATCCCTTTTGACGGCCGCGGCTGAGACAGGTGAAGTCCTGAGACTCTTCCGTCTCTGCCCTAGTTCAGCATCAGAGATGAGCTCCATTGTGCCTGAGGGGATTTGCATCCCCAGGCCTTGAACAAATCCAGTGATGAGGAATCCACAGCTGCTCTGGGCAACCTGTTCCAGGGTCTCACCCACCTAATAGTGAAAAATGTTCTTTTATCGAGAGCATTGGTATTCTCTGGTGAGACAGGACTTGCATGGTACAGGACCAGGATGTCACCAGTGGGTGATTGAGATGGCTCAGAAAACCCCTGTCAAAGATATTAGCAAAAGTGGTTTTAATATGATGTTGTAAAAGCGCGACATGCCATCAAACTTGGTTAAAGTTCACTATTACTGTTCGGCACAATCATTTGAACAGTGATTGAAAACTCCTAAGGCACAGGTCAAAGTACCAAGACACTCTTCTGCTCTTTCCTCAGGTTTTATCAGCATCTCACAGCATGGACGGAGCCCGGGTGGGGACTTGGAGACCTCATGGCCCATGGGGCCCCATCATGGCCCAGTTCACCAGCCCTGGACCCAAATACTCAGTCCAAGGAACAACAGGTAAAACAAGGATCCGAGTGGTGTGTTGAGCACACCCGTGGTAAAATCAGCTACAAACCCGTTTCCCTTTTTCCCCCTTCTCAGAGAAGCCCCCTGCTCCTAAAACCTTCCCACGCAAACCCAGTACATGTGAGGTTTGTTTGTTTGTTTGTTAATTTTTATTTCTTTATGATTATCACTGGAGCCAGACTGTCAGGCGGTCCAGTTTCTTTTTAAGATTATTTAGCAATGCAGTTGCAGAAGCTTTTATGCTTAGAGATTTACTGTTTGTTACTACAAGGCACAGTACAGCTCACCTTTATTACTCTTGGAGGAAAAAGGATGGGAATTTTGTGAGCTCGGCAGCTCAGTCTCCTGCAGCTTCAAAGGAGCTTTGAAATGAGGTTGCCTGCAGGTGGCCTTTCACGTGCTGTTCTTCATAGGTTACCTGAACCACAACCCCCTAAAGCCCCCACTTACCCCTGTCAAGGGGCAGAACCTCCTGCAGAAGGCAGCTGCTCGCCAGGTCCTCGATATTGCGTGGAGCCTCCATGGCCAGGAATGGGGAGTACGTGGCTCCAGCCTCTCCCATGGGTGGACTTCCCGAGATAAACTTTGAGATCATGCCTGAAACAAGCGAGTAACATTTCTCCAGCTGTTTGTTCAGACAAGACTAGGATGTTTTCACATTTCCCTGCAATAGTGGCACAAAAGTTAGATGGGTGCAAAAGAGAGATGGGTACAAAAGGCTCAGCTCACCCCTTCAATGAGCTGTAGATGTTTTCCAGCAGCTGGCACTTCTGCAGTGGTTAAGGAGAGCAGCTCTTGTTGAAATTGCCTCCTTGGCTTGAGAAAAAAGGCCACATCTTCACTGCTTTTGTGCTGTTGTCCTCTGCCCTAGGCGATTACTGCCCTGAGAAGCCCAACAGACACGTCCTTATGTGCCCTCCTGTGCAGTCCATGTCCTTCCGGCACAGGGGCATCAAAACCGACCTCCCTCCAGGTAAGTGACTGTGGGGAGACGCCTACCCTTGCGTAGCGTGTGAGGCACGGACTCTCGATAAGGTGCAGGGAGAGACATTTATTACAAATTCAGGCTTGTATTTATACTTGATAGGATGCTTGCTCAAGCATTGCTGATTTGCTCAGTTAGGCATTACATAAGTGATACATTTTGTGTTCCTACCAAAGCTGCTACCAGAAAAGCATTTTTTGATGTCACAAGTTACCCCCTGTCCTTGATGTATCAGTCCTGTATCAATCCCTCTGGCCTTAATGTATCAATCAGTACAGTCCTTGCTTCTTGTTTTTCCACCAACACTTGTTCCCCCGCCGTTGACTCTTGTAGTTTCTCGCAGGCTCGATGTCAGAATACCACCACACCCTTGCAGCTCAAGCATCCTCTACTGACAATCTGCTGCTCAGCTTGTTAACCAGGGCCAGTTCAAAGCCTCCACTGCAGGACACAGCTGTTTCCTGACAAGCTTCCTTCATGTGCAGTAGAAGCCAGTGGGGAGTGCTCCTGCTTGGCTGCAGCTGCCTTGGCAGGTGCTTGTGCTCATCTCTCAGCCCCAAGGTCTGATCTGTGCCTTTCCCCCCACCCAAGCTGTGCTGCTGGCTCTGAGGAGATAGGGGTACAGCGGGCGGATGGTTTTACCAGAGCTGTGAAGTTCCAGTGAACCCCTCGGGGATTTTTTCTTCCTGGTTCTTGCAGTTCCAGCACAAACTCATCTCATCCCACAGAAGCACTGACAGCTCAGTTTCGGAGCTGCCAACAGTGCCCCAGCGTGGCAGAAGGTGGAAGGATTGGGAAAGGGGGCAGACATCCTTCCTGCTCCTCTGAGCAGGTGTCATGGAGGCACCTCAAAGTCAGTTTTAGGTGAACAACAAGTTCAAACCAGATTTTATTCTGGCCGGAAAAGTGTAGCAAATACACTGACTAGAAACAGGGTTTATACAGTTAGTTAGCACTGCAACAACATAAAATATCGATCAGATATCAGTTGAGGGGATTATTGTGGTACAACAACATAAGAATAATGACGATGCACAACGTGCATGCATTCAGTCACAAGAAAGAAAACCAGAAGCCTCTTGAGTCCAGGGAACCCACAAGAAATAATCACTCGCCTGGGTTAGGCGAGGGCTCACACTTGCCTGATTAGACAAGGACTCATTCAAGGATCTATCCAGTAAATAACCACTCACCAAACGAGGAGCTGAGGCGCTCTCAATCCTGGGAAGTCTCCTTAGACCGTGTACCAGTCTAAGGAAGGGGCTCCAGTTCACAGACCCGCAGCTCCGAGAAGACCACTCAAAGGGGTCTTCTGTGGGAACCCCATTTTATAGTCTGGTCAGATGTGGCTGTGGGCATTACAACATGGTCCAGAAGATTTGCAGCTACTCTGGGCACCTCCTTTGTTGAGGACCCTGTCAACCGACTCAGGGTCCCATTAAGGACCCGGTCAATTGACAGAGGGTCCCACCCTTCCTGCGCCCCCAGCTGGTGGAGGTGAAGTCACCCTGCCCGGGGCAGGGGAGGATGTGACTGACAGCACCTTGGTACCACTCTGGTGCGTACGTGGGGACAGGCACAGTGGGGCACAAAAGGTGCTAAAGAGCCATCAACTGCCCCAGTGAAGGCTCCAGATCTCAGGGGGACGTGCAGCTGCCACAGCAGCCTTTGCAGGGTGCCTGTCTCTGCCCCAGAGGTTTCTTCTCTTCCCATTCCTCTTGCAGGTCCAGGCACCTACACGTTGCCCAGGGTGCTGGGCCCCAGCACGGTGCACACAGCTGCCAGCCCGTGCGATTCCATGAGGTGGAAGAGTCAGCAGAATCACTACAGTGCCGATCTCGCCACGGTGAGCTCTGCTTCTCTGCCTTTTTGTAACAGCAGCTGAAGCTGCTCTGCTCTCCTCATGGCAGAAGAGCTGCAAAGCCTGCAGGATCCTTTCTTAGCACATCCTTGGCTGCAATAGGAGCAGAACCCAAGAGTGCACGTGCCCGCTGGCAGGGCCACAGGATTCTCCTGCTATTCCAGCAGGACAGGGGAGGCTCTGCCTCCACCGCTGTCCCTTGTTTTCTAACAGTTACAGTTTTGCTGATGTAGCACTCATCAGCTCTCATGGGAATCTCCCTCCTCCTCTGAGATAAACCTCATCTCTGCTCCTAGTCCTTGCGGGTTGAATTTGCTTTGCTTGATTGTCACTGTGGAGAGCTGGCAGTGGAGATGAAGGTGAAGGAGAAAAATCCTCGGAGCAATTCCTGAAACATATTTCTGGCAGAAAAACAAACCTCTTCTTTCAGGCATCTGCTCTGAGCTACTTAGGATCAGGATTTCACATCCAGTGGCCACAAAAACACACAAAGAAAAAATGGCTGCCCACACCTCCATCAACTTGCAATAGAAGGGCTGTGGTGTTTCCAAATCCTTTACATTCCTGCAGAATTTAAAAACCCTTGGGGAATACCCAGTGATGATCACAAACCTCCGGTGCTCTGCTGCTGTACACATAAACTCCCATCGCGCTCAAGATTGGTCCCTTGGCAACCTGGCAATGTGAAGAGCTGGCGAGAACTGATGGGAACAGCTCCAGGGGATCTCCTCCTGGAGGTCACAGCTGCTGCAAGGCTGAGCTGTTGCAATGAAAAGTTGAAATCTGCCATCACAGATTCATAGAATCATTTTGGTTGGAAGAGACCCTCAAGATCATCAATTCCAACCATATCCTAAATCTGGCACTAACCCATATCCCTAAGAGCCTCATCTGTATGTCTTTTAAACCCCTCCAGAGATGGTGACTCTCCCACTTCCCTGGGCAGCCTCTTCCAATGCCCGACAACCCTTTGTGTGAATAATTTTTTTCCTAATATCCAATCTAAACCTCCCCTGGTGCAACTTGAGGCCTTTTCCTCTTGTCCTATCACTTGCTACCTGGGAGAAGAGACCAACACCCCCCATGCTCCAGCCTCCTTTCAGGCAGTTCAGGGAGCAATAAGGTCTCCCCTCAGCCTCCTGTTCTCCAGGCTGAACAGCCCCAGTTCCCTCAGCCGCTCCCATCACACTTGTGCTCCAGGGTCTTCATCAGCTCCATTGCCCTTCTCTGAACTCTCTCCATCACCTCAAGGTCTTTCCTATAGTGAGGGGCCCAAAACTGACCCTGGGACTCAAGGTGTGGCCTCACCGGTGCCAGTACAGGGGATGATCACTGCCCTGGTCCTGCTGGCCACACTATTCCTGATACAAGCCAGGATGCTGGTGGCCTTTTTTCCACCTGGACACACCCTGGCTCATATTCAGCTGCTGTCAGTCAACACCCCCAAGTCCTTTTCTGCTGGGCAGCTTTCCAGCTGCTCTTCCCTGAGCCTGTAGCGCTGCCTGGGATTGTTGTGACCCAAGTGCAGGACCCTGCGATTGGCCTTGTTGAACCTCAGACAACTGGCCTCAGCCCAACCATCCAGCCAGTCCAGATCCCTTTTTAGAGCCTTCCTACTGTCCAGCAGATCAACACTCAGACCCGGCATGGTGTCATCTGCAAACATACTGAGGGTGCACTCGATCCCCTCATCCAGATCATTGATAAAGAGATTAAACAGAACCGGCCCCAATACTGAGCCCTGGGGACACCACTCTCGACCGACCACCAACTGGATTTGGCTCCGTTCACCACAACTCTTTGGGCCCGGCCCTCCAGCTAGTTCTTTATCCATCGCAGATACACCATCCAGGCCATGAGCTGCAGCTTCTCCAGGAGATGCTGTGGGATACAGTGTCAAAGGCTTTACTGAAGTCCAAGTATGCAACATCCACAGCCTTTCCCTCACCCACAAGATGGGGCACCTTGTCATAGGAAGAGATCAGGCTGGTCAAGCAGGACCTGCCTTTCATAAACCCATGCTGACTGGGCCTGATTGCTTGGTTGTCCTGTGTGTGCCATGTGATGTCACTGAGGATGATCTGTTCCATGAGGTTCCCTGGCACCAAGGTCAGATTGACAGGCCTGTAATTCCCTGGATCCTCCTTCTGACCCTTCTTGTAGACGGGCATCACATTCGCCAACTTCCAGTTGACTGGGACCTCCCCGGTTAGCCAGGCTTGCTGATACACAATTGAAAGTGGCTTAGTGATCACGTCTGCAAGCTCCCTCAGCAGCCTTGGACGGATCCCATCTGGCCCCATAGATTTGTGTGTGTCTAAGTGGTGTAGCAGGTCTCCAGCCATTTCCCCTCAGATTATTGGACTACATTCTGCTCCCTCTCCCTGTCTTTTGGCTCAGGGGGATGTGTACCTGGAGCACAACTGGTTTGACTGTAAAAGACTGAGGCAAAGAAGGCATTCCACTTCTTTCCAGCCTGCTCCAGTGTCTGTCACCCTCAAAGTAGGGAAATTTTTCCTCATATTCAGATGGAACCTCCTGTGCTTCAGTGCCTGTTGCTTGTCATCCTATTTTTGGGCACCACTGAAAGGAGCCTGGTCCAATCCTTTCGACATCCTTCCTTAAGATATTTATAAACATTGATGAGATCATCTCTCAGCCTTCTCCAGGCTGAACAGACCCAGCTCTCTCAGTCCCTTCTCATAAGAAAGGCACTCTAGTATTAGTATATTAGTAGTAGTAGTATTTTATTTTTACATTGTTGTCTTATTAAACTGTTTTTTCTCAACCCACGAGTTTGTCCCTTCCCTTTCACTTCTCTCCCTTGCCCCGCTTTGGCGGGGTGGAGGAAGTATGTGACCAACTATCCTGGTCTTAGTTGCTGGCTGGGGTAAAACCATGGCAGGGAAGAATAATAGTAGCTCAGGAAATCTTGAAAATCACTTTCCAAGATGCTGACACTCTTTTTGGTGGTGGGAAACAGCATGAGAAAGGAAAGCCATAAAACACTGCAGCTCTGGAGGTCCAGAGTGGACCTGAGGATAAAGAAATGTCATTCTGAGCATAGTGCTGTGGACATCCAGAGGTGTCTGGATCAGCCATGGCTTTGTGTTTCAAGGAACAGCTGGGGAGGATGGAGAGACAGCAGCACAGGAGGGGACATACTGGGGTGAGCACAAGGTGGGGAAGCGCATGGGGTGTCTGCAGCCTGCAGGGAAACAGCCACAGGCCTGGGACAGTGTAGAACGGCCTGTGGTGGAGATGGCCAAGGGTGAGGCTGAATGTCCCTGGAAGGCCCAAGGTCTTTGTCCCCTTGGCTGTGGCTGATGTCCCTGCCACTGAGGCCTAAGAGGAGACCCATCATTGTCATGACCATGAGGCCTCATTTCTCCTTGCATGTCCCCAAGAGAGGTTGGGAGGTGTCACATTGTTGTCCCTCACTTGGCATCGCACTCCCCACATCCCCAGGAAGAGCCCTGAGACACATGTGAGGGACAGGATCTCCCTTCCTAGGGGCAGGGGCTCAAGGTTTGACCATCCTCCTTCATCAAACAAACCAAGGGTTTTCTCAGCATCAGAGCTGCTGCACTTTGCCTTTGCCTGATGTAATCGCAGTCTCCAATTATCTGTTCTAACGAGTCCCTGGGGAGGCTTTGTCAGGAATGGCCTCAGTGGCACCCATTAGTGCTTCAAGGAACTTTGGAGTTTGCTTCTGACTTGGACTTCTTGAGGAGATTCTTCACTCTGCTCTTGGTATCTGAGGTTCATGGACTCAGCACCAAATACGCCATGGGGCTCATTAAAATACAAAAAGCCCTAAGGAGCCGTATCTCTTCCTGTCATTTTCTTCAAGTCTGCAAGACTTGTACAACTATTTGGAGAGGTTTCAGTGGGTTACTTCGTGATGAAGATTTCAAAGAAGATTTCATAAGGGAGGGTTTTTTTCTTTCAACGGTACTTTCTACCGTTCTTGATTTCATAGAAGAAGTGACAGCAACATTCTACACTGGACATTGATCCAGAGGGTCACCTGAATACACCGGGACAGGCAGGAGAAGCTGTCCCTTAAGGTCAGACACTGTATGGACAATCTTGCTCCTCATCCCTCCCCCCCAGTCTGCCAGTTCTCTCCTTGGCCACTTGAGACTTGCATCACTTTTCCTCACATCAGACTTCTCCACTGAGGCCTGCAGGTGGATTGGTGCAGCTCCTCTGCACCAGCTCCCACCTGCTCTCCTTAGAGAGTGCTTCAATAGGGGAATAAATGACCAACAGAAACCTATTTCTGCATTCCACAGCTCAGGGCAGGCTGCTCTGTCACTGCGGTAGCAGGAGCAGCATGAAGAGCTCCTGGGCCAGGAGTCTTGTGCTGGTGAGAGGGGCTGGCACAGGAGGGCTGCCAGCAATGGGTGTAAAGGATCTCTTGAAAACAAGAGCAGGGGACAAAGGGGTACTGGCCTTGCTTCCATCATGCCGTAGCTGGTCCCAGCCCTTGGGCTGATAGGGAGTCTGATCCTCCTCTCTGTCCCAATCCATCTATCTGACCATCCTACCACGCACCCGTGCATCCGTGCATCCATCCATCCATCCGTACATCCATACTGGTACTCCATATGGGTGAGCTGCCCCATGATGTTTCTCATCCCAATGAGATCATATAATCATTTAGGTTGGAAGAGACCCTCAAGATCATCTTATCCAGCCATTAACCCAACTCTGGCACTAAACCATGTCCCTAAGAACCTCATATATACGTCTTTTAAACACCTTCAGGGATGGTGACTCAACCGATACTTGAACAGCCTGTTCCAATGCCTGACAATCTATTCTGTGAAAAGATTTTTCCTAATATGCAAACTGAACCTTCCTGGGTGCAACTCGAGGCCGTTTCCTCTTGTCCTATCACTTTCTACTTAGGAGAAGAGACCAACACCCTCCATGCTACAACCTCCTTTCAGGCAGTTGTAGACAGTGATAAGGTCTCCCTTCAGCCTCCTGTTCTCCAGGCTACACAGTCTCAGTTCCCTCAACTGCTCCCCATCTGACTTGTTCTCCAGACCCCTCACCAGCTTTGTTGCCCTTCTCTGAACTCACTCCAGCATCTCAAGGTCTGTCTTGTAGTGAGGGGCCCAAAACCACACAGAGGATTTGAGGTGCAGCCTCACCAGTTCCGAGAACAGGAGGATGATCACTTGCCTGGTCCTGCTGGCCACACTATTCCTGTTGCACGCCAGGATGCTGCTGGCCTTCTTGGCCACCTGGGCACATGCTGATTCATGTTCAGATGGCTGTCGATCAACACCCCCAGGTCCTTTTCCATTGGGCAGATTTCCAGCCACTCTTCCTTGAGCCTATAGTGTTGCATGGGGCTGTTGTGACCCAACTGCAGGAGCCAGCACTTGGCATGAAATTGAACAAGTCCAAGTGCTGGATTGTTCACCTGGGATAGAGTAACACTGAGTGAAAGTGTAGATTGGGAGAGAGTGGCTGGAGAGCAGCCCTGCAGAAAGGGATCTGGCGTGATGGTTGGCCACAGGGTCGATAGGAGCCAACACTGATCCCTGGCAGCCAAGACAGTAAACCACATCCTGGGGTGCATCAAACACAGCATGGCCATGTGGTCAAAACAGGTGACTGTGCTGCTGTATTCAGCGTTGGTGTGGCCTCACCTTGAGGGCTGTGTGCGGTTCTGGGCCCCACATGTTATTACAACAAGGATGTGAAGGTCCTTGAATGCATTCAGGGCAGAGCAACAAAACTGGTGAAAGGGCTGCAAGGATTGTCCTCTGACGAGCAGCTGAGGACTCTGGGCTTCTCTAGTTTGGGGAAAAGGAGGCTGAGGAGTGACCTCGTTGCTTTCTACAGCTTCCTGAGGAGGGGACATGGACAGGGAGGTGCTGAGATCTTCTCCCTGGTGTCCAGTGGTAGGACATGTGGGAATGGTTCAAAGCTAGGCCAGGGGAGGTTTAGACTGGATATTAGGAAACATCTCTTTATCAAGGCTGGTCAAAAACTGGAACAAGCTTCCTAGAGAGGTGGTCAATGCCCTAAGTCTGTCAGTGTTTAAGAGACACTTGGACAGTGCCCTTGGTACCATGATTTATCTTTTGGTCAGCCCTGAATGGGTCAGGTATTTGAACTAGATGATCGCTGTAGGTCTCTTCCAACTGAACTAGTCTAGTCTAGTCTCGTCTAGTCTGTTTTACACATATACCTGTACAGGGTTGATCCTGGGCTCAAACACTCAGTCTGCTCAGTAGCCTCCCCAGGACACCTGCCTTGCCAGTTGCAGATACCAGGACCCATGAGCCCCTAGGGCCGCAGCCCCATTCCAGATACTGGTACAGACCCCCCCAGTCACACACATGCGCACACAATCTTATGTCCAGTCACTCTGGTCTCTCAGTTGCTGACACCAATGACATAAGGGCTGTCTGACCCCCTGGTCCTGCTCCAGTTGCTACACTCACACATTCATGCAAAGAAGAGATTTACTCACATAGCAAAGACTTAGAAATTAAGTTTAATGAGACGACAGGACAGACTGCACTGGTTGGGGTCCTTCCCCAAACTTCCCATGATAAGTCCTGTGTAATCCAAAAATGTTCTTCCCCTGCATCCCCTAATGTGTCCTGCACCTCTAGGCAACAATCCCGCTAGTCTAAATGGTGATCCAGAGAGCTGCTCTCAGGTAATCCACTTGATGGGCTTCACACCTGGACAACAAGGCTGATGGTTCTCCCAGGGCAGCCTTGGGACAAGATGTTTAGTCCTCAGGAGCCTGTAATTTGGGTTCCCACTTGCCAATGAGCCTCTGTGCTCTTCTTGGTTTTGGAGATGGGCTCGCGATGAGCTGATGGCTCCCCAGTGATGGTGCTGGGAGCAGTCGGGGCAGAATATTAACTGACTTACTCCTCCTGCCATTGTTAGTGCCTTCTTTGTGTGTGCAGAGGAGCTTCTTATCACTTAACACAATCCAATGAGATAGGACAAGAGGAAATGGCCTCAAGTTGTGTCAGGGGAGGTTTAGATTGGATATTAGGAAAAAATTCTTCCTGGAAAGGGTTGTTGGGCATTGGAACAGGCTGCCCAGGGCAGTGGTGGAGTCACCATCCCTGGAGGGGTTTAAAAGGTGTTTAGACGAGGTTCTTAGGGACATGGGTTAGTGCTAGAGTTGGGTTATGGTTGATGATCCTGAGGGTCTCTTCCAACTGAAAGGATTCTGTGATTCTATAAATCTCCTGAGGTATCTCTGGAGGTTACATACATATGCATTGGTATTATTTAACATATGATAGCAGATCACTGGAATTTCTGTCCAGAAATGCCTCATGATTAGGGGAAAAGCTGTGTTCTTATACAGGCAATGGCTTCATTCAGGGCCAGTATCACAGTCTTGTTTCTGAGACTGTAGATGAAGGGATTTAAGAATGGGTACAAGATGGTGTTCAGCAACACTACAATTCTGCTGTTCTCCAAGGAAACATCTTTTGAAGGACACAGGCAGAAAGGAATGCAGCTCCCATATGCAATTGCCAAGGTGGTGAGATGGGAAGAACACATAGAAAAAGCTTTTTTGCTCCCAGAGGCTGCTGGAAGATGTAGAATACAGAAAAGGATGCACATGTAAAATGCCAGAGTTAAACATAAGGAACTCAGAATGACAAATGATAAGAAAACAGAGTCTATTTTCAAAAGCAGGCTGGTGTCAGAGCAGGACATTTTGAATAAGGGGGAGTTGTCACAAAAAAAGTGATGGATCTCATTTGAGCCACAGAAGGTCAGCTGGGAGAGGATGACCAGGCGGTAACTCAAGAATGCGAAGCCTGTGACCCAAGCAGCAATAACCAGGTGGATGCAGAGCTGAGGCTTCATGATGGCAGCCTAATGCAAAGGCTGGCAGATGGCAACATAGCGGTCAAAGGACATGACAACAAGTAGAACAAACTCTGTACAGCCCAGGGCAAAATAGAAATAGGATTGGGCAAAGCAGCTGCTTAGTGAGATTGTTCTCCTACCAGAACCCAGGATCACAACCAATTTTATGCTTGTGGATGATGTAAACCAGATTTCCAGGAAGGCCAGATTGCCAATGAAAAAGTACATGGGGGTTTGTAGGCGGTGATCTGCATACACGAGGAAAATGATGGTAGTGTTCCCCATCACTGTTGTCAGGCATATGAGCAGAAAGACCAGGGAGAGTACGAGCTGTAGTCTTTGATCAAGCTGTGAGAAACCCTCCAGGGTGAACTCAGTAACTGCAGTTCCATTTTCTGGTCCCATGTTCAATTTTGGTTTGTCATGCCGAGACAGGAACATGGCAAAAACCAAGTGTGATAATTCACAGTCTGGGAGAAAGGCCCTCCAAAACCTTCTCTGCTTCTTTCCTTTCTTGCAGTCTTCCTATAGTACACAGATAGAGTACTTCAAGCATTTCTCATACCCTGTTTTTTCTGTATCAAATTTCAGTTGGAGTTCTCAGAGAATTTGTTGTCTTCTTTCAACATTTTTCAAACACTCATAAAGAATTCTTTCTTCATAACAGGGGATTTTAAAGTCTGTTAGCTATTTTATCCCATTCCTGGTAAATTCCAGATTCATGCAGATTTGTTCCAAACATCTGTCACACCTGTGTGGCTAAGTCATCCCTTCTATTGCACAAATGCTAAACTATCAAATCAAATCAAATCAAGTCAAGTCAAATCAAATCAAATGCAGGTTGAAAGCTTTTCTTTCTACTTTTCAGTACTTGCCTTTTTTGACTAGGAATCCCTGAGTAACTACTGATTTCAGAATAAGCAGTATCAAGCACCTCTTTCGTAGTCCCCTGCTTTCTTCCACAGCTTCGTGCTCTCTGTTTCTTCAGGAAAGGGGAGAGGAGGCTGGAATAGGGACCAAGTATAACTCATCTTCTTTAGTACTCTAAATAATGACTGAAATATGTTACGGTTCCACACAGTCTCATCTGACATCCATCTGCACTGAAATGCAATTGCTTCCAAACAGTTGCTCATTGCTATTACTATCAAATGGCCTGACCCTTTTTTTTCTCCTTTTTTTTGTTTCCTCTAATTAAAAAAGTCCCCCTGTGCCTGTTTACATCCAGATCTCTAAGGAAAGCACGAAGTAATTCCTGCAAAGAAGCTGTAACAATCAGGTGCAAACTTCAGCGTAGAATCGGATGTAAAGAAATGTGATGTAACTCCCTGGGGGCCAATGAGCAGAACAGGGAATTTGGGGAGCTGATTATAGATTTTCTCCTGACAATTTGAGTAGAGAAACATGATTCACCGGCACTGCTCTGTTTATGTTGACACCTTTTATGTCTCCTCGTCTGCATGGTGGTTTTTTTTTTGGTTTTCTGTCCTCCCTCCACCAATTCTGTCTTCCAAAACCTCTCCAAGGAAAAGAATAATAGAGTAAGTCAGGTTTGAAGTGAGCCCTGAACACCACCTTGTCTCATTCTCCTGCTTAGGTCACGGTGAACCAGGTGAGGTTTTCCAAGGCCTCTGCCCAGCCTCTGCCGTCATCCACAAAGGAGCTGAAGGTTCACTGCATCATACAGGGGGGAGAACAAAGACATTCAACAGTGCTGGCCCAAGTGCTGGTCACTGAGGGATTCCACTGGTAACTGGTCCTATGGGGCACTTTGTACCACTGCTGACATTTGGGCTTCATCATCCAGCCAGCTTCCCACCCAGCATTCACTTCTTTAGCCCAGAGAGCATTAGTCGGATTATAAGGACATCACGAGAGACCAGGTCTAAGGCTCTGCAAAATTCCAGGTACACAACATTCCCTTCTTTCCCCGCCCATTTGGGTTCAGCAATCCCTTCCTTGTTTTCCAAGTGCCTGGACACGGCTGCAGGAAGACTTGTCCCATCCCCTTCCCAGGGATGGAGATCGGCTGGCCAGCCCGTAATTCTCCCAATACTTGTTCCTGCCCTTCTTGAAGACAGGTTTGACAACTGACTTTTCCAACCTCTCTGATTGCTCTGGCACATTTGAGACCACAGTCCAGAATCACGGGTAAGGATGACGTAGCAGACACGAGCATGTGAGATTAATCTGCCTGGGCCAGTGGAGTTTGTTCCTGGAGTCACACACAGAAATGTCAGGGTCTGTCAGGTGTCCACATCTGAGCTGGCCTCATGGACTCCTTATGCACCCAGGAATGTTTAGAGATGGAGTCTGTCCCTTTTACACACAGAGGCAGGAGTCACAGTGTCCCTCTGGCCTCCTGTTGCCACTCCAAAGGGACGGGAGGCACCTCAGCACTGTGATGTGTCACCCTGCTCTGCACTCATCTGAGATGTCCCACGTCATGAGGAATGGACACAGGGACATTGGTTAAAGGAAGCACATCCCAGTGCTGCATTTAGGCAGTTTCCATGGGATGTTACTCCCAACGAGAAATGACCTTGAGACCCTGTCTGTCCCACGGGCCATCATGGAACCTCCAGGAATACCTGATAGTGCTTGTGCTCACTCGGGTTCATCTCACCTCACGTACATGATGTGAGTGCTCACATCTTATCTGTACAATGAAACATGGACTGCTGACATAGTCATTCAGTGTCATTCCATGGAGGGACAAAGAACCTCTCTGAGCTGGGGTGAGAGGCCAGGGCTGGAAATGGAGGTTGTGAGGGGCCAGTCCATGACAATTGCCCTGTGGCAGATTCCGTGGGGTGTCCAGTGCACATGGGCACAGCCCAGACCCTGCTCTGCTGGTCCTGCAGGTCGCTGGCAGAAGGCTCGGTTGTGAGAGGACACTGCTGTGTGCCCCAGCCCTGCACACACACTGTTGAGCTGTACACTGGTGTTTGCATCTGCAGGCCACTTTTGTAGGCATATGCTTGAGAGAAACTTTGCAAGAAGATATAAACCATCAGGCCCTGCCCTGAGGAGATCACCTTTCTTTCTGGAAAGGCTGTTCTGAGGCCAGCTCTGTCACACAAGTGCCCATTGCCTGTCCCTGCCTCTGCTCACAGGACTGACACACAGCAGGACGGTGACCAAGCTGCCAGAGCACTCAGGCCTTGCACCAACACAAGGGATCAGAAGGAGGGTGGAGAAGTGAAATGAGAACAGCTCTGGAAGGCCAAGCGCTGGTGCTCCCTGGCAGTGCTGCTGTTCTGGACTCCTTTCCCTCCACCCATGCACAGGAACTGTCCATGCAGCTCCAAAAAGGCCTTGGAGGAAAGATCTCATGAAAACAAAACGTTGCTGCAGGGCCCTGTATTTTGGTTAATCACACAGAGAGCGCAGCTCTTCCGTTACACATCCACTCCATGAGAAAAACGGACAGAGAAATAGAAATGAGATTAAAATATTTTAAAAAGTTTAAAACAAGAACAACAAAGGAAGAGAGCCAGAGCATGCAATGAGTTACATTATAACTGTTATGCACAAGAAGATAATCAGTTTATTGCTTCAGAAAAGCTTCCAGTTATCATTTTCCACACAGCATCCTTGAGCTCCTGGTTCCTCATGCTGTAGATGAGGGGGTTCACTGCTGGAGGCACCAGTGAGTACAGAAAAGAGACCACCAGGTCCAGGCTTGGTGAGGAAATGGAGGGGGGCTTCAGGTAGGCAAACACACCAGTGTTGACAAACAGGGAGACCACAGCCAGGTGAGGGACACACGTGGAAAAGGCTTTGTGCCGTCCCTGCTCAGAGGGGATCCTCAGCACAGCCCTGAAGATCTGCACATAGGACAGCACAATGAACACAAAACACCCAAACGCTAAACAGACACAAATCACAAGATGTCTGACTTCCCTGAGGTAGGCTTCTGAGCAGGAGAGCTTGAGGATCTGGGGGATTTCACAGAAGAACTGGTCCAGGGCATTACCCCTGCACAGTGGCAGTGAAAATATATTGCCCATGTGCAGCAGAGCACTGAGAAACCCAGTGCCCCAGGCAGCTGCTGTCATGTGGACACAAGCTCTGCTGCCCAGGAGTGCAGGGTCTCATAGTGCAGGGATTTGCAGATGACAACATAGCGGTTGTAGGACATGATGGTGAGGAGAGAATACGCTGCTGTGATCAAAGAGGAAAAAAAAAAGAGCTGGGCAGCGCATCCTGGGTAGGAGATGGCCCTGGTGTCCCAGAGGGAACTGGCCATGGATTTGGAGACAATGGTGGAGATGGAGCCCAGGTCGAGGAGGGAGAGGTTGAGGAGGAAGAAGTACATGGGGGTGTGGAAGTGCCGGTCACAGGCTATCATGGTGATGATGAGGCCGTTGCCCAGGAGGGCAGCCAGGTAGATGCCCAGGAAGAGCCAGAAGTGCAAGAGCTGCAGCTCCCGTGTGTCTGTGAACACCAAGAGGAGGAACTGGGTGATGGAGCTGCTGTTGAACATTTGCTTCCTCTCACATGGGGCACTGTCATAGAAGGAAAAGACTGGGACAAGTTAGGTGAGACTTGTCCAAATAAAATGAAAGCCATTTTGCACAGACTCTCCACCTGTCACAGACCCTTTTCTTTTTCCAGGGCATATTCCTTCAGCTCCATGGCCAGAGCCTTCTTTGATGCAAGATGCAAGGCCTCTGCCCATGGGCTCTTGATAAATCAATCCGACCCTGCAGAACTGAGTAGGGGCGCGGATCAGTCCTGGTGTTCAGCTTTCTCAGATGAAAGCACTGCTAATGCAGAAAGGCCTGTCAGCATCTGCATTGCCAGTGCAACGGAATGGGACGTGGCAAGGCAGTTTAAGAGTTCTGTGTTTTTTACATCCGCTCCCCATCTCCCCTGGACAGTGTTCTTGGGTGTCAGAAACCCTCAGCATTTCTGCTGCACTCAGGGAGAACAGAGCAAGTCCTGAGAGACCAGAGGATGCTTGAAGCTTTGGGCAGAGTGAGGGCAGCTGGTCGGTCCCTCTGTCTTGCTCCAGCTGCCCTGGGCTGGCACCTTTCTGAGATGGAGGCTGATCACACTGCCACGTTACCCTGAAAAGCCACCAGGCACTGCTGAGAGCAGAGAGACCCACCTTAGACAACAACGTCTCACCCTTTCCCAAGGTCTCAGCACCCCACATTTAGCCCAGGACACACTTGACACATTTTAAAAACCCAACAGCATTTTCTCGGTCACAGCAGCTCTGCACTTCTCCATGGGGCTACACAAAGATGCTGTAGGACAGGTTTGCATCCTGGAGGGAAGCTCACAGCTTGGAAGGAAACCTCAAGGAGACAGCCAAGTGTCCTAATGATGACATTTGATTCAGGGAGACTCAGCTCATTCCCCAGCCCCACAGACTGCATTGCCCACAGCCCCCCAGGGCAGAGGAAAGCTGGGACACGTGTTCCCATGGACACACCTGCAGGAAAGGACCCACAAGATCAGGGTGTGACTGTGCAGCTGAAACTCCCATCCCCAGAGAGCCTGACGGCAAGAACAAGATCACAACAGTGACCCAGCGCAGTGGAGCAAGAAGGAAAATGCGGTGAGGGCGGGTGTGAGAGAGGCCAGGGCAGAGGCAGCCGGGCACTCAGACAGCGTCACCCTTCCCCAGCTGTGCAGCCACCTCCCACACACCAACATTGCTGTGCAGTTGCTCTCAGCCCCTGTGCTCTGCAGAGGGAACTGGAGCTCTGGCTGCACAGGAGCTGGTTCATGCCTTGGAGCCCCCGGCCCAGAGGGCAGAGGCTTTGCTGGGTGGGAGAGGAGGTGAGAGTGCTGCTCAGAGGAAGGATCTGCACTGGGGGGATCGTACGGAGATTTCTGATTTCTCCCTTTCACAACATTTCTGGTTTTATTTTCCTCTCCTTCCCAGATCATACCCTTGCTGCCAGGAGATTTTTCTCCTGGGAGGTGTTTCCCTGTACAAGTCTCTTCCCTGTCAGCACTCACAGACCCCATCCCATGCTCTGTGCCCACACCCTGGCCCTACAGATCCTGCCTGTTTGCAGGGCACTGCCTGGGGGCATCTTCCTGTTTGCGGGCTGGAAAACAGGACAGGTCAGACTAAGGCTGACGGGTCCAACAAAGGTGATGCAGGTGCTGTCCAGAGGCAGAGGAGCGGCTGAAGGGATGGTATGAGGCTTCTGGCAGACACACCAATCACTCAGAGTTGCAGTTCAGCACTATCAGTGACTTGTTAAAACTTGAGATCTCCTTTTTATTTCATCCTTTCCTGCAACCCCCAACCCTTGGGATAGGAAACTGAAAAGACAGGCTCCGGAATGCTCCTTATCTGGCTGGTAATCCTTACATTGGTCTTCTCCTTGCGGCATCCACTTGCAAAAATCCTGGGGGTGATCTGGAGCTGTGAGCAGCCCTGACCCACACAGCACCCTCTCCACAGCAGAATCTCCATTGCTGCTCTGATAGGGGTGGCTCCTTCCCCCCACAGCTTCTCCCCACAGCACCGTGGGGATCTCCCCTGGCAGGCGGCAGAGTCCCTGCCCCGGCACAGCCCTGGGGTGCAGGGACCCCGCTCTGCAGGACAGCCCTGGGCACCCCTGGGTGCTCACCCGGCTTCACAGCTGTTCAACATTGCCTGACAAGAGCCCCCTCCATACAGATCCCACAAGCTGTGCCTGTGCGAACTTTAGGAGATGCCACCAGGAGCTGCAGCTGCATTGCCCGGCACCCACAGACTTACCGAGTCAAGGGCTGCAAAGATTTCTTCTGCAGTGAGCTCTCAGTCATCCTCCCAGTCCTGACCACATTTAGTCTCTCTCTGACTTGCTCGTCTCCCTGAGACCCCTTGGAAGTGCCCTCAGCCCTGCTGCGCTTTGCAGAGGAGCTGCTCCTGGGCAGAGCTGTCTCTCTGCAGCGCTGCCGCTTGCCATGAGCTCCCTCTGTCCCAGGAGCCCAGCCCAGCTCAGCAGCACCGGAGCAGCCCAAGGCACTTTAATGACCCCTCTGGTGGGTTTGACGCTGAGTCCATGAACCTCAGATCCTGGAGGAAGCTGAAGAAACCTCTCAAGAAGTCAAAGTCAAGTTCAAACTCCAAAGTTTCTTGTAAGGTTAATGGGTCCTGCTGAGGAACACTACTGAGGAACTGACCCCAGGGTCTGGTTAGAGATGACAGGTCAGGAAAAGCAAGTTGAAGGTCTCTCGGATGCTGAGTAAACCTGGACATGTTTCATTAATCAAAGCGCCAAGCCCTGACCCCCAACGCTGGGAAGGCAGATCCTGTCCGTCACACATTGCCCAGGGCTCTTCCTGGGACAGTGTGATGTGGGGCTGTGCAAGGCCAAGGGCAGGACTATGGTCCGACACCTCCCAGGTTCCTGGGTGGAGACAAAGAGGCAATGAGGCCCCCGTGCTTCTGTAAGGACAAGGTGTCTCCTCACAGGCATCAGAGGTGGAGACAACAGCCATAGCCAAGGGGAGAAGAGGCTCCAGCTGTTAGTGTTTACATGCAGATGGTTTATCCTGATGAGGGTGTCTATCCCAAGATAACAGCACGAGGAGTTACAGGACACTACGAATATCACCTGCAGGAGAAACTGTGGGGTCTTGGGATTCTGGTGCTCATAATGCCAGAGGTCTGGACTTAGAGGGGAAGTTTCCCTTTATGTGGGACCGCAGCAGGAATGCGTGGAGCTCTGCCTGGGGACAGAGAATATCAGCTGATAGTTGAGGAGTCAGCATGAGAGGGCAGAACAACATGGGCAAAGTTGTGGTGACTGGACATCAGCTACTGACTCACTGATCTGGAAGAGGAATTAGATGAGGCCCCCTTCAGACCAATGAAAGAAGCCTCATGTTTCCAGGGCCGTGTCCTCATGGCAGACCTAAGATATCCCAATATTTGCAAAGTACCAGCCATCCAGGAGGGCTTTGTAGCTCATTGACACCGTCTTCCTGACAAGGGTGATGGAAGAGTCGGTGAGGTGAGGTGCCCTGTGAGACTTCACACTTGTAAACCAGAAAGAGTTGGTCAGGGATGTAACAGTCAGGGATGGGAAAGCAGAGTTGAGGCTCCTGGAAGACGATAACAAGGCAAAGAGCAGGATTTCAGGAGAGCAGGCTTTGGCCTGCTGAGGGACCTCCTTGAGTCCTATGGGATAGGACCTTGGTGTCTGCAGTGTTTTTTCTCTCACATTTCCTCCCTCCTCTCTCCCACCTGTTGTTGTGCAGCATTTTTTACCGTTTCTCAAATACATGATCGCAGAGGTGCTGCCGGCATCACTGAGTGGCTCAGATTTGGCAAATGTGGCTCCATCTCGGTGCCAGCTGAAATCAGCTCTGTCTGACACAGGTCAAACTCCTGTTGTGTTCTCAGAGAGGTGACCACTGTAGCACACCCACACTCACCCCAGTTCCAAGACTTTGCCATGTAAACCTGGTACAGGGTGATAATATGTTGGGTGTTACAAACTACTTGATCATGGAGAAGAAATGGGAAAGATCTTCTGTCAGCAACCAGAGGAAGCCTCAAGACAATGAGCAGGTTCCTGTGGGGAACTGTATTGCCCTGACATTATCACTGGCCAGGGAAAGCAGCAGGTGCCAGTAGTCCAGAGGATCTTGGGACAACTTCTTAATACAGCTGCCTGATGGTACAACAAGGGTGATGCTCACCTGGATCTGGAACTGGGACACAAGGAAGAGCTGGTGAGGGATGTGAACATCAGTGTCCGGCATGGCTGTTGTGACCAGGAAACAGTGGTCCTGGCACCAGAGGGGAGGGAGGAAGGGCAGCAGCAGAGCACAGGCTGGTGGGCTCCAGAGGAGAAGACACTGATGTAACTTTGGGTTACTGATAGATGTGGTGCCACGGGAAGCAGCTCTGAAGGGTGGAGGAGCTCAGGAAATCTGATCAGCCTTACAGGACAGCCTGCTCCAAGCACAAGAATGATCTCTTCAAGTACCCATGAGAAGAAGAATTTATCTTATGAGGCCACTCGTCTGAACTGACGGAGCTCCAGAGCAAGAAGGCAGTACACGGGAGGTGGGAGCAGGGGAAGCTGCAAAGGAGGAACTTAGAAACCTTGTGGGTTTGATGTGGGGATGATGCCAAAGCTCCACTGGACTTGACGCCTGCAGGGGAGGATGAGGGCAGCAAGATGAGCTGACACAGCTTCCTTACAGTAGAAGAATAGATGGGGTGAACGTGGGCCTGCTACTGAACTTCGTAGGAGTACAATCAGACAGGACTGAGGTACTTCATGGCTTCCTTGCCTCCATCTTCACCAGCAAGGTCTCCTGGGACTTTGTTCCTGAAGGCAGGAGTCTGGAGAACACCCAGGAGTGGATGGGGCTCAAGTCAGGGGTTACATTAGCAAACTCAGACATCATTACAGAAAAGGAGATGAGTCACTTGACCAGCTCCCTGAACACAAGTATCGCTGTGCTGTGGCACCTGAGAATCCCAGGAACACCCACCTCTTGGTCCAGAGGAATGTGATTCCTCTTGAGGTGTCCTGGCCTGTCTCCTCACTCAAGTGATGCTTTAGGCACCCCCTTTTCTGACACATTCACTCTTTATCAGGAGATGCTCCAGATCCATATGAATCGGAGAATGCTAATACCACCTATTCTGGAAAGGAGGGGGAGGGTGAGCAGGGAAGGAGATAGAGGAAATTTGGCTTTATTGCTATATATTATGGAAATGCTTCCTGTTTTTCTACAGTCCTGAAATCTCTCTAATCATCCACACCAGACTTGAAGACTATAGGAGAGTGATGCACAGAGGCTTGACTTCTCAGAGCAGTTTAGATGTTGATGAGCCCTCTGCTGCCATGTTCCTGAACCGCAGCTACTGAAAGAGTGACGAAAATAAGTGAAAGGAAAAGCCCAAGTCATGAGCGAGTTTGGGATACCACGAAGAGCCACCACTGACACAGCTGTGAAGGAACCAACCATTCGAGGTCCCTGTCCCTGGAGGATGGTGAGGCAAAAACTTGGAGATGCTGGTTACAGGCGATAAAGCCAGTGTGGAGGTGGCTCTGATGCCATGTCAGCCCTTCATGTTTGTTCATCATCAGAATCGCCGAGCCTCGACCCCCAAGGTTAGGCGAAGGAGACCTTTTCTCTCCAATGTTTCTCTAGGCTCTGCCTGTGGTCAGTGTGGGTGTGTGGTTTGGGTGGTGGGTTTGTGGCCAAGTGCTGTTACTTAAACCATAAGGCTCTAGTTTTCTGGGGAGCTGGCAATGCCTGTCAGTTCCTCAAAACCTCTCCACCTTCTTGCGTAGACCTGGCAATGGTCCTCAATCACCGGAGCTCTCCCAGTCCCAAACTTGCTTGAATCCTCAATTTGGATCCATACCCCGGCACTCCAGAAGGTTAATGCATCCTCCAGGCTCATGGATGTTTCCTGAGGTTCATCCAAGTGTGAAAGGTGAAAAACTGCAAGTGTGCAAGGTCAGCTCATGGGCCATGACTGAGCGCAGCCCCCCCAGCAGCAGCCATTCCCCATCTCCCAGGCACAGCCATGCCCACAGCATGCAAATATCACGACCATATATGATCAGCCCAAGAGAGGCCTGCCTTCCCTCCATATTCCCAGGAAAAACTTCCTCCTATTCCTCCTCCACCTGCAGACATCAACTGTTTTACATTTCTGTGCTCAGACATGGGTTTAAAGATTCACTAAAGCCATCAGCCAGAACCTCGTTTCTCCCCGTCATCCCCTGGCCCTCCCTCCCACACCTACACATGGCCAGTCACTGCTGCTCAGGACCTCCCGCTCTTCAGAAGAGGCCTCGAGCTTCTTGGTTCTTCCTGGTGTTTATTGTAAACTTCCTCGCTCCCTCCAGAGCTCATGGTGAGATTTCTTGTCCATAACAGCACCTTTATGACCATGTTTTACTAAATGGGCGTCTTTTTGTGACCATTTGTGCAGAAAGAGTAGTCACAGGAAAGCACCACATACATAAAAACTGATGCCGAGTGAAATGCCATGAAGACCTGATGAGTTACCTGTGTCTGTGTCTTTCCTGGAAGGAGTCCGTCCCAAGAAGGGGATCCAGCTTCTGCCACTCTCTGGAGAGACACATGAGCAGTGTTCATGGCACCTGGCGAGGAACAGGGTGATTTTTGCCAGACCACCCTTCATCTGAACCACTTAGATATGTACTTATGGATGGGGTATCAAGGCTTATAGTGCAAATACCTATTTGATTGGCACTGCCAGTGGGGCTACCACAGATGCAGACTGCTATGTTGCAGATATTTATATGTAGGCAGATTAACCTTTTTCTATTTCTTTTAATTGTTATTATTTTTAATATTGACACTCTTAGAGAAATTACACAAACACTTGAAGGATTATTGATGCATGTTAACATGATTATCCACAGAAGGCCCACCAGCTTTGCATCTCAGGAAATGGGGTTTCAGAGGCCAAGGGAAGGTTGGTTTGGGCTCTGTCCTGGCATCTGGGAAACTGAAGAATGATCCCATCTCCCCAACACTCTGCCCTCCTCAGTGAGGGGTGTGAGAAACTCTGCCAATGGGGTCTGAACTCACAGTCATGACAAGTATCTTATGTCAAACTGCAGCCAATGTTGTCCTGCCAGCTCAGGATTTGGGCTTCCATCCCTGGAGGTATTTGAAAGACATATAGATGTGGTGCTAAGGGATATGGTTTAGTGTTGGACTTGGCAATGTTAGATTTACAGTTGGACTCGATGATCTTATGTGTCTTTTCCAAACTAAATGATTCTATGATTCTATAATTCTCTGATTCTACGATTTCAGTCAAAACCATTTCAATTCCCATCACCTCCAGCTTCCCTTGAGGGCAGCTGTTGTGTGGCACAACTGTCCTGGCCCTCCAGGCAGGTTGGGCACTGGTTTGGTGCCTGCACTGGAAGATTTCCTCTTCCTGGGGTAAAAGTCCTTCGATGACAGAAGGTTGTAGTGATTTGGGTCACAGATGTTTGAAGCAGTCCTTTCAAAATCTCAGCAAGCCGAGCTTTGGAGCCAACACAGAACGGAGACGTTCTCAAGGATGTTTTTGACTAGTGGTACTATCACCAATAACAGTAACAGGGAACTCGTTACTCTCGGTGAGATTCATGAGCTAAAGCTCTTTAATTTCATTCCCAACAGTCATTCTTGCTTCTCAAAACAGCTCCTACACCTCAGTAGTTCGCCTTTTGCATGAAGTTCTTACTGCTTTTCTCTCAGTTCTACCTTTTTTTATCATTTAAAAAGTACATCTCTTGGACAGCATTTCCCTGAAATCGCATCTCTTTCATACTTTTCCTCTTTTTTTCTGGTGTGATGGGGAGGTGGCAAAGGGGATATATTTCTTTTTTTCCAAGGAGAGCCAAGGAACAGATCCCAAGTCAGTGCAAAGGCACAAAGGAATCCAGAATGTTGATGTGGTGTACACTGACACACACCATCACCTGCGTTTCCAGTCTCTGAAGTCTCAACTGTGCAGCAGAGACTGGAGTTCAGAGCTCCCTTCATCTGCCCTGCGTGACACATGAGAAATGAAACTACCCCTGTCCAAAAGTTGGTTTTGATTCTCTTCACAGCCTGAAGAACCACACGGGTCAGGAGACAGGCCAGGATACCCAACGAGGACTCACATGCTCTACTCTTAAAGTTCAGGTGTTCCCAGGAATCTCAACAGACAAGTTGTGCCGATTCCTGGGTGCAAGGAGCTGGTCAAGAGCCTCGTCTCCATTTCTGTAACGATGGCTTTGCTGTCTGGCTGATGTGCATACTCTGTACGTGGATGCTGACACCTGTTGAGCAACCTGTTCTGAAAAGATCAACAAGGTGGGCATGAGGACAGCAAAACAGAAGAACCTGGGTTGGGGCAAATGAAAAGGGATGCAAAAGATGTGGTCAGGGCTGTTTGGGGGCACTTGTAAAGCAGCCCTGCACATCATGTGAATTATTCCTGTGCTCAGGGAGAACCTGAGAGCTCTCCCTAAATTGAAAACATGAAGGGGATGAAAGGACAGCGTCATTCAGGCTGGGTGGAACCTCGGGAGGTGTCTTGACAAACCTCCTGCTCAAAGCACTGTCAGACCACATTACACAGGGCTCTATCCAAACACAGTCACATTCTGGGACAGAGCGGGTGGACAATCCCTGGGAAACAGCTTCCAGTGCTTGACTGTCCTCATGACTGGAAAGTTTCTCCCTTTATCTAGAGTCCTCCTAAGCCCAACCATCCAGCTGGTTTTTTACCCATCTACTTACACACTGACACAGACCATAATGTCCTACCTTGGACACAAGAATATTGTGGGGGATGATGCTGAATGCCTCGCTGACTTGCAGGTAACAGACCATCAATGTTCTCCCCCCATCCTGCAACCCTGTCCTTTCCTCACAGAAAGCAAAGAGGATGGACAGGCACAACCTGCCCTGGGTAAACCCCCTCACCTCTTTCTGATACCCACAATTGGGGTCCCAGTGGACATGCTCTGGGGCACAGCCCTTAGTTCCCCTGCTCATCCATTGGCCATTTTTGAAAAGTGCACACAATGTGTGAGAGCTGCCAGAGGTCAGGGAGTCCCCCCAGTCTCCATGAGCTTTCCAAGGTGGTGGAGAGTGGCCTCACTGTGACATCGCCCTGCTGTCCCAGCTCCTGGGATGCTGCCCCTCCTGTCCCATAGACTGGAAAGGATTGCGTTAGTTCCAGTGACCCTGACTTGATCCCCATCCACTGCTGGTTGTTCTCCTCCAGATTCCTGCCTCCAGTCACAGAGGCCTGGGAGACCTTGCTGGTGAAGATGGAGGACAAGAGACGCAGAGAATATCGCTTCTTTCCCTTATTAAATTCATCAGTGGCCACACAGTGTCTTTGTTTCTCCTTTAACTATTCCTGAGGTAGTGTCAGCTCATTATGGGACCCTTGAATTGCCTTACAGGTCTAGACTGAGTTTTGATCTGGACTGCTGCTGTGCTTGGAGGCTGCTGTCCTTGAAGACCAGATGAACGAACTTCTGCCACCCTGCCTTGGCAGTTTATTCCATCCATGTCACAGCTCTGCCTCCAACACTGACAGCTCCAGCTCACCCAGTCAGTGCCCTGGCTGAGGCCATTGCCTCACATCTGGGCTGAACCAGCCCAGCTGTGGCACCAGGCCAGCTCTGACTGGTTCTCCACAAGGAAACCTGGCACCAAGTGTCCAAGACCTCGTGTGTGCAAAGGCTTTGCTACAGAGTACAGACATGACATGGTCAAAAGTTTGCTGAATGTCTCTCTAGGCCTAGGAGTATAAAACCAGAATAAAATGCCTAATAAATAATAATAAAAATTAATAAATAAATTAAAAACCCTAATAAAATGCCATTCAACTGAAGATATTCCTCCCCCAGCTTCGGGAAATTAGACCCTTTGCCGTAACATTCCTGGTGTCCTGTCTAATGATGGGACAAGAAAAAATGATTCTCATACCAATTTATTTTTTAATACGAAGAATACAATGCTGGCAAGAAGTGTCTGTGCAGAGGAGAGAGAATCAACCTCACTGATTACTTCAGGTTGTTTCAAAGGATGTGCCCCTGGAGCCCCAGGGACACCTGGAGGAAGCCCAGAGGGGACAGAGAAAGTGCTGCCTTGGGCTGCTCCTCTGCTGGTGTGAAGGGTGTGAAGCCGGGTGAGCACCCAGGGGTGCCCAGCGCTGTCCCGCAGAGCAGGGTCCCTGCACCCCAGGGCTGTGCCAGGGCAGGGACTCTGCCGCCTGCCAGGGGAGATCCCCACGCTGCTGTGGGGAGAAGCTGTGGATTTTCCACTCTTGGTTGGCTGGGTGGGCAGCGGGAGATGGGGATTCATTTGTCTGCCCTGGAGAAGGCACTGAGACCCCAGTCCTCACTAGGATTTGTCTGAGCTGCTCCTGAGCCCCTGCACACACAGGGGCAGTGCCCGGTGCCAGGAGGTGTCTGCAGGGCAGAGCTGAGCGCACAGTGGGTGGGACGGGGTCTGTGACACTGGCAGGGAGGAGACCTGGGGACAGAGACACAGCCGCAGGCAGGGACAGCTCCAGGCAGCAGAGACATGGGCAGGGAGAGGGAGCTGCTACCAGAAATGCTGGAGAGGGAACTCAGGAACCCCCCTGCCATCCACTGCAGTGCAGACACATTCCCAGTGCAACCCCCTGGCCTCCGCTCCCCCCTAGCAAAGCCTCTGCCCCAAAGCCATGGGGTCCAGGTCACGAGTCTCCACCTTGGCAGCTGGACCTCCAGGTGAAGGGTTCCTGGAACATTGTCCTCGAAAAAGGTGCTGAAAGAACTTGCTCTACAGTGCCATCATGTGAGTGGCAGCAGCACAGCCAGGTAAGGAGAAGGTTTCACAGCATGCCCGTCTGCCTTTCTGTCCTTGCTTTATTTGTTCTGCAGCACTGCCATGTTCTTCCCTGTTTCTCCACTTGTGCCTGGTGCTCTTGCTCTCTGGGGTTGGGGTGGGAATGTGGGTCCATTTTAGTTCTGACAACACCACAGGAGGTCTTGCCCCAGAGGTGTATTCACAGAAACTAGGTGCCCAAGCTACATTTTAGGCTGCGATGAACCGTGTTTCTCAGTTGGTCGAAAACGGAGAATGAGCTGACACATCCCTCATTCAGGGAGGGGATTTTCCATGAGAAATAGCATGTTTATTTTGCTCAGAGAAGTCTCCCCTAACTTGTCACTGTCTTTTCCTCCTATGACATGTCCCCATGTTCACATGCAGAGCAAATATCCAACAGCAGCTCCATCACCCAGCTCCTTCTCAGACACACGGGAGCTGCAGCTCTTGCACTTCGGGCTCTTCCTGGGCATCTACCTGACTGCCCTCCTGGGCAACGGCCTCATCATCACCACCATAGCCTGTGACCAAGAGCTGCTGCTGTCCTTCTTTTCCTTTCCTCTCAAAATCGCCTGTCCTTAGTGAAAAAGGGGGAGGCGAGGTGGGGGAAAGGGGGAAGGGAGAAGAGGGTTAAGGAAAATACATCTGCCACGGTTTTTGATTGTCTCCCCGCAATCAAACCACGACAATGCCTTAATAAAAGAAAGGGGTTTTATCTTTTCCATTATCCAGATAAACATCTGCAATATCCATTAGAGAGCCTTTCGGTTTAAGACAGCAGGATTCCATTCAGGATTCTAATGTTAATGCACAATTACTCGATCAGATTGTATCGATTCGTAAGCACTTCGGTTGATTGACAGTTCTCTTGCATTTTGTCACGCCAGAAATAGCATTTCAGTCATTAGCAACAGATCCTGGTGCTGTGAGTGTGGAGTCAAGCAAACAGAGCGAAGCAGGTAAAATACTTCACGAGCCAGGGATCCCTTTATGTGGAATTCTAGTCTGCTTGGAGAAAAGTTTAATTAATCAGCGTTCCCCAAATGATCCTAAATGATTGTAAGGATTAAAAAAGCACACAAAAAATAATACACATTTAACATCAGTCTTACACCATGAATATATCTATTATGCAGAAGATGGAAACAGCAAATTATCCCTAAAGGGTTTTTCAGTGATACCAGACATGCCATAAGAACGCCCCAAAGTTTAGGATAAATTAAATACAGAATGTTTCAACGCAGAGGAATAGTGTTAAAAACTAATTCTATATTTAAGAATGTGACTGAAGTGGACTAGGAGTAAGGGTGCACAGCATAGCATGAACGAACTACACAGGGGAGTTCATGAAACAACTGGCTATAGGAGCAGGCTATAGCGCGATTATATAGCAGCTCCAAAACGAAGCCACATTTGATTCTGCACCTTAAACTGGTCCCCACATCAATTATTAGGCACACAGAAGGGAAAATTTTAGCCATATAGGGTTTTCTGAAGTAAATTCTTATTTTTATTCACTGTATGGTCTAGGCATTCAGCTTTTTTAGATGATATACAAAGCTAATAGATAGAATGAGAGAAATAGAGAAGAAATGTACTTCAGTATGCAGCATCATTTTTGTTATTGTCATTCATTGGTTTCTTCAGTAAGAAAACATGAAATTGCCCACTCTAGTGGTGCCAGCATTATCTGTTGCAATACACAATTTGCGTTGGGTTCATCAATTCATTTGCATTCTTCAAGGGAGATGTAAAATTTACTCTTGAATATTCCCCCCGGTCCCTGCCAGGCACTCCTGTTACCCCAGTTTTTCCCGTGTGGATTTGTCAAACCCAACCCCATTCCCCCTCACCTCTCTGCAGTCCAAACTCCTCGGACTCCAGCGGCATCTTTATGCTTCCTAATTCTTCTTGTCCACCTCTAATCCTGGTCCAACTCACCAGCGCTCATCTCCTACAACAGACGTGGAGGCAGTGTAGCCACCTTACCCTTCAACCACATTCATTCCGTGCATTCACGTACAGAATCTCCAATGTTTATGATACTGTACTGGAGCATTTTACCAGATGTTTGTCATTTGCAAAAAAAACAAACAAAAATTTGGAAAAAACAAAACCAAAACCAAACGATGAGCACAGATCAGTGGAGCAGTCAAGCAGGCAAACACTCATCGTACATTGCCAAAGTCTCATGATCTCCAGTGAAATTATGCCACTGTCTGACTTTCAAAGAATTTTCGGTGCATTGGTGAAGCTCACCGTTGTCATAGCGGTCAGATACTGACACTCAGCATCCAACAAGTGTCCACGTCCAACCTGGAAACAACTTTTGCTACATTCTGCTTCATCAGTTAAAATAATGCCAACACTTAACATGCAAAAAATTAAACCAAGGACTTGAACTAATTGGACTCCAAACCTTAAGACATTATATAATAACAACATTAACTAATACATTATTATTATTCATGCCTTTAAAAGCAATTAGGTATGCCTTCAGGATACATCAGGCTTTTGTATCATTTAATACAATTTTTCTGAATATGTTAAAAAAACCCCACACACACGAAACAAAAAAACAAGGCAATAAACAAAAACCAAAAACTCACCCCCTGAGCTTCTCTTCTATCAGCTAAGATGCTTGATTTATTGTTGTGTGGAAGAAAAAAATAGAGACAAGACTTGTAGAAACCAATTCGGATCCGGCACGACTGCATTCCTGCTGTGAATCAAGAATTTCTGCATATTTTATTTCTAATTTTTCTTGTTAAAACTAAGCCGTCGTACCTGGAATAGATTTTTCATTCCATGTGAAAGCAACATGCTGAATGCCTCCTAGCTATCTTTTCACCGAAAAGCAAAACAAAACTGTTCAGACTGTGCTCATATATAGCTACTGCTGGTAAAATACCAACATTCAGCAGTAACGGAATTAAAAAAATGCCCAGTTATGAAAATGCTTTAACTCCAAGAATTTCCGATACTGTACTGAGGAAGTTAGGCACATCTTCAAAGAAAAAAAACCAAACATCTCCAGTTGTATTTCTGTTTTTATTCAAATAAATTAAAAAAAAAATTTGTAGCCCATATTTACATATTCAATCCAATTACTCTTTAAATTCTTCTGGTTAATAAAAAACACAGTAATTAACAGAAGTTCTCACAATGAAGCATTTGTACTTTTGGAAGAAATATTAAGTGTCTGCTGAACAATTAACCAGCGTTCCCAAATCCCCAAGAGAACTCTGTTCCTACAGTACGGTATTGCTCTGTCCCCCTCGAAGGCAGCAGCATTTTCAGAACATGCACAGCGTTCCAGATAGTGAAACCGCCTAGTAATGGGTAAAAGGACATTTTGGAAATATGGCAAATTGGATCATTGATTTGAAAAATTGAAAACAGTTTCTGCAACAAAAGCTTCATTCAAGTCACAACATCATTTTTCAGTTTTCTGAAAACATGTTAGCACTGGAAAAATCTGATTTCTATCCAAGATAGTATCAGAACAGACGGCTTTTGCAGGTAAATTCACTTTGCATCTTTAAAGCTGCACATAACTAATGCATAAAATGCTTTAAATGCAAAACTTTTGTCTCTTCTTCCAAATACTGCCAGTTTTTTGGTGCTTTATTTCTCAGTCAACCATGTCTTCTGAATTAAGACAGTCTCTTATTCTCTTGCTGCCTTATTAGAGCCAACACGATCTGCATTTTCAGGTAAATACACTCCCATGCTCTGCAAGATGTTCGAGGTGGGTCCTGCCAGTCCGGACTGAGCACTATAGGATTCCAGCAGGTTAGTTACCAGGTTCATATCCACATCAACTGGTGTCAGCTCAGGATCTTCAGCTCCAGAATCAGGGCCAGAGCTTTGAGATGTAGTCGCTTTAACAGAACTTGCCTATGGCAAGTAAAAAGAGAAAGTTTCATCAGATGATATAAACAGGTTTAGGAAAAAAAACCAGACAAACCATAAGAAAAAAAAAAAACAAGGAAACACTTCTGCAGCCAACAAAGTTCAGTACATTCCACACTTGTCTTGACAGGCGGGAATTTAGTCACCAAATGCTCGTGCCAGTTAAAACATCATCACTTTACATTATACAGATTAAGTTCCAGAAGGACAGAGTGGGTTACTGAGTGCTGGCTCAGCTTCCTACAGGAGTAACCTACTACAGCAACTCCAGCAGTCAAGCTGCAGCTGCTTGCCTTACTACTAACGCAGGGTACAAAAGGGAAGTGAAACTAAGTCTTGAAAAGGATGTGCAAGTTAAAGCCTAGCTAAGTTTTTGTGTCCAAAAAATATACAATTGCAGCACATTTTGCTTGCATGTGGCTTTTTTTTTTAATAATTAGGTAGCACAAGGTCAGAAGACAGAAGTTTTTGATCACATTACTCAGAATGACCACTTCTAGCGTATTTCCTCTTTCCTGCTAAAGCTCTTGAAACTATTATGCCACAAACTAGAACTCAAGGCGTACTTACCCCTTTCTTTTGGGTGGTAAAACTTTTACCAACATTGGTATGTGCCAGTTCACGGTCCATCTCATCCATATATGACTTGAGGCTGCCTATAAGCTCATCAGGCGACACGTTCTCGTCTTGCCTTTGATTTTCAGCGTCTAAGTCTTCATCATCCTCATCTGAGAAATCAAACTCCTGCTCTTCATCCAGATCATCAGAATCCAGCTCTTCTGAGTCCTCCCCTGTGCAGTATTTTGTGTCAGTAGACAGCAAACAAATCAGCACAGTGCCCACGGGTGATCAGAAAACCCAGGGAAGCCAAATAACCATGAGCTACTCCAACAAAACAAACCAAGAAGCAATCTCACCTAAAATTCTGTCTAACGCTTTTGTGAAAGAATCTACATCAAAGGTAACATGGGATTCATCAGACGACCTGAAATATGAAAATATTTTTAAATAAATAAATCTTTTATGCTTCCATAAGCCTGACACAGACATACATAGCATACTGATTTCTCTGAAGCCCAAACTAAAGTTGGGACATTTGACCTGATGCTCTTAGAAGTGCTTAGAAGTCTGAGGCCTATATGAATTAGAAATGAAACAGCAAGGGGAGGAATTCCTGGCAAGAAACAAAAAATAAAACCAACAACTTCAATTGTTTGTCATGGTCAAACAAAAATTGAACTGAAGACAACCAAAATAAGCATGCCTGAATCCTTCTGGAACGAAGTCTTATACCTTAGATAAAGATTTTAAAAGCTGAGAATCTCGGAATTCTTCTGCCTAGAAAGAACACTAAACGCTTCATTCTGGTCTCTCTTAAGGCTCAGTTGTTTGTACTTTTTAGGTTTAAATAACTGGAAAAAACCTACATTATAACTCAGACATTGACATTAATGCTACTTAAAAAGGATCAAACAGTTAAGGCATAAACTGAGTAGACCCTTATATGCTTGGTACAGCTTAGACGGCATTATTTTCTCAATATTAAAGTATTAAAAAGAATCTGGACAATATGCTACTACCCAGCTCTCTGGTTTTTAAAATTAAAGGCCTGTCCACACATTCACATACACTTTTTTCCCTCCAACAATTAATCTAGTGGCATTCTGCTGTTGTCTAAATAGTTAAGTATCTTCAGTTAGCATTTTCTTCTGCTGTTGGGAACAACGAGAGGGATCCACAGTGATTCTTTTCTCCTGCGTTCAGGTGTATAGTATGTGCTTCTGGACTGCAAAAACAGGCCCAGTATATTCAAAACACTAACCTACGAGAAATCTAAATACAGCTGTACCACAAAAATCAACAGTCTTAATTCACAGAGGCAGGTTCCCTCAACTTAAGTTTCATTTTTATTTCTGCAGGGCCTCATCAAAAGAATCTTAGCAGTCTGAATAGTTAGTCCTTCATGGCAGAAAAATTTCAGCACTAATGAACTTGAGATGTACCTTTTAATAACAGTGCCAAGAACTATGGCAAAGAACAACAGTAAGCCTTCAATTTAAAAGGGTTAAAAATGTTTAAAAACCACAAACCCAAATTAAGAGTGCTGGAAAATAGTGCAACTGCCAGCATTTTTACCTGTTCCAGTGTCAGAGTTGCCACAAGTTGGTTTAAAAGCAAGTTGGTTTTTTTTTTTACTAACAACGTGGATTTGTTTCAGGCCTCTGCTAAATAGAACACTTTCAAACTTCAATTCTTTGCTTTACAGAATCAACCAAAGGGCTGCAGTAGAATGAAAACACATTCTAAACCAGACACCAAACTTAAAAATACTACTACCATGGCATTTCTGCTCCTTCATGCGTTGAGACTTTGGATACAAAAGCTTTCATACTTTCAGCAACTGCTTCCAAGTCATATTTCTGCTCTTCCTCATTCAGGGAAGGAAGGGACTCATTTCTTGCCTCCTTCAGCATCTGATCTAGATCATCTGGTGTCATCTCCAGCCAACTGTCATCTGAAGGAATACAGGACGTATATGTTATTCTGCACAAGTCTGTTAGCCCACAAGGCCCAAGCCAGATGGTTGAGAGTACTGACAGCATTTTGTAGCTTATTTTTGCACTGTTAAGTTTTCATGCTGATACTGGATAAGACAGGGTATAAAGCAGTGGGAGCCTGTGAAGAAGAGAGTTCATTTTACTACTTTAAAACTCTGCCTTATATGCCGCTTCAAACTAGCAGATATTGTTCTCGTCACAGATAATCCCTCTGCCCCTAAAAGAAGGAAGAAAAGGCTTACACTATAACAGGAGAGACAATGCAAGCTCTGACTACAATCATTAACACTGAATGTTGCATTTGTGAGCTGCTGCACCATTCAGAAATACAGATGTGACCTGTACTGCACACTGGCAACTACATTTCTGTCAAATAAGTGAAAAAAACCCATTATATAAAGTTTATGCTGGGCGTCATAGCAAACTAGATAGTAATTAACTTTGTATTGTCAGTATTGGAATTGGTTTATTATTACAAAACGTTTAAATACTTTCTGTCTGGTAGAGAGGTGACACAAAGTACTTCATCTGGTGTCAGTGTGCACGGTGCTCCTGATCTAGGGGTGTCAAACCAGCAACTGGAGAGCAGATCTTGCCAATTCCACAAGCTTTGTGGCTTATACAAATTAACTGTTTGCCTCAATGTGAAATGACGGCCCATGAGTAACACCTGTAGCAGTCACAGGAGAGGAGACAAACTAAGCAGATACAGAGACTGGTCTGGTGCTGTCAACATTCACCATGTCTCCCAAACAACAATCATTTCCGATGAGAACAGTCCACCCCCCATCCCGCTCACCATCCTCGGGAGGAAGACAAGCTGCTTCTCTCTCAAATTCCTTCATGTCAATGGTTGTTGTCTGTAGCAATGTCAATATTTCATCACCTGGGCTCAATTCAGAGCTAGAAGAAAAAAAAAAACACACCCTCACTTTACTGAAATGTATTTTTACTAGCATTACAATGCCAGTGGCGTCACACACTCTACATGCAGGTTTTCATTTAAGTTCCTCATTACTCTTTCTGTGCAAATACATCAAAACCAGAAATGAATTTGGGGGAAGTACCAGAATACTACACACATGGTATTAGCCAAAATAAGACACGGTCAATTACTGTAATTCCTTGTTGACGGCTCCAAAGCCCATTTCTCATGTTTCCTTCATTCCTTATATTTATTTTGCCTTGGTAAACACTAGGATTGCCAGATCCCAAACAGCACAGACTGGAAATTCAAGCACCTAACAGTAGAGATATTACAAGCTGGCAAACCCTCAGATATTTTGCAATGATCTATTTTTTGGATTTGATCTTTTGGAGAAATCTACAGCCAGCTGGCTGTCTTGGGTAAAGCAGACAGGTTACTCCATATCTATTATTCACTGGGATTGCTTTTCAATGAAACTTTTAAATGCTTTCTATAGCCAAGCAACCAAATTATGCTTTTTAGTCACCTCTTAACCCACTTGGAATAGCTTATCATTTTGCAAAACCAAGATAAATAGTTACTCAAGTAATAAGTTCTACTATTAGAGAGTAATCTAGAGGCATTAATACCCATGTCTCCTAGCCGGAGCACCTATGTTAAGTGTACAAGGGAGAAAAGGGTTCGGGTTTTTTTGTAATAAGTGTTTAAAAAGTTAAGTTAAAGTACTTGTAAATACTGTGTATGATTACTCATGAATTTCAAGTAGCTCTTACCATTCCGGCTTGGTAACAGATTGCTGGAAGTAATCCTCTGCCATATGCAACAGTTCCAAGTACTTGGCAGATCCTTCTATTTCTCCCTGTTTAATGCAAGTCACAAGCATGAATCTAAACATTTCTCCCTCGCAGTCAGGTGCACAACGATGACTATTTCATCCCACAGAAATTTAGTGCTGAGAAAATCAAAATAAGTAATGCTGACCTACAGTATACACTTGGAACAGAATATATCGAATAGGCATAAGGTGCCTTCGGTCTGATATGAATTAAAGACGTGCTACAATATCATATGTTGTACACTAAAAACAATCAAAGGCAATACTACGATTCCCACAACAGGGTGGATTTATCACACCCAGGTTCCAACGGTACAAGCATCGTGAATGAGTCTCTTGGTGTTTGGGAATTATTCACAGACATGGCACTGCAGCACTGTAACAACATACTCCTTTTCCTGTCTTTAAAACATATTAACCCAAGCATTCCTGTAGAATTGTCCAATTTCTTAACCTTCAAATAAGTAGTCAATTTATGACCAATTTGCAAAGTTCAAATAAGTAGTCAAAGGCATCTTAAAAAAAATAAACCAAAAAAACCACACCAAAACCCACAAAACACACACAAACAAAAAACACACTTACATGGGCCCAAATGGGTCCATGGGTGCTAAGTGTGGATATTTAAGTCTACAGGAATGCAGATGAAATGTAAAACAATGAAAACAGGTAGACTGACACAGAACCATATCGTGGTTTCCTTTATTCAAGTGTATTTCCCCTTTCTTTAGATGAATGAATTCATCCCCAAATCCTGCTTTTTCCTATTTCATGTCCAAAATTAATTAATTTCAAAGGAGAACAAACTGCATCTACCTCCTTTAAAGATATTTATTCATTCTCCATAGACAGAAGCATCACATTTCTTGCCCTGCTATAACTTACACGAGTTCAAGAGCTAAAACGTACTTTTTCCTGGAATGTTTAAAAGACGCACACATACAACTTCACCTTGAAATAATTTTTTTCCTTCAGGCTGCTGAGGAATCTCTCCCACAGGGGACCACTTGACACATTTCTCTTGGAATCAGGAGATACTTTACTGCACTTGGAGCACAAGATTTCAAAGCCATGAGCCTGTATAAAAGATGCAACATCAAGAGACTCTCAAAATGTGAGAAATTTAAGGGCACCTTTAAATGACTGCCTCAAGAACTGACTGTCACTGAGCTCCGATGCTGCCATTTGAGAAGCAGGTGACAAACCCAATTCTATGTCAGGTTCTTCATTTGGAAGCGGAACCACAATAACGGATCATTTAGACTTTGCAAAGTTTCTCTACATGGACAAAGCAACCTAGAAGACAGATCTATAGTGCACACGATACTCCTCACATAGGCATGAAGACTTTACCTGGATTTATAATCTAAGTATGAGAGAGCTCTGTTCTGTAAAAAAAAAAAAATGCCATGATATTGTACTTCCAGAAGAATGGTAGCCGTGAATTTGCCTGCATTTTTCTGTACAAGCAGGCAACTTACAAGCAAAGAGTCATTTCTCTGACACATGTAAACAAGTAAACCAAAGACTAAGTACAAAATGCATAAAAAATAATTACCAGTTTCATGCCCAGTTCGTAGGCTTTGTATTGAGGGTGAGATGGGAGGGGCAGTGTGTATCCACTGCGTCTATCCGGAACAAACTTCTGCTGCACCAGTTGCGCATATAAACACTTTGTGAAAGTAACCTGAAAAAGCAGAAGAACACTCACTGCAGTGTGACTGTGTTGTGTGTGGGCATCAGCTTTCCATCAGTCTCATCTCAATTTTGTTTTAAAGCACACGTATTACAGACAATACCCGAGATGGTATTCAAAATACGTTTTAGATACGTTTACCTAAGATATGTTGCTTTTCAAATCTTACAAAGTATATTCCAAGTTGATATCACTAAAGAAACCTGAATTTCATGCAGACTAAATAAATTAGAAAAAATCCTCAGTATTCATGCCAACAAGGTATATTTTGAAAAATGTAAAGGCTCTTCTCAATTAATGAAACCAGAGCTGAGATTTCAAAAACAGTCCAGAAGTCGAAAATTTTATTCCAAAGCTTATTTTAAGGAGTCTAGGGGGTATAACTCTGTAATGCAAACGTATTGGATACAACACTGCCTGGACAATGCTCACCAAACACTTTATAAAACAGCTTTCAGAGAGCTCTGTAAGCACAGCTGAGAGGGTGAAAAGCCTTGGAATGAACAGCGAGGGGTAGTTAGGAGCAATTCCTTACGCTGGCTGGCAGTCCTGTCAAACTGCTCTGATCACAGAACTAATTCCATTTACTCAGCAACCATTTCAGCAGAGGAACTATTAGTGGTAACCTCTGATTTCAGAAACACTTTTCTCATGATTAGCCATTTGAAAGTCTAACCGTGTCAACCCGAAGGCAGAAAAGCCGTTAACATAACAAACTGGAAATTTATGCCTAGTGTCAAAACAAAAAATCAGGTAACATGCTATTTTAAAAATGAAACACACATATTTATACCACTTGACCGCAGAACCTCCGTCAGTTACAGAACCTAATTAAGTGACAAATTGCATCAGAAGGATCACTTACTACAGTCATCACGCGCTGGTCTGGAGGGAAAGTTTGAAAAGAGCGACAGGCTCGTAAATCCACAGGATCCCGCAGGTAAAACGCCTGGACGGCCGCAGCCACCAGGGACGGGCGCTGCCTCAGCACGGCTGCGGCGCCCACCGGCAGGTAGCATCGCGCGCGGTGAAACGAGGCCTGAATTTTCTCAGGATACCTGTATCATGCAATAGAAACAGAGCATATTAAGTGCACTGCAAGCCCAAACCACTGCTTTTTAAGTGTTGTTTTCACTTTAATATCCATCTATATTATGGGCCAAGTGCCAGAAGATTATTCTAAAGTTAAAACTCAGCTAACCAAACACCTGCAATGTCTGTTTATATATATATATACACATATATAAAAATATACCTGGCTAACAAAAATTTAATCCCCACATTGGTAAGACGACAAGAAAGCACCCCAGACAGCCCAGAATCAAAACTCGACTGTTACGGGAGACCAAAATAAACTCCCCACATACCCACTGATGCGTTTATACACCGCTGCTCTAATGGGCTCCGCGGCCAGGAACTCCTCGGAACGGCTGGATAACAGCCTCAGCGCCTGCGAGATCGTCAGACTGGCGGCAGATGGGTCACACTCCTGCTCCTGAGCCTCCGACAGTGGAATGATGTGCAGTTCTCCTTTGTAAAAGAAGACCTGGCAGATGGGGTAAGAACAGGCACGCACCAAGCAACGCAAAATTTAGTTTCATGCATATTTGTTTAAACACAGAAAATACCGAATTACACATAGAAAAATTACACAGGAAACAGCTAGGGGTTTTTTTTGTGGATTTTTTTGTTAAATGGGAGATAAGGGAAATACGGATGCCAGAGATCATGATCCAACCACGAAATAAAACCCCTTTTTTTTAACTGCAACAAGTTTGGTCAAATATATCTTGTTTCCTTAACAACAGTACTACCGAAAGTTTCTCTTCAACTAGGGATTTGCTTCAGAAGAATCAGACAGCATAACCTAACTGCTGAAGGACAGGACAGGGACCAAAAAGCATTATTTCAGGGGCCACATGTGACCTCTGTTTGTTCCTGATCGTAACAAAAGAACTGAATTAACATGAACTCTCTCACTCCGCCCGTTCCTCCAAATGGAAGGAAAATATAATGCTGATAGACCAGATACAGGTTTGCAATTAATTTTTGTGTTGTGTTCTGCCCCTTTCCTTTTTACGGGTCTTGTAGTAGGGAAAAAAAAAACCACACAACAAACAAAACCAAAACAATCAAACCAAACTCAGTGACATAAGTGCTATCAATTATCTGGCTGCAGACTCCAGGTGAGGAGTCTGCTGGTTAATTCACCCATGCCAGCCCAGTCTGTCTCCCTGTAGCATCAGAAACGCTCCAGTCTTGAGCATTCCCCAATTTGACGGCAGTGAGCTCTCGAGAACATGGTGCAAAAAATCCAAGTGGCTAGAGCAGAGCTAGAATGTCCAGGTGGATCTAAGAACGGCCCTGAGCAGAGCAACACGGTGTGTCTGCATCACACTGCCCAACACATTACATAGTTCACGTTATCCAAGCTGCACTCCGATAACCTAGAAAATGGAAAGCTGGCCAAACTTACTGATTTTACAGATCAATCGACAGCACGAGAGCTTCACTGCCTTCACATTTGCCACCATAAGTAGCAAGTTTTAACAAGTTGAGTCGGTTCTGCATGATGGAACGACTCCTAAAGAATGATTTATGCGCAGGAGTCAGACCTAGCTCAACACCACAGACTGACAGCCTAGCAGGCAGGCCTCTAGTGTCTGTATTTCTGCCATACTCTCCATAGTTTTGCCATTAGTATAAGGATATATTAATATAAGAATGTTGTCTTCCTTCCATCGACAAGCCAACTCTAGAAGAACCCCTTGATACCTGTAACAATTTCCATATATCTCTGCAGCAGTTTCTCAGGACTCTACACAGCACTCTGCAAGGGCACAGGGAGCAGAATTGCGTATCAGAGGTTTCCAGTGGTTCAGTCTCTCATTCAGCACCCAGAGCAAGCACAAAGCTCATTAAAACCAGACCGTGCTGAACAAAACCTGCTGCTAATTAAAACAAGTCTTGAGTCCTGAGCAATACTCCAGATTTCCAGCGGCGGTCGGACCACTTGGCTAGATAGAGGTGCAAGAGAACACCCCAACCAGGAAGCGAAAGGCCACCGTGAGCCACTCGCCAATTCACAGAACCACAGAATGTCAGGGGCTGGAAGGGACCTCAGAAGCTCATCCAGTCCAATCCCCCCGCCGGAGCAGGAACACCCAGATGAGGTTACACAGGAAGGTGTCCAGGCGGGTTGGAATGTCTGCAGAGAAGGAGACTCCAGAACCTCCCTGGGCAGCCTGCTCCAGTGTTCTGTTACCCTCACCATGAAGAAGTTTCTTCTCAAATTTAAGTGGAACCTCTTGTGTTCCAGCTTGAACCCATTACCCCTTGTCTTACTGCTGGTTGTCACCGAGAAGAGCCTGGATCCATGCTCCTGACACTCACCCTTTACATATTTATAAACATTGAAGTCACCCTTCAGTCTCCTCTTCTCCAGCTCCAGCTCCCTCAGCCTTTCCTCACACAGGAGATGCTCCACTCCCTTCAGCACCTTCGTGGCTGCGCTGGACTCTCTCCAGCAGTTCCCTGTCCTTCTGGAACTGAGGGGCCCAGCACTGGACACAATATTCCAGATGAGGTCTCACCAGGGCAGAGCAGAGGGGAAGGAGAACCTCTCTGACCTACTGACCACCCCCCTTCTAGTCCCCCCCAGGTCCCATTGGCCTTCCTGGCCACAAGGGCCCAGTGCTGGCTCACAGTCATAATCGCTACACAAGTTTTACTCACCCTGTTGTCACTATTCTCAGGATTCAACCACTTCGGGAGAAAATCTGCCGCTTCTATCAAGAGAAACTCCCCATCGTTGTCATCGACCCTGGCCAACAAGAAACCGGTTTCTCACCTGGGCGGGCCTCGCACAGCACAACGCGCACACAGCCCCGAACGCAAGGCTGCGGGGTTCAAAGGCCTTTAAGCCACGACTGTCCCGCCAGGCCCGGCCGTTACCTGCCCGCCAGCCCCGGGAACTCCCTGGTGATCTCCCGGATGAGGTACACGATGAACCACTCGTCCTCCACGTTGTCCCCGAACAGCGTGGTGCCACCGATGTGCGCCGGGGTCTCGCCTGGCGGGGGAAAGAGAGAAGAGAGGAGAGAGGCGGCTCAGCGCCCCCGGGCTCCCCCCGCTCCCCCTCAGCGCCCGGGGGCTCCCTGCTCCCCCTCAGCGCCCCCGGGCTCCCCCCGCTCCCCCTCAGCGCCCGGGGGCTCCCCGCTCCCCCTCAGCGCCCCCGGGCTCTCCCCGCTCCCCCTCAGCGCCCCCGGGCTCCTCGCTCCCGCTCCCCCTCAGCGCCCCCGGGCTCCCCGCTCCCGCCCCCCCGGGCTCCCCCCGCTCCCCCTCAGCGCCCCCGGGCTCCCCGCTCAGCGCCCCCGGGCTCCTCGCTCCCGCTCCCCCGGGCTCTCCCCGCTCCCGCTCCCCCTCAGCGCCCCCGGGCTCCCCGCTCCCGCTCCCCCGGGCTCCCCGCTCCCGCTCCCCCGGGCTCTCCCCGCTCCCGCTCCCCCTCAGCGCCCCCGGGCTCCCCGCTCCCCCTCAGCGCCCCCGGGCTCTCCCCGTTCCCCCTCAGCGCCCCCGGGCTCTCCCCGTTCCCCCTCAGCGCCCCCGGGCTCCCCCGGGCTCCACCGCTCCCGCTCAGCGCCCCCGGGCTCCCCGCTGCCCCTCAGCGCCCCCGGGCTCACCCCGCGCCGGCGCGTAGCGCAGGCGGAACGGCTCCCGCTGCCACACGTAGGCGGCCAGCAGCGGCGCCAACCGCCCCGCGATGGCGGCCGCGCAGCGCCGCAGCAGCGCCTCGGCCCCGGCCCCCCCGGCCGCCGCCGCGAACAGCCGGTAGCGCACGGCGTCCTCCGCCACAACGGGCCGCAGCAACCCCTCCATGGCGCCGGGCCGGGGTGGCGGGGGAAAGGAGAGCGGGCCGCGCCGCGGGGCGGGGTCGCTCCGCCTGCCGAGGCGGGGCGTCGCCATGGCGGCGGGCGGCGGCGGCGGCGGCGGCGCGGCGGAGCTGAGGGTGATATCGCGATACGCGCGGAAGCCGGTGCCCCACGGCGCTCTGGAGAGGTGGGTCGCTGCCGCCGCCGCCGCTTTCTCCTCACCCGGTCCCCGCCCGGGCTGTGCGCTGCCCCTCAGCGCGCTCCCCCTCAGCGCGCTCCCCCTCAGCGCGCTCCCCCTCAGCCCGCTCCCCCTCAGCCCGCTCCCCCTCAGCCCGCTCCCCGCTTGGAAAACACCAGGGAACGTGATTAAATCCCTCTTCTTGCCTTTTTTTTTTTTTTTTTTTTTTTTTTTTTTTGACTCAAGAGCTAACCGATGCGTAGGCGCTGTTTCGGAAGGAGCGGGGCGAAAGGTTGAAGTAAATACATAGGTTTGGGGGTTCGGCTGCCTTTCGTTCCTGCGTCGGCGCCTGCGATTTGGACCGCAGCGACTTTTCTTGTTCCTTTTTCCCAGGCATCTCGAGGTTGACAAAACGACAAACTAGCACATGGCGTTTTTCTGACTCGCCCCCGCTTGGTTCAGTGGCCACCAAGTCCCCTACGGGGACAGTGACATTCTACCTGCTATTGGAGAGCTGCAGCCAAATTCACGACACTTTAAATTTAAAGGAAGACGCTGGTTTCGAAGGAAAGACCTTTAACTATCTAGCCTAGAGTTAGTTTTGATGCCTCATTTCTAAAGTTTTGTTAACAAGAATTAGCCTTCTAATAATAATAAATGATCTCTGGTATGTAAAATAGCACAGAAAGCAGAACAAAATCCCTGTCAAGCTTGGGAACTCCGTAGGTGTTCATTCTTACAGGTAATGTCAAGTTCTACTTCTTGTTTTAGGCAAGGAGTTCCGAAACATGCCTTGCGGCATCATCCTCCGCCGGAGCCACGAGTGGAGAAGCACGCAGCCGCGGCCGGGAACGACGGCGAGATCTCCCGGTACGTTATAACGTAACGTGAACCTTTGTCCGGAGAAACGGCAGAACCGGGCACCTCTGCGCTGAGCTGCCTGTCCAGAAGCAATACGGTTGGCAGGCTTAAGCGTTACCTCGGAACTGTTTCATTTCAGAACGCGCCCTTCCTGTTTTGGAAACAGTAAAAATGTGCGTAGCCGAGTTCTCTTCCCAGGTCGCAAATAGTCTGGGTCATCTAATTTTATGGCAGAAACAAGAGGAGAAAAGATAAAAGTAATTCCTCAGTGGTGTAGAACCAGGACCAGAAAAAGTCTGCAGCTTAACTGAGATAAGTTTTGGGAAAATCTGTGTTTTGCTTGACCTCTGGACTTCCTGTGCCACTGAGATTATGAGGAGTTACAGTTGTTACAATTACTTGTGTGTTACGCCTTCTGCTTAAATGCCTTGGCAGTAAATATTTACCCTATGAAAACTATTATTGCTAAGACCTCTTCTGATACATCTATGCTTTTTTGTACACAAATAAGTTTACTTACGGAGTTTATTTGTCACTGTATATTGTTGGCATTTTTTCTTCTTTTTTCCCCTCAACATGTGCATTTCAGGGAGCAGAAGGAATCACATTGCCCTTCTGCTGCTCCAGCCGATGCTGGGAATTCACAGTCTGCTTGTCGGAGTTATGCTGACACCTCCACCGAAGACAGCTCAGTCTTCTCCTGGGGCTATGATGTGAGTAGAACGTCATCATCCAAACCAAATCCAGCACACTGAGCAGAAAGACATTGGAAAGGCATCTCAGGATAAAAATGAGGGTTGGATCTGCCAATAAATCATGATAGTGGTTCTAGTAAGAACATCTTTTTTACTTCTTCCCTGTCTTTCTCTCAGATCAAAACGTATTAGGCTCATATTATTCAGTTAATATTCTGTATTTCCATCTAAAACTTTGGAAATGCAAATCGTTTAACGTGTAAGTGTATCTATACAAAATAGTAAATGCTGTTGTTGTGGAATCCCAAATGTGAGTGGATCACTTTCAGACACTTGGTGCGAGTTTATCAAACTCCTGCATACTTGTGTGTTTCTCAAAATATAGCAAGCCCCTAAAACATTATTTTCATTTAGAAATACTGGTTTTATTCTCCGTCTACCAAAACCGAGTGTGCTGTTGCTTTTGGTGAGGTGAGGTGGAACTGATTAAATTACCCAAGAACTGACCCCATTTTCTAGCTACACAAGAACATGTGACAAAGGTCCTGAACATCCTTCACTTTCAGAGTTTCACACCACTCTGCGTGGCTTTTTGTTTTGCTGTAGTTGATGGGTGTTGCAAGCAATAAATCTTCCATTTCATTAAAATGTCGCTGAATTTTATCCTTCATGTTCTGATTTCTGTTATGTAAATTACTATGTCTTTAAACTAATATAATAATACAGATATTTCAAAACATTTTAATAGTTTTTTCTGATGCGTCAATGCGAGTGTTTTATGTAGCTACCATCAGTCTTAACAGCAGCCTGCATCATCTTGGGGGGAAAACTATTTAAAGTTAATGTCTTGCTGTGCAAAAGAAATAGAACTGTTTGAATCAGTCCTGCTAAGCTTTAAACAAATAGTTGTCTCTTTCAATTATTTTTTTAAAAATTAAATTATTAATACAAACTCCTCTGAATGCTATTCACTAAGTATTTATGGGATAACTTTCCTTTCTAGGAATTTGATAAAGCTGCCACACAACAAGTTCAGCAAATGTTCAGACAAATCGATGAGCTTCTCTATGAGCAGAAAGAAAATGTGCGTGTCGAGGGACTGCGTGAAGAATGTCACCAGTGGGCATCCAGCTTCCCTCATCTCAGGTATTTTATCAATAGACTAATGCCTGTACCATCACAGAGTTCCTCAAGGGTAGGGATGGAAACAGCTGGCTTTAAAATGACGTTAGTAGCAGGGTGGTTTTGTGCAATTACACAGTAGATAGAGAGAAAAAAATCACTCTGGTATTCTGCCTGCCATTGTCATTAGTAAGTATTCTGCCATCTCACGTTTGGTTCCTTGCTGAAGGATTATTGTCATTTGCAACTGACTTGGCCTTAACATAGCAAAAACCTCTTAGAAAAGATGGGTGGTATAGCTAAAAGCCAGGTGCTTAAAATAAGTTAAAAATCCTCTTACCCTAGCTCAGCAGTCCTTATGGCTATCTGAAAATTTAAATTTTACCTCTTCATTATGTGTACTTGAACAGTTTTGTCCATATTCAAATGTCTTACAATTAGCAGAGCGTAAAAAAAAAAAAGCAGAATTTTCTTAATGTACTTACCTGACTCGAAGCAATCTATACTAGGGAAAACAACTGAAACCACGTTTAACCATCACCAAGAAAAACACACAGCTTCCCTACAGAATTTTGAGGATTTGCTGCTGCCTGTTCTTGTACACGTCAATAATCTTACTTTCGATGTTTTCTGATTCATTTATCCTTTGCTTTTGCCATGGCAGGGTGGTGGGGAAGCAGATGGTGATCCCCACGGATGAAGGGTATGGATGGTATTCAAGTTCACCTTCTGGCAGTTTAGGTTCCTCAGATGTGAGTTCAGCACGAGAAAAAGATTCTAACGAGTAAGTACCAGCGGTTGATCCAGACCATATCAAGGTGGGAAGGTAATTCTGTCCTCAGTGGACTGCAGTGATCTGCTTCTTAACATGTCAAGCCTAATTTGTTTGTTAGGCTGAGTTTTGAACAAAGCGCACTTTTTTTTCCCTTTTTAACTAAAAGTAGTACCTTCAGAATAGCAAGACTACATAGCTGTGCTTGTCGCTAACCACAGTAAGCTGGTCAGTAAATAGAAATACCTTTGCTGCTGCTGACTTCTTAAGAATATGTATGTACTGTAGCTGGCTTTATTGTTAATCATCTATTACATTTGTATAGTACATCAAAAATACAAAGCACTACACTAGTACCACTTCTATTATTTAATGTTTTAGAATGTCTTTGAATTAGCTTTGAATTTTTGTTCTAAGTTTCAAATTCCTTAGCAAGAATTAAAAATATCCAAACCAAGAGTTTTTACTGTAAAGCGTAACTTTTTGGCCTCGCTACGGCTTGGCCTTAACTACTGTATTGTCTCTCAGCTCACCAAATGCTGTTATTTTGAGTGGAATAACAACTTATTTTCATTTCTGCTCTCTGAAAATTGTCACCTGTTCAGATTCAGTGTTTTTGGCAAGAAGGTACCTCTTTCTGTTACTCCCGTTCACAAAAAGGCTCACCGTTCCAAGTCTCCGACCTCGTGTTCCCCAGAAAGCGAAGAAGGTGAAGACGGAGTAATTATCTCTGAAGGCGTAATGGAGGAATATTTAGCGTTTGACCGCAGAGATGTGTAGGTATTGAATATTAAGACAGCAACTAGTAGCAGTGTCCTGGAATTCCTGCTGTTCAGATATAAGTATTTGGGTTCGATGTTAGTTGATAAAGTATGCAGTGTGCTGCTTTGGATTTGCACTGGCATTTTGTGTGGAATTGTACCTTTCCAGATTTTCAGTGGTAATTTAAGTATTAGAGTGGATTTGACACTTGCCAAGAAACAATTACCGCTACTTTTATCTTAAGAAGAAAGGAATAAGGGTGGCATAAAGAGGATTCTTTTTGCCCTTTACTTTATTCAACCCAACAATATGAACATATGGCCTGGGCAAGGACTCCGGATGGTACTGTCAGTTGCTAACTACTTAATTGGTTTTAATGAATAAAGCCACTTAGCTGCATGGACCATGACATTCAGATTGGTAGGTGGCTTGCTTTGACCGGGCCAGAGAGACATTGCTGCAGCAAACAATATTGCTGTCTCTGTAAAATAATGGTAGAAGTATTACACCTTCTTCTAGTCGTATATCCTTTTTTTTTTTCCTGAAGGTTTGTAGCTTTTTGATGTTAAGTACTAATTCAGGGAGCAGATATGAAAGCCATAATAAATGTGCTTGCATCAATACTATTTTCTTCCTTCTATAAAGTTTCTTTTGGCAGATGAATATAAACATTTTAGCAGTTGTCTTCCAGGTTTCACACTTCAGAATTCCTCTTGCACTGTAGAGGAGTTTGCAGCAAAGGCCACTGGCTGCTGTGATTTATGGTTTTTCTCCTCTCTCATTGATTACATCTAATTGTCTAAAACTTAATTAAGCCTCTGCCCTGAACACCTTCTGGCTGTTGGAGCAGCAGGCTGAGAGTGGCATTAAACAGTCATGAGTAGTAACATACCTCTCTCTTGTCTTCAGAATCCTGTAGTGACGTTAGATATGGAGCCTAACAATGAACAAATATCGCTGTAACTATTACTATTTATCTTGAAATTAGACTTTGCTCTCCTTGGTAAATGATTTATTATTCACGAAGTATCATTTATAGTCATTCTGTATGGGGAAACCAAGGTGGGCAGTAATAAGGTGATTGTCTCAGTCCTTTCTTATTTACATCAGTGGTAGATTCTGGAAGGAATAGAAGTTCAAGTGCCCAATGTACAGAAGCTTGCTTCTTTCGGTATTAGACTGATATTTGATATTGCTGTTTATTAAACTGCCAGCTCTCTCTGTGATAAATACAAAACTTACTGTGTGATAAATACAAAACTTCTCCTGAAGTGATGTCTTCAGCCAGCTGCCTTGACCTATTTCAGTCTAAGAGAAAACAGAAGAGAAATGCAGCCTTAGGTGATGTTTTAATCCTATTAAATAAATGCAGCAAAAGGCAAAGAAAATGGGTTTATGGTGCTGGTAACGCTTACATTTTTTACAGGGAGGAGGAGTTGCATGAGAGGAAAATGGGACTGTCCTCTGGTAGACGGAAATTGGGGTTTCCTCCTCTGTCCCCATATTCCTGCATGAAGGATTCTGTGCTCACATTTGTGTTCGATGATGTCTGGAGTGAAGTCCTAGGCTGCATGGAAGAATTAATCTGCAGACACTGGGAAGCATCAGCCTCTGGTAAGGATCACAGTTAAACTGCACATTCGAAAAGGGATTTCAGTTACTTAAATTTGCAAGGATGCAATGACAGAAAGAGGTATTTGGGAATAATCTCTTCAGAGGGAAAAAAAGAAGTTATTTTGCTAACAGTGCGAGACATGCCTTCAAAGATTTAATAGAGCTTAGCGTCTAAGAGGACTCTTTAAAATATTCGGATTCGCAGCTCTGTCCATAAATAGCAATGCTAATAGTCTGTATTTACAGGAATTCTCTGTTGCTTTGCATAGATGATGAGAAAAATATCATAACAGTAGAAACAGTCAGAGCAGATGCCGGAAGCCCTTTGCAATTTGACCCTCTGCCAGCGTTGTTACCTCATGTGCCACAAACTAAAACGCCCTCACTGACATCAAATCTGGTAAGTATTTTTAGCCAGCTGGTTTGTGTAGGGACAAATCAATACAGCACTACCTAAGCAAACAGATTCGAGTACATCAGGAGGCCGTTAGATACGCAAGTGGTGTGGATTTTATATGAATGCTGACTGTCCTTTCTACCACTTAAGTTCTGTTATTCCTCAGTTGCAAGTTTTAATTCCTACTTTTCTCTTTAAAACTTAATATATTTCATATATGTATTGGACAACCATGTGGCGACCATTGATGAATGATGTAGTTCTTTCCACATTTCAATAATGTTTGAACTGAATTGTGAGATGGAGGATTGTGTGTGTAGATCCTATTCTCACTAGCTTATCTATAGCAAGAGGACAAATCTCAGTGCAGTTGTGTAACAGGATTTTTTTCCTCAGCCACTGAATTTGACTGTATGATCTGCTTTAGATGATCTGCTCCTAGGGCGCTGAGTACTAGAGTGTTATCTGTTTATTCCATTTTAATTCAATTCTTTCCTTCTTATTTATTTTTATTTCTTTCTCCTTTATTTCTACCCCTGCCCCTTCCTCATGTTCCCCGTACTATATGTGTAGGGCCCAAAACCCAGATGTGGCCGCAAAAGCAAAAAGAGGAGAAAAACACCTCAAGTATGTATGCTGGAGAGATTAAAGCTCTGGTATTTTCTATTTGCTGTCGTTACGGTGGGTGGAATTGGATGTCTTTCCAGATCAGCCTGTATTCCAAGAAAGGAGTTGCAGTTCTGTTCTTGACATTAAATGTCAACATGCACTGAAAATTAGTTTCATCAAACTTCTGATTATAGCCATTTTGGAAGATCCTGTCACGCAAATGAGAAGCTCAAATGGAAAATATTTAGTATACATTTTCTAAGCAGTAGTATTTGCAAGAATAATGGAATGCTAAGATGCCTATCTTAGATGGGGAAATAATATAAATGAGTATATATCTCGGTGTCATGGAAGAAATTCATTTATTTCCTCCAAGATTATCTGCAAGGACAAAATCTGTAAATATGTGCATATGTCCCTGCTAGACAGTAATTTGCTTTTTTTCTTTTTTAACTTTTCAGGTAAATCTCTCTCAAGGGTCAAGTAGTGGCTCTCAGCGTAATCTAAATGGCTTGATGGTGATACATGGGATCCAGTTACAGCAAAGGCACCTGCCTGGAATGGAGAAAACACTGTAAGAACTAGATATCATGTGTTGTGAAGTGAAGCATTCTCATGGTGAGAGAGAGTCAACCCAAAACATTATGACATAACTTTCTACACTGGAGAGTGAAATTCTCAATTATTTTCCTGCTTGGTCGTTTACTTATTTGCTCTCTGTGAAACCGTATACTTCTAGAACAGGTTTTTTGTTTGGTTGCTGCTGGTTTACCACACAGTGAACATTTAGTGGCATTACTGTTGGCACAAAATGACATCCTGAAGGATTTGCTCGGTTCCTAGAACTGGACTTGTGTTAGTTACATCTAGGCTATGGGTGTGAAAACTGGTTCGACAGTAGGGGTTTTTTAACCTGTTCTGTGATTTATTTTTACTTTTATACTGGAATCTTCAATCTGAAAGTTCATAGTTCAGAAAAAAAAATATAGGCTGCTTTTTTTTTTCCGTCACCTATTCTTTTCTAATTTGACTGTAAATTACTTTATATAGTTATGTAAAAAAAATCATCTCTATCCACACATAATATTATTAATGTCACCTGTGGATGCCTACTTTGCTAACAGAGTATTTATCAGTCATGCTAACTATATCTCTTTTGGTTTTGTGTTTATTTTGTTAGGGACCTGGATGACAAATGGCCAGGCTCCAGTTCCATCCTCTCTGCCAGATTGTGGCCAAGTCGTCCCCTAGAGCTCAGCACATCATCGCTGTCACGTGCCACAAGAAGGCGAAACCCACCGCCACGTACCCTGCATCCCATCAGCACCAGCCACTCTCGTACAGGGACCCCCGGCTCTGTCGATGACGTCTTCAGGGGAACGCGACTGTACGTTTCAAAACCAGTTTCTCACTGCAAGTATTTAGAGAACCCAGGTTACGCAAAAAGCATTCAGTTGAACAGAAAGAACGTAAATTATGTCACTAAAGACATTAACTGCTCACTAAAGCACAATCTCCCCTGAGAAACCCGAGTTGCTAAAGTTGTTTACTGTGCTACAAGCTGCGATTCAATGAATTACATACATATTTAAGTGGTTTTGCACACAAACTATAGACCTCAGTCTGTCTGGTACAAGCAAAGTAAATACCACCATCTCTTCTCTTGACATCCATTTCTTTCTCTATGGCCTATTTTCAAGATGAACTTAAAAGTCTACAGTTTTGGGGAAGTCAAACTACTTGTTGCTATCCCAGCCCAGACTGGGCTAGAAAGAAAGTGCTCATCTTAGGTTATGACTGACCAAAGGACTCTTAATGAACTCACTGAATCCACATTCACGTCTAGAATATCCTTTTTTGTTGTTGTTTGGCATAATGATCTAACTCAATGTAGTCATTTACAGGGACTACAGGGTATTAACAATGCAGGGTTTAATATACTTCTATATTCCATGTGTTGTAAATTGACGTAGTTTCGTTTTCGTTTTGCAGTTTACCTATAAACTCATCCAGCCTGTTCTTTTTTGTCATGTTCTGAGACTTGTTCCTTGTCCCTTCCCAACTGATGTTTCTACTTCGAATATTTTATGCTTCTGTTCCCTTTCCTCAGGTCTCAATCAATTTAACAATTGTTAACATCTCCTCTTTATTACCATATATGTTTAAATGTGTGCAGAGAGCAGTAGGAAGGTCTTTTTAAAATGCTGATTATAGTTTGAAGCTTTTCTAATGTATTTTTACAGAACATCCTTCAGTCAGCTCTAGAACATGTATCGAACTAAGGCCTCTTGATCATATCGTAACACTTTTCAAACATATAATAATTTACGGACACCTTTCATGTGAAAAGGCTGTATCTAGAAAACAGAACACTTATCCTTACTTATATCAACACTTATACATTCCTTCTGTGACTAATGCTTAATTCATTTAGTAGTTCGTGCAATTAGATTGGTTTAACTCCTTTAGAAGGCTTCTAAAAGTGTCTGGCACCTGTTCCTTCAAATACCCAAACAATACAGAGAAGGTAGAAGCCTTGTTTTACCCCTAGATGTTTTATTTGATGCTTGTAATAAGTCAAAGAGCTACAGTATGCGTTACGGAGAATTTTTACTTGCTCTACTTAAAATATGGCCCACTACCGTTTTCTAGGCTCGCTGTTTATCTTCAGTTGCTAGGCTGAAGTTAGCAGTAAGCAGTACTTAATGCTAAAGAATATGAAGAAAGAGCAGAAAATAATATGGTGTCTGGGAATGGGCAGAGAAGATTCTGCCGTGGTGTGGTAACTGCCCATGAGGACCCCTTCATACACACACCTTTATTCTGCTGGACCAGCCGCCCAGCAGACTCCTCCAAAATGCACTGGAGGGGTCAGCAATCCATTACCAGCATTTCTGCTCAGGCTCAGACTCACTTTGCCTATATGCTTAATATTAAACATTACAAAAACTAGAAGTTTGTGTTAATAGATGATTTCTGCCCAACCTCACCCACCGCAGAACTCTTCTAACTAGTCTCTGATAGTCAACCCTAAGACCAGCATCTTGTAGCAAAATTCCGCAGCTGTTGCTCTTAGTTTTAACATTCTTCGTCCACGTAATGCCAAACAAACTGACAATGCTGTATGTTTACACAATGCCAAATGTATAAACTGTATTTTTTCTGTTCTTATTGGTGCATTTCAGTCTGACTGCACACGAGCAGCTGACCTCACCCTCCCCACTGCTGCTAAACCGAAAAAATCTCCTACCACCTATTACTACCACCACCGTGGCAGAGCAGACGAGCACTGAAGGATCCCAGAGGCAAACGGTAACAGGCACAACAGTTCTGCTATTGCATCGTCTAAAATTGTAATCACTGCCGATCAAATTACCAAAGCCAAGAGTTCCAGTTTTTTAGTTGTCTTGCAAGTGACAGCAACTGATGTAGATGCACGAAAACACTGCATTTTGACCAACAGCATCACCCAGAGCTGAATGCTTTAACTCCAATTAATGACAGAATTGTTTTCTTCCCCATAAGTAGATGTGGAATGATTTATTTGAAAATTAGCTTTAATTCCTATGCTAATTATTTTAAATGTCCTAGTGCAACACGAAAAAGTCGTAACTGTTATTCTTTAATGCAGAAACCTCGAGGGAACTCAAGTCGAGCTCACAGTGTAACAACACATGAAGATATGCACCAGCAGCTTCAGGAGGGACTTTTCTTACCTGATCATTTCTCCAGGCCTAACACAACCAACGCATTCCTGGTAAAGTATGGCAAATTATACCAAATCATCCTAGGGTGCTTGGGCAATAAACATTACTTGAGAACTATGTGACAGGTGATCACAGTGCCAGGGAGTTCATCAAGTTCCCCACTTGACTTGATACTCACGGGTTAACAGAAACACCATTGCTTGGTGTTTCCAGAACAAACAGGAGAAATCACTGGTTTGTGGATAACAGTCTCGCCGTGCTCCCCATGGCCGGCTCCTAACTACACCTAACAAGCAGCTGGTGGTCCTACACTTTTCTTGAAGAATCCAAGTTTGAGATACTTGTGGAAAACCCCAAGCATTCCTTGAGGTGTAATAGTCAATGTGGCATCTTCCGTGAAGGCTTAAGAACTGTGGGGTAGGAGAGGATGCTTCAAGTTTTGCACAGACCTTGGGAAATCATTCTTACAGCAGCATTCAGAAACACAAGGGTAGAAATTGCTTTCTTGTGCAGGTTTGCTGTGCTGTTAATGTCCAGTCTGTTTCACTACCAAATACTCTTGGTTTAAGTTATTGAAACATCCACTCTGCCAATATCTTGTCCTATCTAACAAAGTACTTTCATCTAAGCTTTAAAAGCTGTAATTTTAACGAGAGACACTAAGTAAATGCTAGTTTGGTTTCTTTGTATAATTTCAACATCCTTGACTTAGTAGTTGAGTGTACAAACTTTTAAAAATCTATTTTAAAACAGAACCATTTTCAGAAGTGGTGAGAATGCCTTTAACTGGCCCGGTGATCATGCTAAGTAAGATTGCTGTAAAAGTGTCTTTTCTACTCAGTAGGAGTTGAACTTTAGGTTGATTTAACACCCCTTAAACTTGTAAAAGCTCTACTTAGACCTTTACAACATCTTACAAATTAGGAAATACATCTGCTTAAGTAGTTTGTATCATAATCTTGATGTTTAGAATTTTTCACACAAAGATAAGTAACTTGAAGTGTCTTTTCAGCCAGATCCACAGCACCGCCGTTCTTGCACTGTTATTGATTATAGTAATCATTCTTGGACAAGCAGAGGATCGACAGGTTCAGGTATGCTCATCAGAGGATTTAATAAGATGAAGCAAGAGGTGTAGGCTTTTGAGACAAGGATGTATTGCATTGAAGAGATTTTTCAAAGATCTATTCCATGTTCTAAATTTTCCAGTACACAAGTTTTATACTTATATATGGAGTATGTTTGGGTATTTTTTTTAATTACCACCTAGTATTTTAAATCATTTAAGGAAGCTTAATGTAATCAGCCCCAATGCCTCTCATGTCAAAGTTAAGAGCAGGAGTTGCCAGTTTAAACTAGAACTAGCAACAACTACTTTCTGTCCAAGGATTTTTCTTCTGCTCAGCTATACAAATGAGAGAAACTGCATTATGTCCAAAAGAAACTTATTTGCACTGTATCTGGAAGAGATTGTACTAGATCTGCACTAGGTCTTAGAATTGCACTAGATGAACTCAAAGTATATTTTAAAGCCGGTAACTGTACAATTCACATGCATGCTCTGAAATCAAAATATGCTTTTACTGTTTAATTTGTAACAACTGGATGAACTCTTCCCTCCAGTTTCTCGTTTACTGAAGGGTCATCTCCTTAAAGTGTTTGTGGTTAATACACTTTGAAAAAAGTCACCATATATGCTTCAGAATAGCTACACCATCACAACCAGTGTTAAAGGGTTTTTTTACTAGCACGAAGGTACAAGACTAAGTTGCACGCGTGTACACAAGCGTTAGGGTAGAACAATGAACCTTACTTAACTTTGCCTTCAGAATTTTAGGTTTTTCACCTCATGGTCTAGTCTGGTCAGTAGAAAGGGAGTTTGTTCAGAGATTACAGTAGAGCAAAAGTTAACTTCTGTGCCCTGGAACAGCTTTTCTGAACGCCGTCTTTGTAACCCTCCCCCGAGTTCACCTTGAGCACTCCCTGTTAACTTTGTATTGATGCTGAGTGTCACCTCCACCTGGAGAGGGTGGCACAGAGCAGAGGCTTAGAGACACCTCCTGCAAACTAGGTCTGTCAAGGCAAGGTACTCCGGATTCCTTTCAGCGCTGTGTTTCGGGATTCCTGAGCGAGTTGTCAGAATCTCCCCCACAAAAATACAAGATAGGATGGAAGCTGCAAAAGTTAATGGAAGCTGCAAAGGTTAAGGCAGCAAGCACATGATTATTCGAGGACAGAAGCTTGTTTAATAGCTGAATGGCCTACTACCACTAATATAAGGGATACAAAAGGCAACCAGAGTTTAACAAAGGCACTAAACTGAAGTAACTTGTTTTAAAACAAAAAGTAAGAGGTTCCTACTGAAATTAAAATAAATATCTGCTCCTCCTCAAAAAAAAAAAAAATCCAGTATCCTTAAATGCAAGGTGAGTTTCATGACTGCTATATTAACAGAAAAAAAAATTAAATCAGCAGAACTTTGTAGACTTGAATACTTCACAAAATACAGTAGTTCTCTGCAATGAAAGCACAAACTTTTCCCCTTTGGAAGGCCAGTCACTTGTCTCAAACTTGCAGAGGTTATACATAATGCAGTTGATAGCCACGTATTAGAATAAAATGCAAAAAAAAAAGGCATTTTAGTTTTAAGCTAAAGGAGATGTATTTGGTACTTAGTTTTAATACCTTCCAGAAGTCTTAAAATTCTACATGATCTGTGTTTATTAGGTCTTCAGCTGCGCGGTTCTGTGAAAGGCAACAGCCGAAGCGCATCAGTCACAAAAAGTAAACAGGGGCTGTGACGTGCCCTGAAGTGCCCACCCGTCCATCTCCTGGGACCCCAGGAACCACCTCTCATTCTCAGCAATTCAACATTGTTTACAGAGAGTTCTCAAACACCCTTCCTTATCAATAATTATTTTTGTATAAACCTAAGAAGCGGCTGCCAAAGATTAGAAGTGGTTTACTTAAACATTCCATTTTCTACCAGGAGAAGTTATACTCCAGTGGAATGGTGAATACACTCCAGTGGACGGTAAAGCCAAAGTCCTAGAAAACCCAGCAAACGCTCTCAGTTGTTGCTGTTTTCCCAGTACTGGCTTGTGACTGGCTCATGTTGTTACGGGCAGGCACTGCAGAACCTGCTCATTCTTCCGTTAGCACTACAGAAGATTAATCAGGCCTTTCACGGCAGTAGTAATTTAATTTTTTTAAACTGTATTTATATGTTTAAAGCAATATTATACTACCAAAAGCAAGCACTGAACGTGATACTGCTTCTACAACTTAGACAAGTTATGAATCCTGTAGTAATTGCAACAGGTATTAACACAGTTGTGTAAAAATAAGGTAGCAAAGCAGATGAACAGAACTGACAGCTTTAACGGTAGCACACCACTGCCTTTTCCTGTGTTACACACTTATACCTCTTCCTCAGTGACTGAAGAAGGTTTAAGAGGCAAAAAGGAGTCTCTTACTCCAAGTAGTTTGAGTCACTATGCAAAGAAAGTGATGTTGTTTTCCTGGTGAGATATTTTATGGTAATTTCACAGGTCAGTCTCCCCTTCTGGAAATACCTGCAATTATACAAGAGTTCTGCGCTCCACCATGAAGTTTCACAACTCACAGATGCAACATAGCTTTTAATAGATGTATTCAGCACTGTGTGGCAGACATACCGGGGGTACTAGCTGTAGTTGCCCTTGTGGCTCCAAATAAAACAAAAACATGAAATACAAGCTTCTCAAAATAAGAGATTAGTTGAAGGTCCTACTCCCAACCACTGCCAGACTACAACTAAGTGTAAAGACAAGGTGAGGATAACCACTTACTGTATTTTAACAAAGTCAGGATACTGCATGAAAACAGTTGTTCCTTTATAATCCAATTAAAGAGCACTTTTTTTCTAAATTCCCTTACAAATATTTTTCAAATTACAGCTAATAATGGAAAAAAACTTGTCAGTATTCTTTATGAAGTGGCTTCCCTATTTCCCCACTCCATGTTATGCATTCTGTCAAATGTTAATGGTACCTACAGAACAGCTAATAATTTTAATATTGAAGTTCTTGAGTCCAGTTGATACAAGTCTGCTCTAATCAAAAATAAGGGAAAAGAAAGCAAAGTAGAACTGTGCAAATGTAACTGGGTTAACTTTCCTTTGCATTTCTACAGGGGAAAAAAAAGCCCTGGGCTCAATCTAACTCTCTTAAGTTTGCATAGAGATAAACTGATGCTAAAGAGAGGTCTCTATTCACTAAACGCTTTCAAAAGACCATTTATCTTAAACCGTTAAGACTACTGCAACATTGTACAATGTGTCATTTCATTATCTCGAGGTAACTGGAGATAAGCATCCCATTTGTATCAGTGCCATTCCTCAGGGAGCCCGAGTGCGTAAGAGTTACAAAAATACACAAATAGGCTTCTAGTAACATAATGCAATACTTCATAGCCCAGATGAGTCAGTGTGTTAAAAAAGCGAAAGCATTCTCATCATAGAGTAGGGTTTTTTTGTTTCTGTACAGACGGTTGACATAAGAGACTTCTCCTGGGCTGTTTCTTTGAATAGTGAAAATAATGTTTCTGGTCATGTGTTGGGCAACATAATGATTTGCTGGACTCTCAGAGTCAGAATAATTTTTGAAAGCGGCCAAGTAAAAGGGAACAGGGTTCCCATGCACCTCTGGCTTCCCCCGAGGAAGCTCTATTAAACAGTCGGTTCCTGAACCCACCACTGCAGCAGTGAGGACCTCGACCCACAGCCCGTGTTCACCTTGTGGCTCATAAGCCTTTCAAAAATGATCCACAGAATAAAGCCAGCCTCATCCCGTTGAGCTGTAGTACGTTGAAAACCAGTTACCCTTCAAATTCATACCCCAGCACACTATGTCAAGTGCATTAAAAATAGCTAAAGCAAAAACCTTTAAAGTATTTGCGCATCTTAGAGAAGTACTTTGCTTCCAAAATAACGGAAGTGTTGACAAATAGAATGAAGTAGCTCATCGCTGCCATCCTCCAGCAGACTTGACTGTGACGCTGTTGAACTAACACGCGCTACATTACTAAGCTTTGGAACGCCTTGTCATGGGACATCACGAACCCTAGAAATACATAGAACCGACTCTCTTCTGTGGATTTTCAAGTTTATTACCTCACGTCAGCATGTTAGAGAATTTCCGCGTAGTCACTTACATGCTGCAGCCTCACATTCTTCCTAAAGCATCTGCCACAGGCAATCAAAGGCCAAACAGTCCATGGCCCTCTCACCTACCCGTGGCATCACCAGCACTGACACCACAGTTAACAATACAGCCACGTTTCCTGGTGCTATACAAGTATGTAGCAGTTGCTTAATTGAAATCAGTCAGGAGAGTCAACACGATCAGTTTGTTTTGAACAGCTACTTAGAAAACGTAGAGGGCTGGGGAAGCAACATAGCACAGAATTCTGCAAAAACTCTTCATTTATTAAATCTGCCATTTTCCAAAGTATCTTTATAAAACCACCCAAATGTCCAAAAAACACCAGTTGAGCTGAACTGCAAAGACTCTTAAAAACAGCAGGAGGTTTGTTACAAAAGCAGCGCGTGAATAGCAAAAAGATAAGGCTTCCAACTTGGAAACCGCAGGAATCAGCACTGAGGACTCTCAAAGGTGTGGGATGACATTGTTTTACCATCAGCTGCACCGATATCCATTAGCTGTTTGGAAAGAAAGTGCTTCAGCTCAAGTTTAACAAACATCACATGCCTTCCTTGCTGTAACAACACTTTTAGTTAAGAATCTGACCTTCATTGAAGAGCTCCCAAAGGACTTTAAACAGTAGCACTAGAATGCTTTGTCTGTCCTGTTCATGATGCGTTCTGCATCATACCTCCCCGTCACAGCAAATTGATGCACACACACTCCGAAACAGTAGTCCAGAAAAACTCCGGAATTCTCCCAAATCTACATGTTCCTGTACAAAATGATACCTGATATTTCAGCCTACACAACTATTTATTTCTTTCCTTTCTTGGCTGTAGTCTTCTTTCCTCCTTTTTTAGCATTGTTCCCATATTTTGCTTCCAGTTGGGCCAAAAAGTCATCCATCTCCTTTTTTCGATCTTTATTTCTGCTCTAGGGGAAGGGAAAAAAAAAAAAGTCAAACACCAAACTTTTACTACTTCGCAATATAGATTATTCTATTGAAGTTAGATAACTACATAAAATCTCAGCATATATTAAGCAAGGAATACAAGCTGCAGGAGGAATAGCACTGTCAAGTAAAACCCTACTTGTATACTCTAGGCTCTATACTTCCACAAGTATCAAGACAGAGGTAAAGAGTGGCTATAAAAACACCCCACAACATAAGGCTAGGAAAAGCAAAGTTATTTCTAGTTTAGACCCAAAATTCTGTTATAATTTGAGGAATGATTAGGCATGAACATTCTAGGAAGCCCGCTGAAGAATAATGAAGAAACACAAAACATTCCCCAAACCAGAATGTGAACAGTATGTTCCTTTATAAGTTAAATATTTTGACTGTGCATGCAGTAAGGACAAACAAAAGACACAAGTAATAAAATTCATAGCATACTCTGACTATTGAAGTACATACATAGTTAACATAAAGATCAGATTTTAACTTCAGGAACTCAGAAGAGTTACAAGGATCCAAAATACACAGATGCTCAGGGAAAACACAATTATAAGCCAGTAACGGAATTATCTTCAACAGATACAAAAAGCCTTACTTGAATCAGCGCTTTCAAGTCATCTTCTCCACCAAGGCCCAGTTCTTCTTTGGTCTTTTCTGCCTCTCTAGCTTCTTTTTCTGCCTAAAATAGCAAAATAGTTTTTTAAAAAGTATTTTGCATGTTATTTGACAAAGTCTTACAGTAGTTACCAAACACTTTATTTTGCATCTGTATATAAATAGCTGCACGGAAACACAAACCATGTCCGAGTCTGGCCACAGATGAGCGAAAGCCCGTTCTGGTTCTGCAGTTTAGCAGAGTGAGCCAGATTTTTTGCTGTTTCACAATGCTGAACATGATGAGATGTCCATCCCCATCCCTGTTCCCTCCACCCTTTTTTTTTTTTTTTTGGTCTTACCGGCTATTACATTTTCTTACATTGGAGAAAGGTTACTGTGATGTGCATATAACATATTCTACAAAACGTAAAAAAAGGGAAAAAAACCCACAACCACAAACAAATAGCACCACCATGCCAGGATGGAGAAGAGGTCCATTTAGTGCAGAATGTTATTTCACATTTGTCAGAAGGCAAGCGTAATATATTTTCACCCCACCTACACTTCCTAACTCCAGCAACTCATGGCTCTGTAAATGTAAATAACTGACATGTTAATGTGTAATAAGCCATTGTATGTAATAATGAAATAAAAGAAAGACTTAATAGGCAACAGTCTGTTACAACTCAAAAGCCTTTCACCGTTTGGGGGAATGGGGGGGGGGAGGACACAGGTGACTAAAGGTGAAAGTCAAAGATACTGAGCAAAATCTGTAAGCCAGTGATCCTGTGGCACATATTTGTCTTAAGAACAGTTTCATTTATTTCTACCAAGGGAGATTAAAAGCTTATAATAAATAATGTTTCCCTTTGGTCCCTGATTGACATAACCTACCCGTCTTTTTCTTGCAATCATTTTCTGCTTAGACTCTTTTACGAAAGCTTTGTAGGATGGGACTTCTCCAGAGTCGATGGCTTTTTCTATGATTTTCCGTATTCTTGGTTCATCTGTATAGTCCGCACACAACACAGACTCCATTATCCTGTCCATGTCGCCCTCAAAATCCACGTACGCCGCTTTAATATCAGCTAGCTCTTCCTCCGAGTCTTTATAGTTCTTCTCAAAGTCCTCAATATCCTTTACGGTGATCTGAAGCACAGAGGTGACAGCCCTTGAGTTACAGGGTCTATTGACCAGAGGGACGGCGCTGGAAAGGCCCGAAGCGCGCTCACCTTCTTGAAGAGCAGCCGCCAGTGCTGCAGCCAGTCCCGCTCGCCCAGCGCCGCGTCCTGCTCGCCCACCGCGCCCTGCTCGTCGTACAGGGCGCGCTGCTCCGCGTCGCTCAGCACGGCGTACGCCCTGCCCAGGATCTGCGGGACACACGGGCCGCTCGCTCGCTCGCTCGCTCAGCCCGGGGCCGCCGTCCCGCCGCCCCTCCCGCCCGCGCTCACCTGGAACCGCCGCGTCGCCTCCTCCTTGGCGCCGGGCTCGGCGCGGTCGGGGTGGACGCGGAGCGAGGCGCGGTGGTAGCCGCGGCGGATCTCCTGGGCCGAGGCCTCCCGGCGGACGCCCAGGACGCGGTACAGGTCGGGGGAGCCGAAGGCGGCCTCGCACTGCTCCAGCAGCCCCATCCCGCCGCCCGGCTCGCCTCACCGCGCCGCCCGCCTCACGGCGCCAACCGCCGCCCGCCTCACGGCGCCCGCGCAGATCTCGCGAGAGCTGCGCGGGAGGCGGGAACGCGCCGGCGAGGGGGCGGGCGGGCCCGGGGGAGCCGAGTCCCGCCTGCCCGCGCCGCTGTCGCGGAGCGCCGTGCCCGAACCGCCGCGGCCGGGCCGCTGTCACGGAGCGCCGTGGCCGAACCGCCGCGGCCGGGCCGCTGTCGCGGAGCGCCGTGCCCGAACCGCCGCGGCCGGGTCTCCCGCGGGCGCGGGGAAGGAGGTCCGGGGTTCCCCTCAGGGAGCGCGCGCGTGAGGGACGCTCGTGGCTGGGGGAGGGCGGGAGAGCGGGGAGAGACCCAGAGCAGGGAGGGGGAAGGAAAAACAGGGAGAAGCAAACGAAAAAAGAGAGGGAGAAAGAGGAAAAGGAGGAGGGAGAAAGAGGAAAAGGAGGAGGGAGAATAAAGAAGGAGAGAGAAGAAAGAAGAAAAGGAGGGAGAAGAAAGAGGAAAAGGAGGGAGAGAGAAGAAAGAAGGTGGAAAAGAAAGAGGAAAAGGAGGGAGGGAGAAGAAAGAGGGAAGGAGAGAGAAGAAAGGAGAGAGAAGAAGGAAGGAGGGAGAGAGAAGAAAGAGGAAAAGGAGGGAGAGAGAAGAAAGAGGAAAAGGAGGGAGAAGAAAGAAGGAGGGAAAGGAGGGAGAAGAAAGAAGGAGGGAGGGAGAAGGAAGGAAGGAGTGAGAGGAAAGAAGGAGGGAAAGAGAAGAAAGAAGGAGGGAGGGAGAAGGAAGAAGGTGGAAAAGAAAGGAAAAGGAGGGAGAGAGAAAGAGGAAAAGGAGGGAGGGAGAAGGAAGAGGAAAAGGAGAGAGAAGAAGGAAGGAGGGAGGGAGAAGGAAGGAGGGAGAGAGAAGAAAGAGGAAAAGAAGGGAGAGAGAAGAAGGAAGGAGGGAGGGAGAAGAAAGAGGAAAAGGAGGGAGGGAGAAGAAAGGAAAAGGAGGGAGAGAGAAGAAAGAGGAAAAGGAGGGAGAGAGAAGAAAGAGGAAAAGGAGGGAGAGAGAAGAAAGAGGAAAAGGAGGGAGGGAGAAGAAAGAAGGAAGGAGGGAGAAGAAGGAGGGAGGAGGGAGAAGAAGGAGGGAGGGAGAAGGAAGGAAGGAGTGAGAGGAAAGAAGGAGGGAAAGAGAAGAAAGAAGGAGGGAAAGAGAAGAAAGAAGGAGGGAGGGAGAAGAAAGAAGAAAAAGGAAAGAAGGAAAAAAAAAAGAAAATAAATCTGCCGTGCGGCTTTGCAGTTGGCGCTGCTAAACAAGCGGCTGTGTGGGTCAGGCAGCTCCCGCGGGCTGACACCCCCTGCCCACTGACCAAGCCTTCCTTCTGCAAACACAGGTCCTCCACAACACCTGTGAGGCTTCTATTAAAACACACCAACCCCGGGAAAATAAAAAACAAGCAGCTCGTCAAAATACCTGTATTTATTACATCAAGACCCCGAGTTCCACCAGTTTGCATGTTTTCTATCCAGGCTGTCCCAAATACGACCACAGGAAGGCAAAAGTGTTTGCAGGTATCCAAACAAAACCATGGAATAAGAGTCCAATAAAGATGTTTATAGAAAACTCATATGGTCTTTAATGAAATGCAACAGAAGTGGTACACACAGATTGATACGTACAAAAAGATGCATAAAATAAAGGTATTTTACATTTCTTGTGCTTCTTGTTGAAATGTAGAACATTTCTCTTCATGACCAAGACCATGGAGGGAATAAAATAGCAGTGTTAAAACTCAGATTTCAGCTCTTATTTACAGAATTTAGATGGTAACACAGTAGAATATTCTCGCTTTCATAAAAAGTATCTTATAAAAGCTAGCTGTTATCTACCATTATTGAAGAGCTCTGCTGACGTCGGTATCACTGTTCACAGCTTGATTAACCGGTAACTGTACAGTTCAGGCTACACCCGCAATGATTATTTCAGTCAGTTCCAGAGACCCTGGGTCCTCTCTCATCTCAGCCCCTTCTCTGTGTTGCCCTTTATGGGTTTCCCAAATTTCAGCGCTAACACCGGCTGCAGAATTAACACCCCCAGACAAAGGCATGACAACCAAAGGGCATTAAATATAAAATACTTCACCGTTTTATTCTTCCGATTTTTTCAACTTTAGCTTTGCCTTCTTTTCGTGCAAGGAAGCTTTGGCTGTTTCAGCTTTCTTGGCCGTTTCGGGAGTTTGCTTTCTTGGCTTTTGCTTTCCGGAACGTACCAGGTCTTCGCGTCCGAGCTCAACCATTTTTGCTTCCCACGACTTGATTTCATTCTCGTACCGAACCTTATCGTCTTCAGCAAGCTGCAGGTACGGCTGGAAGAAAATTATGTATCGTTAGGAAATATAAACAGTTATGGAAGGGGCTGTTTCGAGATAACTGCCAGGTCACATCCTCCCTTTGATACAAAGGTGACTCGCTACCAGACCTATGTGTGCATCCCAGGCATGAACTTCTGCCTTCAGCAAATTAAAAAAAAAAAAAAAGAATCAAATTTGCACCAAAAAATGAAATCTTAGCATTGAATTATGGTTACATCAACAGACGGCCATTCCTGAAGAGGAAATTTATTCATTAAGGCTTTTTGAGTACTAGTTTGAGGGAGCTGGCAAGGCCGGAACAAGATATTTCTGCACAACTATTTCAAATTCTTTTCCTACAGCAAAAACATGAACTTAGCGGAGGTTCTAAGTACACATTCAAAACAATCTGGAAGAAGGCCGTTCAGGAGGAAGGACAGGAACGTACAGAATACTTGAAAATCTGGAGGCTTAGGTCAGATTTCTGTTTAGCATCCCCTCTGATTTTCATACCCCCACCTGCAGGTTCATATTTCAATACACTGAGAAAACTGGCAGAAAAGCATCCCCAAGACAACCCAAGTTAATAAATTACTGTGCACACATCACTTGTAGATTTCTGTTGCTTTTACCTGTCAAGTCTTGCCATGAGCAGAAAACTAATACGCTGCCATTTAAAAACATTATAGATTATTAGAAAAAAAAAAAATCAAATTGTTGTATGTTATTCCGCCACTTCCTCCTCAGATGCCACTCAACATCCATTTCCAGCCATACGGAACTTCCATCCCATCCCACCCGCTCACATTTCACCAACACCATGGAAGGAATGGTCATTACTGCAACAAAAGTAATGTCGGTCTTTTCCAAGATGCACAAAGACGATCTTGGAGTATTTTCCTCAGTATTATATTTGAACAATCAAGTTCAAGATTCTGTGATAATTTATTGATTTCGATTCAAGTTTGTCATCAGATCGGCGCCTCATCAAAATCCACTGACGTACCTGCTTCTGAGTAGTGGACAGTTTTTGCCATGAGTCAAATAACTGCTTCATCTTTGCCTACAGGATACAGAATAGGCAATAAATTAGGATTATTTCAACAGCAGGCTCACCACAGAGGGTTACAGATAATTGCCACACTAGTGAAGACCAAATGTAAATCAAGATAAGAAAGCACAGTCACGTGGGCTTGATACCCCCCTCTTAATGTAAATAACAAATGATACAGTTCAACAAGTTGCTGGGCATCATCTGAGCCACATTTACAGGTAATTAAGCACGAAGCAGTTTAAATTACTTGGACCGCCACGAGAGCAGGCAGGCAGAACAGCCGAGATGATTTATAGCAACAAGACTACATCTCACCCCACATTTTGGTTTCATTTAAACTAAGCCCTAACTTGAGGCAAGCCCACATAAATATTAACTGTGTCCACAGGAAGCTTTGTACCACTTCAGGAGTGAACTGAACACTGAAATACAAAATGGTTTATTTGAAAATGCCAGAATATAAACCAGATTTTCTGAATACGATAGATCTATTTTGAAGAACAATCTTTCCTGGCTTACCGCAGGTGAAATTCCCGCACTTTCTTTAAAGTTTTCTGACACAAAAATGTTAAAGCCGCTACGAGGTCTTTTAGGTTTTCCAAGGACAGTCAATTCCTTTAAAAAACAAGAAGAGTTATTCAATTCACTAAGCACGTATTTTTTCTGTGGCAAAACTTAGCATTTGTCTTTATATTTTATACAAAAATCAGATTCAAATTCATTTTTGGTGGTTTATTCTGCAAACTGGATTGTATGTAAAGATGCTTTAGCTATTCTCACTTGTCAAGACCAATGCTAAACTATATTAAGAAAAGCTAACAACCTGAACTTTCACACATTAAAAAAGGCATTTTAAAACTGCTCCTTATTTCATCTAAGTCTTCCAGAACCCAAAAACTGTTACTAAATTCCACTCAGCAAGAAAGTCACGCCGACAGGTTTTCTATTATCTTAGTAAGGCTTTGGTTTGTGGTGTGAAACACTTGCTGAGAGGAGGGCAGATACTCCACTTGGTGGGAGGTGAGAAGGTGGAACAGAACCAGCAGATTTCCAAGGCAAAAAAAATAAAAAACAAACTAGGTTTCTGCTATCAGAATGCTTTGCCTACATGGATGATTGTACCTTTACAGATAGTCCTGTCTCTCAGGATTTGTATATAAACCAGCTAAAAGGGAACAGGGAAGACGACCTGTGTGAATAAGTCAATAAAGGACACTAACGGATGTGCCTCTACGCAGTTCTAGTTCAACGTGCCAGCAGCCACCCAGGTAGCAAAGGGGCAGAATCCAAAGAAAGGAAGGAAAAAAGGTGCCTTCAAACAGCCGCCACCTTGCAGGGGCGACTGAAGTAACAGACACAAGGCCTTTGTGAGAAGCTGTTTCTGGGTGTCCTCCCAACCGCACAAAGTACTGCTGCTTCAAATGTCTTTTATTACCTGCCATTCCTCAGGCCAGCTTTAGGAATTGGAAGAAAAAAAGCATGGAAAAGCTACCTGTGAGCACAAAGTTCTAGTTCTGGTCTTCAAACACAGGAAAACCACTGAACTCACTGCTATCACCAGCAATTATTTCAGTCCACGGGGTTTTCTGAGTTTTGTTTGGGGTTTGTGGTGTGTTTTGGTGGTGGTGTGTTGTGATTTTTTTTATGCTAAGATTTTCTTTTCTATTTCTAAACATGCTTCAGCTCTGCTCTGTACACAAGACAAATAGAAAAGAAACTTCCACTTCAAGGTACTTACTCTTTTGATCCTGAACAACCTTCTTTTCGCCAGTCGTCTTCTCCGTTCTTCTTTCAGAGCCGCAGCCTGGGCTGGCGTTAGCTGCGCTTTATACGTGGCCAGCTGCTGCTGGTATTTTTGCCAGTCTGCCTTTCTAGCGTCCTCATAAACCTGCAAAGCAAACCATCACCAACCTGAAACAGATGCTGTCAGTCAGAAGCACTTGACCATTAAAAAAGCTAACACTTCTAATCTACTAAAAAAAAATATACAGACTACCCGGGAGCACAAGATTTTTAAAGTAGAGTAGTAATTTCGGATGTTTGATTAGAATGGATTCAGAAGGACTTGGATTCAAAACCTGGACCCGTCCCGTTAATTATCTGTTAATCTGATAACGCCGGATGAGTCTTCAGATGCAGCTCAAAGCAATAACAATCTTCCCTACATGGAGGAAAGCTGAAGCGTGGTTGAAATGATTACCCGCTGCAGCACACAGGTGCTCCAGTCACCAAAAAGATTCCTACGCCGGCCAATATCACGAAGAGAAGGACGACAAAACCGTGGCCTGGGCACCAAGCATTTCAGGCATACAAATGGAAAGGCAGATTTATCCGAAAGCACACGGAGCCAGAAGTCCAGAAGGGATAGAAAAGCACTTCGATTCCATTGAACAAAGATATTATTTCAGCTAGAAACCTGCAATTAGTTCTTAAGTGAATCTAATTGCTAACTGCAATCAAGGAAGAACAATCAATACTTTGCTATAAATGGCACTTATAATCAGCAATGATTAGCAATTCAGTTGTTTTACGTTATCCCTTCAAACTGCCACTCTTAAAGAAACTTCACCACCTATGACAAAAAGTTAGAAGAAACTTCAAGAAAGTTACCTGTAAGTTAAGTCTCTGGTTTCTATCTAATCAGCAGAAAAAAAAAGCTGGTCCTTTCATCAAAATTAATTGAAGTTTCACCTAACACGCATATAAAAGCAGAACAACTTTACAATACTTAGGTTATTATACATGTAACGCACACATATCCACAATTACCCTTCCAAAAGAAATGAGGTGTTGGTTCCCAGCCCTGTAGCCGCAGAGAGCAAGACCTGTTGGTCTTTCTCTGGCAACAGACTAAAAATGCAAAAACCACGGTCATAAGGTACGAGTATCAAAGCTTCTTCCCTTGTGTACTTCAAAGCTCCAAATTCTCTTCAGAATTGCATTTATGTCTGAACCGTTGTACAAAAGTGCCTTTTAAATGTTGTTTTAAAAAACCCCCAGCAAACAACAACAACAAAGTCACCATACAAACCAGAAAAAACACAGAAGACACCAAACAAAAACCACCATTAAGATTCTATAGAGTTCAAAGTACACAGGGCAAAGACACAAACTCACCTGCTTCTGCGATGCTGGTAACTCCTTCCAAGCACCTGCTATTTTTCTAACCAGCTCCACACTGCCTATTTCTGTACGTCAAAATTAGAAAGCAAGAAAACAAAGATCAATATTGTATCTTTAGCAAACTGCTTCCATTTTTCCCAAGGAAAGCCGTCACTAGAATATTTTTCCTGCACAAATGCATTTTCCTCCTTTCATAAAACTAACTTACTGGGGCAGTTAAAGGCAACTGTAGTATTTGAGGGGAGAATCCCTGCTCTTGCTGCAAACTCAGATGAAACACACAGTTATAAAAGGAAGCACCATTCCAAGACAGACAGCTACCACCTCTCCACAAGAGTTTCTTTTTTGTTCTTTTGAGCTGGATCCTTTTCTAGACAATGCAAGAGGGTCTGAACTTGGAGGGGGGATGGGGAAGAAACCAAAAGTAAAATTTCCAGTTCTCCGTTTTTGACAACAAGAGTCTGCTGGATTCTTCAAAGCAAGTATAATGTGACTTTATCCACCTGATACAGCGTGTGTGCTTGACCTTTATTAATATCAAGTCCTTCGTTTACGATATTATTCAACAGAAGGTTAAAGAAAAAATAATTTCCTTCTCCCACAAACAAAATTACAGTGACTTGAATGCGCTTTGGTTTTCAGCTGACTGCCTTTGACAAAGCCCTTGCACTGTGGTGCTTTGACAAGGTTTCCAGCCAGACCTGAATTTGTGAATGGGGAAAACAAAATAATTAAAAAACAAGTAAGAACCCAGAGGGTGGTAGAAAGAGGATATAAGCTTCTATTTTCTTGAAAAACCCTTTCCAGGCTTTCCCTCTGCTTCACGCTAAAAGAAATAATAGATCTTTGTCTCTCCCACTTCAAATGTAAAGTTCAGCCATTTAACAGTAGAATTAAGCTCTTATCAGTAACCTGACTTCCAGAATTCTGGAAAAAAACAAGATAGATGGGGAGTCTTTACTCCAAGTATACTGAGCTTAAAATCTTTGAAAATACAATGCTTTGCCGATGATAAAAGAAAAAAAAAAACAGTCCATTTATTTTTGAACATTACCTCTATTGGAACAAGAAATCTCCCAATTCTCAATTTGCAGTGCACTTATTTGCAGATTACTCACATTTTGGAAACATGTCGAAAAGCCTGGTGTGGCACACACCTACAAAAACCTCTGCAAGTTCAGGGGCTCAGCCTTTCAGACTGTTGAACTCTTGAGCTACTGAGCAACACAGGGTATTCAAAGGGGTTCTGTACTTCAGTTTACCTCATGACTTGCCCAACGTGACCATAGATCCTTAAATATTTTAACACTCATCTCAACAATATTTTCAAAATCAGCGCAGCATTGCATTTTGCTGCTCTCTGACAAGTGACCACATTGCCTATAAATGAATTTTTAGATAATACCTTAAGCACATTCACAGAGAAAACATTTTCTTCTAACTACAGTTACTTTTTCTCCCGTATACATTGAGGTAATCCAGTATGTGTAGTTTTTAAATTACTAAGCATCGAAATAAAATCATATCCAGCTCATTGTATCAGCAATAGTGCACTTCAAATACATACAGATTTAAAGATAAATGAAAACCACAAATCATTGTTAACATGTATTGCCCAGGTGAGCTCTTTCTTCAAGCGTTTTTAAAGTTACAGAAAAGCGTTACCTTTCGGGGTGATTGAGCATAACAACTAAGTTAACACACATAGAGGCAGGAATTATGGCAATGCTGAGTCTCCTTGGTGTACGATACGGACAATGAGCTGGTTTGGGTCTCCTAAAATTGGGGTAATGTACTTTAGCTGCTTCCTGGGGGTCAACTCAACAAAGCGATACTTTGTTCCAGTTTTCGTTTACAATGACGGGATCTGGAGGGGAAGCGCTGTGTGTACCCGAGATTGGCTGCAGAACCCGGCACACCCGAGGGGTTCAGATCTCTGTGTTTCACAGAATCCCAGAATGTCAGGGGTTGGAAGGGACCTCAAAAGCTCATCCAGTGCAATCCCCCCGCCGGAGCAGGAACACCCAGATGAGGTTACACAGGAAGGTGTCCAGGCGGGTTGGAATGTCTGCAGAGAAGGAGACTCCACAACCTCCCTGGGCAGCCTGGGCCAGGCTCTGGCACCCTCACCATGAAGAAGTTTCTTCTCATATTTAAGTGGAACCTCCTGTGTTCCAGTTTGCACCCATTGCCCCTTGTCCTATCACTGGCTGTCACCCAGAAGAGCCTGGCTCCATCCTCCTGACACTCCCCCTTTCCATATTGATCCCCATGAATGAGTCACCCCTCAGTCTCCTCTTCTCCAGCTCAGAGCCCCAGCTCCTCAGCCTTTCCTCACACGGGAGATGCTCCACTCCCTTCAGCATCTTCGTGGCTGCGCTGGACTCTCTCCAGCAGTTCCCTGTCCTGCTGGAGCTGAGGGGCCCAGCACTGGACACGATATTCCAGATGCGGCCTCACCAGGGCAGAGCAGACGGGCAGGAGAACGCCTCTGACCTGCGGACCCCCCTGTAACCCAGCCCCGCACGCCGGCCCCGCGAAGCCCCGCGGCCTCACCCGGGTTCCTCTGCCGGAAAGCCGCGTGCTGCTCCTTCAGGAACCGGAAATAGGCCGTCAGGGGCCGCTTGGGCCGCTCCTCCGCGCCGCTCCCCCGGGACAGGCACCTCTCGGCCGGGCCAGCGCCGCCGCCCCTGCACGCAACACACCGCCGGTTACCGCCGCGGGCACGGGGAGGGGCCGAGCGCCCCAGCCCGCCGCCGCCGGGCACCCCCCGCACCTGAGGAGCCGCTGCGCGCCGCCCAGCAAGGCCGCGGCCCGGCCCAGCAGCGCCAGCGCCCCCGCCATGCTGCCGCCGCCCCGCCGCACGGCACGCTGGGACAGCGGCCAGCGGATTGGCTGCTCGTTGCCATGACGCCCACAAGGGGGCGGGGCGAGGAATGGAGGCACCGCCCCCTCCCCCGGAGCCAAGGTGACCCCGCGCTGGGTCCCTGTGCCCGCCGCCCAGGCCCCGGCAGACCCCGGTTCATGCACACAGGACACGTTGAGACACGGTCTGAACAGCAATTCTGCCAAGTTTATTAGGCCGGAGATGCTGCGTGCCGGCAGAAATCAGTACAGAGACCAGAAACCTAATTAAGTTGACGAGCCGCGGCCAGAAACTAACAGTACAGTTTCATTAATGTCCTCTTTCCAAACGAGAGACAGGGCAGCGCTGAAAGGGAAAACAAGGTGCAGAGATGATGCCAGTTTGTTCCATCGCAGCAAACACCCCAGGACAGAGTAACCCTTTTTGTCATTTTTCTCCTCCTTAAAATTATGCAAAAAAATCACTAACAGAGGAACTCTGAGTGAGGAGCAGAGGAGATGTTTGTCTCCCTAGATGAAATCTGACCAACACTTTGAAAGACTCAAGCTTCAACCTCAGATATCACTCCAAAAGCAGAAAGGCTGAACTGCTCCGAGGACCAAAATGTGGCTTTATGCCTCTAAAACAGCACGGTCATCAGACAGAAATTTGTTTTAGTATTTAAATACACCTCGCTCATGTCGTTCTTTGTTTTTCGCTCGTCCTGCTGCTCTGGCCCCGCGATGGAAAGTCATTCTGGCGCGTACGGCGCACAGCAGAAAAATTACCAGTTGTAGCACAGATGTTTGCAAACCATCCCTAATACGAACCCGTAAACCAGAAGAGAGGAGCAAGTCAACCTTCCCAGTTCACACAGATGTCGCCAACATTTAAATAACTTCTAGTACAAACATGTTCTACTCATCTAGAAAAAAATAAAAGCTCTAGGAACGCATTCTGAGGGTCGGAATTTCCTACCAGCGTTTTATCAATAAGTACAAACCATGGCTTTGCCTCCTAACTACGTTGTCCGAGTTCAAGTAGAATGAAGCGCTCATTTTAATAACAACCCCCCATTTATTCAGTACAGTCTGAACAGAACGAGGATATTTGAAGCTTAATGGAGCCACCCTGCACCAAGCTTTTGTTTCAAAAGTCATCGTTACGTCATAACACTGTAGCACAGAAGTAACATTTTCCCACTGGTGACCCACTTACTAAGGTAACAATATTACACTGGCAGGAATAAAAGCTTCCCACCTACACCCCAAATCCCAGTTTAGCGTTCACTACAGTAAAATGCAAAAATTGCCATCTTAAAAATGTATTTTATGATGACAAATTTCCCAACTGCAGGTCACTTTTCTTTCATGGGCAAGGTACAGAGAAAAGCACTAGTCAAACATTTTTATTTTCAGATACCCTAGAAGAATATACTGTAGGAAATAAGTTTTTAATCTGCTTTGTAAGAGATTGCCCCTCTTCAGCACTGCAAGTTTTCCACATGCATAGTCTGAAGCAACTGAAGAGCCACTTAAGTTAGTTTCAGGCATGAGAAGTTCACTGTAACTCTGATATTGCAGATAAACCACGTTAACTCAAGTGTTCGATGTTCAAACACTTGGGCTATTTCCTCTGTAAATTAATACACGTGTAACGTGTCATTAAACTATTCGGAATCCTACATAAAACAATGGGCATCGCATGCTAAATAGATTAGGCTAAAGCTAGCATAAAGATTAATTGCAACACGGTTCTAAGTCGTATGTGACGCATGGCTTTACTTTCCCTTCTGTCTACAAGACACGTGCACAAAATATTTTGATTCTCTAATGTTAGAACAAGCACTTGAAGGATATGCATGATTTTTTTTTAAAAAATAGCCAAGACAAGTAGTAGAAAATGCATTTTATTTATATGGAAAAGGCTACATTTAGATTTGTAAAAGGTCTGTGATAGTGTTATGTCGCCCACATGTCAAAAATCAGTTGTGAATAGCAACAAAACGGTTACGTATCTTTCTATATAGCAGTGCAATTAGTTCACATGGCAATAAAATCAAGTCAAGTATGCAACAGAATCAAACCCAAGTGTTTCTCCATCATCAGCGTACAAAGAATTACAGTGCAAAGATAATTTCAAGAAATCTGCAGTCGATCTTCAGAATATCCTAATGCATGGGATACTCCAATTATTTTCATTACTAGCAGTTGTATCTTGTCAATACTGCGCACGAGCAAGTCAGTCTAAAATGAAATGACTTACGTAGTAAATAAAATATTTAGTCTATACAGTGAAAAAAATACAAGTTATATAGGTGAACAAACAAAATGAAATTTGAACACACTTAAACAGACAACATACTTTAAGTACAGTATTCATCACATAAAAACAGCTAGTTTTTCCAGCAAAAATAATTTGTTGCTTTAAAACCACACTGTGGGTCTCGTAGTCTGAAGATGCAGATGTCGAACTCTTAAAAACCAGAATAAATGTCTTCTGCAAAAGGATAAATATTCTTATCACAGTCATAAGGTTATTTTTGGAAGCTTGTTCTCCCTTGCTCCAGGAACACACTTACACAGGTGAAAAAAATTCAAGGGGAACGTGATATATTGAAACAGTAAACTGTGCTCCATTCCCTTCTAATTTTGAAAAAACCCTAGAACTTACAGTACTCTGTGGTATATGAAAAAGTCTTCACAAGTTTACATTGCATATTTCTGAGTCCATTCTCTTGCGTGTCTGTTGTATCTGTACATGCAGAAAGAAGGGATTACAGTGAAGAGCTGTTAGTGATACACTGACAATGGCCACATCTTTAATTAATACACATTATTGAGCTTTTCACCTCTTAGCATGGATTCAAATGACATTAAAATAGTCTAAAAGCCAAGAAACGCACTGTATGTTCAGTTTCTAAGGTTACCTACCAAAGTTGTTTAGACTCAAAACCAATCTCACAGGTTTGTATTCAAATGCATATTATTGTGCATACTTAATTCGCACTTCACAACCGGTTCCCTTATTTGTACCTTAACAGGAATTTGTTCTTAATTATTCCTAAATGTCTGTGCTATTAACATTCTGACAGAGTTCACACATTTTAGTTGCATAAAATTCAGCATAATTAACTGGTTTTGGAAAAGGTGGGGACAGAAGGCACAGTCATATTTTTCTTCTCCATTCTGCACTGCCATCTGCATTTCAGAACCTGAAAGGAAAACGTTCTGCAAAGCATTTTTGACTAGATTTTAAGCCTTGGATCTTTTTCTCTGCTGTGAAGCTGATTAGCACTCCCAAAGGTAAATGTCCCTAGAGAGTCAGTACCTTCCCCTCTGGTCCTCACATTCGTTATATTCCACTCTTCAGACTAGATTCACTTTTTTTCTAAGTCCTTCAGAGAAAACGCTGACAAGTTTTTAAATCTGTTTCTTACAAACCATACAGCAACTCATGTACTAATTCGTTTTCTTCTTAAGAATATGCTACCATACAAGTCTTCAGACTTATACTAAAATACCCACAGATAAATGCTCGGGGTAACTGGCCGTATCTTTCATTTCCTAAATCCAATATGAGATTAAAAAAATTGAATAGGTGATCAACATAAGAAGATAAAGCAGTAATCAAGACCATATGGTCTCTCACCTTCTCTAGCAATGATTAAATTTTGAGTTTTGGAGAGAAATATCCCTTGTTCACTTCCATTCACAAACAGGAGGCACAAGGGCTGCAATCGCTATTAAGTGAGTAGGTGGGCAAAAGCTGCGACATAAATGGGGAGAAACTGAGGCACAACATCCTCAGCTTGAACACTATCAGCTTTGCAGTACAAGCTACAGACTTGAAGCGCTTCAGATCTTGGAACCCACTTTTGATTGTATCAGACATCCAACTGTCAGGGGAAAAAAGCCATTTTAATAATTCTTACTCTAGGGAGAGAAATACTAGAGCACAGACTTCCATGTAACTTCTACATCACTGCTCCTCTATCCAGTCCAAGGTAAAAGCAATAGTCAGATCTTCATGGACCTGTGATCTGTGATGAACCACAGGCCATTAACATGCATTGCAAGAAGTCTTCCATGGCTCAGTACTAAAAAAATAGGCACCAAACAATTTCTCAGTCATTTAACGAGAAAATAAAAAAATCCTTCTGGATATCACAAACATTCCACAGTATCTGAAACGAAGAGTCTAACAATTAAATAGTTAACAGCAAGGTTACCAAACAGCAGCTGAAGTACCAAGGATAAAAAGCCTTCCCAGACTAAATCCATAACCTTTTCCACAGCCTGAAGAAGTCAAATAAACAGTGGTGGCTGGGCTGCCTATGAACATGCGGCATGGCTATCACTATTTAATTTCTGGCCAAGGCCACCAGAAAATTCGAAGCACATTCTTTTTGGGGAAGCTTATTTCATTCTTGGGAAATTAGGACTGGATGTATTTGGAAAACCTCAGAGATGCCTACAAATTGTTATTGCCCTAAACTGATCTTGTGTGTCAGTCTTTCTTAATCCCTCACACACCTAGAAAATCCACAGGTGCTAAAACCCAGTTACAGAAGACAGCTCAGGCCATGCTGATAGACTGTAGACTACATCCTGATTGTGCTCGAAACACCTAGAGCAGCGGAGTTCAACAAAATCTCCCAGTGGTAAGCAAACCATTATTTCCTTCCTGGATCACTGATTCTGTGACCTTTCCCATGCATAAATTTTTTTAAGTTGATAAGCCCAGAAGAAGGAGGTAACTGATATATCAGCAGAAAACACCAGAGATGGAAAAAATCTTGGAAATCATGCAAGCTAATCTGTGGAATGAAGGGCCTGAGCTTCCTGCCACCCACAACTGCAACCAACTCTTAAGAAATCGATGCATCACTTAGATATCCACAGATGTCACAATTCAAATTTTAGTGCTCAGAAGAATCACTGCAGAGAGGTAGTGCTCTGGAAAGAAACTCCACTGTGCCAAAGCACCGGGCTTGCTGGTCACCTCTAAATCTGATCCTGTGAGGGCTCAGCCGTGCGTGTAGTTACAAGACAGCATTTCAAAACCCTCCTTAGGAGTGATGTACAAGAAGTCAGCAAGCCTGAAAACTGAACTTGGGGAAATCCAGCTGGTTCTGCACTGTAAGTAAAAGATCTCAGAATAGTCAGTATAGAACCTTTAGAGTTAAAACCTCTCAAATCAAAATCAGATTTGGTCCAGAAGCATGTAATACTTCAGTTACGTGCTGTCCATGTCACCTTCCCGAGATCAGAAACTTTCTGCAAGTTCTACAGCCGCTCCAGAAAGTAAAAAAAAAAAGTTCTTTTTTTTCTGTAAGATGCTGTAAATTGCTATGTGACGACGGTGCTTAGCACTAAAAAGAGCCTATCCCACAATGGTATCAAAACCATATGTTTGATCTTCATATCTAACATCTGACTAAAGGCACGGGTTTTACAGCCAGAGCATCACAGCAGCAACAAATAGCTCATAGTTGGGAAATTATTTTTTCATGCAATGAATATAAAGATGAAACACAAAAGTGTGATGGTTTTATGTAACTAAGTACACGAAATTAAGTACCCAACAGTTATGTATGCCTACAGTTTTCTGCTCGCCATTCCACTGATGGATGTTTTCAAGATTTAAAAACCTAATCCTGTAGAAATCTATGAAAAGAGTATCTTTAAAAGTTAAGATAGAAGGTGCAAAGCAGATAACCATCTGCAAGTACCACACACACAATTATCTATATGTTATACTCACTTTTCCTTGTCTGACTTGTAGATCTGTGCAATGTCCGGTACTAAAGGATCATCTGGATTAGGATCACAAAGTAAGGAGCATATGGACAATAAAACTAAATAAAAGAGACACTAGATTAAACAAGTTAGTTTGCTTTATTTCTATAATCATTTAATATATTCCAGTACACTGAAGGAGGGTGGTGGAAGGGAGATTGGAAAAAGAATGCATATTAGCACTAAGCTTTCGTATTACAGTTCTGTTCGGAACTGTTTCTACAGCATCATTTTTCTAACTCTTAAATAAACACCACCTGATACCGGCCTAGAGAACTTGCAGCTCATGGACCTGCACCTTTTGTAACGATCCCTCCCCCGTGTTTTAACCTGTGAACATTAAACAAACTACAGACTACATAGTTACAGATAAATATTTGATCACACTAAGCCATTCCATCTACAATTATTAAAGATAATTAATATTGTTAATATGACATTGCCATGCAATACTCTGTGCATATCCTTCTCCACTTCTGTGCTGACAGTTATTCTCTCCTTCATATGAACATTTCACCTAATTTGATATAAGTTTCACTTCCATTTTGGGAAAATACATCATTAGCATTATATGCAGGTTTCCTGGTATTGAACCAAGGATGTTTGATTTTTCTAATATTTTTCAGGCCACGCTTTTCAGGAAATTTCTATTTTTATACTGAGAACTAATAGGAGTACAAGGGTACACAGGTAAACAAGTCTAAACGTGTCGTGAAATGGAATTTGAATCTACTATAGAACAAGTTTGGGGTTTTTTTCCTTGCTTTGTCTTGTTATCAAAGAGCCGGACTGATGCCGATTTTCAGCTGTAGCAACTTTGACCACTTCACACTGATATATTTCATTTTATTAAGTGCCCAATACACCAGTTATTATTAGAAAATTGGGTTAGAATACTTTGTCATGCCAATTGGAAGTGCCATCAGTATGTTGTAACCCTTTGATTAAGTAAAACAAGAACTATAAAGGAGAAACTTCCTTGAGCCACTGAGCTAATCCTCGGTTTATGAGTTATATGGTGTGCAAGCATTTTAAAAGCTCATCAAATCAGAACATTTAAGACCAGCAAGACTGCTTCGCTTTATATCTGAAGTATATACCGAAGTTCAACAATACATAGAAAAGTGCTGAAGATCTAAAAAATTAAAGAGCTTTCAATTCTAAATGCCAACTGTTAAACATGCTATAAGTGCCAACTTTCATTTGCTAAATGCCTTCTGAATAACTAGAAACAAGACAATTTTTGCTCAGCAATAAAACAATGAATTTCTGTGGAAAGTTAATACCAACTACACACGAAAGTAATTCACGTCTTCAGCAACTATTTCATGAAATAGTATTAAATTTAGATTTTATTTAGCTTGTGAGATTCCTGCACAGAGTCCTTGTGCATGAGCAGGAGCTGCTTCCCCAAGAAGGTATCGCAATTGCACTTGCACAGAGCAATTTCCATTGGACAGAGACTAACAACTTTTCCCTTGCTTGTACAAACACAATGTCAGTGTTCTAAAACAAGACACATGGTTTAGAGAGCTCTCAAGCACCGAAGCAAGACGTGAACTGTTTAACCTTCTGAGTGGCATGAGAACTTTCTGTAACATGACTAAGAGTGTGCCTAAGCATTTTGAGGATGGGTGAGAAAAAAAAAAAACAATGAAAGCACCCACGTTTTAAGCAGCTTTCGAAGTGACACAGAATGCCTACAACAAAAGAACTGCTTAACTGTAACCTCGATGTTCCAAAAATCTAGTGTTCAACTTGAGAAAGTTTAGCTACAGGACTGGAATATTTTAATGAATCTTTTACTGATGACTTCGAAAGCAGCTGCATTTAAAAATATTCATCTTACAGAGGAATGCAAACCAGAATGATCTACCTAATTTTAAAATAAAGTGTAATTAAGACCTTAGCCCACACAAGGCTGCTCAGACAACCCAAAGAGCCATCAATAAGCAATTGGGCAAGCCCACACATGTCAGTATGGGGGCTTTCCATTTACATCCAAATTCGTTTGATTTTGAAGCTCTGCTCACCAGTTTCTCCCCAGTTCTGCATGCAGTGTCAGCTATAATACAGCAGTTGCATTTCAGGCTGATTAGACATTTATTATCTTATCCAACCTGTTTCGAACATTTCTTTGCCACGCATGTAGTATTTTATGTAACGTGACACTCCAAATAAACTGTGCAAGATCAGGACAACAGGAATTCCAATGGAATTTGCCACTTCTGTAACATGCAGGATGAGTTCGCACTGTCGCCCTTGGTCAGTGCAGTAATACACAAAAAAGCACCACGGCAGTATATGCAATTTCACACATACATTAGCAAACCTGTGAGTTTACCTTTAGATACAGTCAGAGCTGGCGACCATTGTGATCTCAGGATATCGAGACAAATACTCCCATTACTGTTTATGTTTGGGTGGTATATTTTTGTTGTAAAAGCAATCTGGAATAACAAAATAAATAGAAAACCAAGTAACATCAAATTCTGTTCATTACATTTGGAACCCTGCACAGAATCACAGAATGTCAGGGGTTGGAAGGGACCTCGCAAGCTCATCCAGTGCAATCCCCCCGCCGGAGCAGGAACACCCAGATGAGGTTACACAGGAAGGTGTCCAGGCGGGTTGGAATGTCTGCAGAGAAGGAGACTCCACAACCTCCCTGGGCAGCCTGCTCCAGTGTTCTTCACATTGTCCCTTTAGCTCCAGTCATACTAGATCTGCCAATGCAGTTTATCTTACAGTCTTACCTGTTCATCTGCTATGAACATGTATCCTATTGCTGGCCTTTCTGGTTTGAACTTTCAAAATTAAGCCTCAAATAACTAAGACACAGAAACAAAACTTTGACCAAAAAAACCGCCTAAATTTTGAGAGAAAAGACTCACCTTTGGTGGTTTGAAAGGATAATCTGTTGGAAAGTGTACTGTGAGGAAAAATACTCCTCCTTGATATGCACTATCAGGCTGTGGAAAAAACAAAACAAAACACATTAATATACTTCATCTATTTTGGAGCTGCCATTCTGAATGCAGATAACCTCCCAAAGCTGGGAGTATCTTAGAAAATGCATTTTTTTCCCCAGTACACAGCCTATAGCCCAGTGCGGGCTGTGCACGGGGAAGGCACAGAGGGAACTGAACCCTCCTGCTGGCCTGCAGAGCTGCAGCAGAGCCAACGTGGCTACTGAGTGCTGCTCTTCTTGGGGAGAGAAAGGGAGGGAGCAGCGCTTGACTGGTGGAGCCACAAAACTGCTGATCCATCAGCTCCACCGCACCAAGGGAAACAAAACCCAGAGCCGGTCTTCCAAATCCTGTCTCCATGCAACACCACAGCTGCTCTGATCCTCCTCCAGCCTTAAGCTACAAATATACTCACCTTAACAAGTGGTTTCTCTTTGCAGGTGCAAAGAGTAGGATTTTCCAACATAATTCAGGTGATCATGATGACATCAGGGAGTTTTAAAACACACAAGATCTTTGTGACCTGTACAAACCTGCGAACATGCATTTTGTTAGAGAACATGTGCACAGGTTTACGTCCAGGTTGCACACAGTTAATAGATAGAAATAACTTTGTTGCAGTCATCTGTTGAGGACTTTAATCAGAAATTACAGAGCTGCTTTGTATCATTTAGCATTGAGACTTTCCCCCTCGCTTTTCTAGTTCATAAAAATGAAAACGAAGGAGGAGAAAACCTCTCTCATTACTTGGTAAGTTTAAAACAGCAACAGAGGAACTCAATCTCAGCAAAGCTGCAGAAGATCAAGTTTTTGAGTTTCCTTATAGGAACCAAAGGCAGACTGTGTTTTAAATAAAACGTTTACCTTGGAAATGAGCAAAAATTACGTTTTGAGAGATGAATATAAGAGGTCAAGTCAAAAATGGTCCACTAAGACCTGTCATCTTACACACTCAAAATGCAGATGGTGTTGCAATGCAAGGCAGGTTATATATAGAATTGCTAAGAAGTCAGCATTAGGTAACAACAGAGGAGATTGCCGCTCTACTTCCAATTAGGTTTGAAAGGACTGCTTGCATGCATACTAAATGGATTTGTCAAAGTTAAAACAAGCTGAAGATGAGTCAAGTTCAGCTTCAGAGAGAAGGCAAAGTGAAGTCACACTATGTGTTAAGAGGTATATAAAACAAATTGATGATGCCTATAGACAGGAGGCTACCCTGGTTCCACACATCGGAAATGAATTCTCAAGGTAAACTTCAGTCTTATGCTTCCCTCAGGCCACCAGGAAACATATAGGATGTGCATCCCTATTTCCTTATGTTATCAAGGTAAAGGATTAATATCCCAACAGTGTTCTTTTCTTGTATTTCAGCAGATATGGCTGAGATAAAGGTTGGCAAGAGAGGCTCATTCTTAACTAGAGAAATCTGAGGAACCTGAAGCAAAGAAAACAGTATTTTCCACTACAGAATATGGAAGGTGAATCGCAAGCTGGAAGAAAAAATGGAAATTAAGTCAAGATTGATGTGCTAGTATTTCCCTTACTCAGGTCATCAGAGTCATTCAGGACAGAGACATTATTGGTGGCAATCAGCACATAAGTGTTTGTTAACTCTTCTTTGCTATTTTGCGATTCACCTTTAAGCAGTGCAGAAGGACAAGGGTCAGAATCACCTTCTATGCAAAAGAACACAGTTGTTAAAGAAAAATGGCAAAAGCGTTAGTGTCCTACAGAAAAACTTGAAACAATCACCTCAGTTGTTGCTGGGCCATCAACAAGTTGGACACCAGACTCCAGCATAGCACTGGCAAATTAGTAACTGATCTTTCAGTGCTTCAGAGCAGCTGTGCTAAAAATGCACAAATAGTCTCAAAGCAGACAATTCTCCTTTTCTCCACCACATGATGCTGCATCTTAATGGATTAAGTATTGTCTCAAAATTTCAACTCACACAATGATTCAGCTCACCATCTGAAGCACAGACGCTTCTTTCCAAATTAACAGGTCCAAAAGGAAAACACCAGGAATACAGACTCCTCGCCATTATATTAACAAACACCCTTTCCCTCAGGTCATGTGCATTTATTGTTTTTGCTAAAACTCGTTTCAGTTTTCCTTTAAAACTTTCTGTTCTTAAGCTTTATTGTCCTTTCTTATGTCATTTCCTTGACAAGATACATAAATGGGGTGGCTAGAGATCTCCGTCAGCCCAAGGAAAGCAGGCCCTTCGCACACAGAAACCAAAGTACCTACAATCACTGGGCTACAGTTTGCAAATTCAGTTTTTGCCAGAGTCACATCACAGCCACCAAACAAGCTCTATGTAAAAGCCCCCAAATCACCCTGTGCAGCTCTGACTTTGCGGTTACCAACTGGAACACTGAACTACACCCACTCTTCCTCCTTTCGGATGGACATATCTTCTAGGACTGAAACGATCACCTTCGAAAAGCGAGCTTTTCACTTCGCAGCCCCCATCACCAACTCAAACATTGCAGCTGACTGATGAAGCGCCCCTGACTTCACCAAGAGGATGGATTTTTGAACAGCTACAGAAAGAAACTGGCACCAGACCAGGAAGAACAACGATACCACTCTCAGTCTTCGCACACAGCACAGCTGAATTTGGCTGCCATGTTTACAGAAACCCAAACGAATCCTCTATAACAAAAAGGGAAACGAGCTCTACTTTCTAAGGGGCATGAATTATATACTTACAGGTCCCATAATTGTCGCTTGCCAGTGAAACACTGAAAGTCAAAAAGACACAACAATCAGAGATTTTTCTGAGCTTTTTCACAACCAAAAAAAGGCCAGTGGTGACAAAGTACTATGAGGAGCTTACAGTCATCTCCGACAGGCCCGGCGGAGCAGTGGGCCGGCGGGTCTCGCTGCAGGTCACTCAGTTCCTGTAAGAAACACACAAATATTTGAAAGACACCCACATGAAAAGAAACACCGCTCAGCAGCACCACTGCAAACGTGAGAACACAAACAGAGTTTATTAAATAGACCTGCGGCGTTTTTAAAGAAAGCAACACTGGAAATGTCCGTTGATACTGAAATGCGTTTTTTGCCAGATAGGTCTGCAGCTAAAGACAACATTGTGCTATGAATTAACATCTGAGAGTATTTAAGAGTTATGGTCAAGTTCATAATGCTGAAATAGATAAAGAAAAAAAAAAAAAAATCAAGAAAATGAAGGGTTTCTTGACTTGTCTGTAAACTCACTGCTTAATTTAGAAATTTACGTGCTAATCTGACTGTTGCTTTAGCTTTTGATTTTACAAAAGCTTCTTGTGTTTGCGTATGTACACTAGTCAAGTTAAGCTAGCTCATAAAAGGTTTGCGGTCTGCCTAGATGATATATGAACATAACATCAAGGTTCCTGGGTAAACTAGAAAATAAAGGATAAATACTAGGTCTAGACCTCATTTAATATACATTGATGCAATTCCCTGCGTGCTTTTTTTTCCAAATGACTTCTACAAAACTAACGAGAAAGTTGAAATTTAAGAGAAGAATTCAGAGAGGCTTTTGCAGGTCAACTGATTTATTTCTCTTACAGAAGTCCATATAGTCCCAAATAATTTAAAATTATTATTTAATTACACAAAACCAGCTCAGCTTTCCATCAAATCTATCATCACTATATGAAATGCAAAACAAGCTATATATCAGTGTTGTTTCATTTTCCTTGTTTAATTCGATATATTACTTTTGATGTCTGAAAATCTGCTGTTCTAATAACAAACAACTTTTTCCAATTCTAAGCTGGTAAGAACTGTGCTGTGATAAGTTTAATGATTACGTGTAAATACTTCCATCGAAATAAGCTAAAAAATGTGTGTTAAACCACTGTTCATAAGGCACTCAAAACATACACATTTAAGTCAACAATAGACATAAGCAGGTCTGCAAATATCTCCTCGAGTTTAGCGCGAGGAATAACAGTGGAAACATTTCTACAAAGAAAAAATCATACGACAACTACTTCAAAAATCAAGGTTTAAATTTGAACTAAGTTTAACTCCAGTGTAGGATTTGTGTATGTAGCATCATCAGACCGTACGTACAAACTGAAGGGTCAGAACTCTGCACTTCTCAACTACTGTGACATGTTTATCCATTTACACCCAGTAAACATTCCGACTGGCACAGTCCTCTCTTGGGGGGACCCAGTTTACCATGGACCTGGCACCTAAATTCAGGCACACTTCTCACAGCAACACGTCTTCGGCCAGTTAATAGAGCAGTAATGTCAATAACGCTCTGAGGTCACTCCTCACAATCCTTGCGATTTAAAACAAAAGATATAATATACTGAAAAAGCTCCGTTTGCCAACTAGTGTTTCTGCCCTTGACTTCATTCTGTCGGTGAAACTGTGTGCTGGTCCACAAGCAACGCCCCAGGCTAGACTTGGACTAATAAAGGCAACAGCAAAACCCCTTAGAAGTGCAGTTCCCTTTTTAATCAGAGGATTCAAATTTCAGTAGGGGAATGACACAGAGAACCGATAATCTATGTAGCACCAAGTCACTGCCCGTACGTGAAGGGGGTCAACAAGTCTCAAGTTTCTGGGAGTCACGGGAGCTGTAACAAGTATTAACAGCAGCACAGCAGTTCCAGCCTCTGTCTGCTCTAATTTGCAACAAGATCTAACTGAACAAATGAAGATTAAGCCCTGTACATACACTAAAAAATAACAACCCAGCTACATGAGGCTGTTAGCCAAAAGAGAGAATTCAAAGCCTAGAAGTCATGCATCTTACAGCAGTCATGGCAGACTACTAAATTAAGGCAATCATAGGAAAAATACGTAGCTTAAACTCTTCAGAAAGTCTCTAAAATATATGCAAATATATTATGATTATACGAACTGCTAGGCAAGCACTTGATTTGGAGTGACAAGTGTATAACAGCACTCTCATTTCCTAGATGCTTTCCTCAAGCTCTTTACATACCCTAAACCCACAGAAATTGGTTTCCTTTCACATAGACACATGTACTCCAGAACTGGCAGAGCTGGGGAAGGCTCCTCACGTGTGCACTTTCAACCTGTTCAGGCTAAAGGCACTGAAATTTGTCCGTGATTAAAAACCACATGTTTTTAATTATACCTTGGTGAGACCCAGAACTATCAACTCCTGTTACTAATATTTCCCTAATAATGATGAAAAGGCTCTCTTCAACCAGATGGAGAAAACCTGCTTCGTGGCTTTACATATTCACAAAAGAACGAGAAGCTGAACACAAGAAATTTCTATACAAAGATGCTCCTCCCAAGAAGCCCAAAGCCTTTGCTGGACAAAGCTGAAGAGTTACAAAGCACCATGTGCTGAAATCTCATCAAGAAGTGCAAGAGAACTGCATGTAAGGCATTAGACAGCCAACACTAAGGATTTCCCTGTAATTTTAAGTTAATTGGCTCCAGCATCTTTGTCCGTGTTTTATGGATTATCACTATGTAGCTGCATGATGCAGGTCTGGTTACTTCAAGGCCTCGTCTACACCGATATTTTTAGTCACTGGTATAGAAAATGCCAGTGATGTACTTTGAGGTACGTGGGCTAACAAACAGGATCTGTTACTCAAAGCAGTGCAGATTCTGTTTCAAAAGAGAAACTCAACACTACAAATTGCAGCGTACACCAGTGCAACGTCTTTTATGAGAATACACAAACCCAAAATTTGGCCTGCAAGAAATGCAAACACAAGCATCAGTTATGTAAAACACTGGTGAACATCAAAGCATCTGTCAAGAGCTCCAACACATGCCACAATATCCCAGTACCGCCAGGATAAACTCGTACAGAGAAAACAGCTAAGCTGAGGACGGTGGTAGGAATAAATCCTCTAATCCTCTCAAACATAAAAAAATATTACAAAGTCCCCAAATTATCACCTTTTATTGCACCACACGCACCGTAGAATAGCTCTGCGGGCAGCATGAGGCAAAAATGTCAAATCCAAACACATACTATGGTAAATCATAAATCTTGAAAATATTCCTGAATGTGCAAGACTAGTACTTATTGTTAGGGTGTAATACAGGATGTATTTCATAAAAGTATGAATTGGGTGAAGACTGGAAGGCTATTTTAACACTTACGTGCTTCATGAGCAGTCAGGCTTCTCTCCTAAAAAGCTACTGGAACAAGACTATAAAGGACACTTTGAGAACAAGGAGATAAATATCCTCAGCATAGCACTCATGGACACTCAATGGCTATCAGCCCTAAAAATGCCTCCTTTTTCAGTTTAAAAGGCTGAAGACTATCAGAAGACCAAAATAAACTGAAGGCAGCATCACTAAAAGCTATTTTAATTCTTGAAGCGACACAAAACCACAGCCAGAGAACTTTTCCGCACTGTTATTTAAAATATAGGCTTCCATATTTGCCAGCTATGTTCTTCATTTCTTGCACAAAATGCACTGTAGACCATGGACTCACTTTCTACCAACTCCATGCACACACTGCTGCTATTATATTAATGATGTTTGAAACCATCTGTCAAGAAACCCAGTGATTATACTAAGACGAGTTAAAGGATTCTCTGTTCCTCATAAACTGGGTAAATGTAAAGAAATATTTATCACTTCATTTTTTGATACAAAGGTAAGTCTTCGTAATAAAGTGTATATTCTATTTTATACATTGTTTTAATGCAAAAATAATATTGCTGTGATATCACAGCTGGTGTTTTGAAAGTGAATTAAAACATTTTCTATTACGGATCCAAAAAAGAAGCTCCCTCAGTATGCTTATTACCACAGCATGTGACTCAACAGTCTAAAGTCAAACCCTAAACCACAAATATTGATAAAATTTTATTTATCTGAGTCAATTTACAGTAACAAAAGTTATTTTCAACGTAAATATTCAAGTCCATACGTCCTGTGTAGTCTACACATATACGAGATGCATACTGAAACAAACAGGCACACAGTTCTGTGACACAGCTAAATGTTTGAATGCTCCTATTCTTACTGAGTTGTGGGAGAAAAACAATCAAGCACTATGCACCAATAAGATAAAAAAAAACAACAGCTATTTTCAAACCAGCCTTCAAATACATCTCTTCTCACTGGTTTCAAAATATCTCCTAAAAATTCTTACAAGTCCAATTTTTTTATGCCTTTAAGAACAGTAAATACTGGTTTTATATGTATTTTGAAACAGCCTGAGCCATTAACGAGCACAACATTAACACTAGAGGAGCACCCAGAAGCATGGGATTTGTGACGAAAACCGTCTCCTCAGCTGTAACACTGAGCTGACCGGACAACAAACTCGCAGTACGATATATGAACAAAGAGTTCAGAACAGCAATGGTGCTGCACAGGACGGACGGGCGGAACTGACCTACGCATTAACTTGCATAACCTGAATTATTTTCTACCTTGCACAAAAGCCGTGGTGTCTCAATCTCCAGAGCTGGTAAGGATAAAGGCTTCTTTGCACAATTACCTTTTCCAACTAAAACCTACGCTATTTGTTTTGTTTTCATAATTTGCAACATCTGGAATTCACATACCCCCCAAAACCCCGGGTTCTTCTTTTATTAGTGCGTCAGATTACAGAGAAGCAGCTCTTGCCCCAGGGAACATCTATTCCACATCGCACACAGGGCGCAGCCTCAAGTTTGTGACAGTGTAGAAGGACGGTGCCTCTTTTGTGCACTGACAAGGTAAACTGGCACAGGCTCCGCAGCTGAAGATGAACAAGAATCCCCCGTGCTCCTGCGATCTGCTGAGGATCTCTGGGATGAATCTGTGCCGGGGGCGGCCCCGACAGCTGTGCTGGCACAGCAGGGCTGGGTGTCCTCGCTGCTCTGCCACCCCCAGCACTGAGCTGAACATGCTCGCACGCCATCAGCTCGTTCAGTTGTTATTCAGTTGCTCGTTTTGTATGAAAGCTCCCAAGCGCAATGCATCTTTCCATTACTAGTGTGTAATCTTGAGGTCCGCACGTTGTCCTCCTTTGATGAGTCCCTCAAGGCTGATCAACGAGAGGTGGGACGCAACGACACAGACCACAACAGCAATGACATTTAGAAACTGGAGTCCCCAGCTGTATGAGACAAAATATGCTTACTAACATTTCTACATATTACAGCTTTGCTTTCTCTGTAGGTGCCACCATCCTGAACACGCAATTTATCAAAATTATCGTGAACAAAAACTCAAGCTTGACACCAAAATCCCTTGGCTGTGTTGAAGCACAGTTCAGAGAGCACATCTAGACTGACAAGCTCCCAAGTAACACCACTGTGTTTTCCAATAACTCTTGGCTCCCCAAAGAGCTCCTCTAGGCATTTTGTGAAACTATGAAGTCCTTACAGCTTTTCCTCTACTCCAGATCTTGCCCCTTCCTGCCCTTGAGATATAAAATAGCAGTCAACCTTTATAGCCAGCCTGAAACATCAGGAAGTTAGATGGGACAAACACACCATCATACAAATACATTGCATAATTTTCAGGAAAGCTCTATACATCCCAGTGACATCATGATAGTTTCTTTTCAACTTCTCCCCTTCATTTTAACTTTCCATTTGAAACAATCCTATTTTCTTGCCACTTTCCTATTCTACTGCTCCAGAGGCAGGCTGCTGGCCAAATCTCTCCAGCCGTATTTTCTTTTTCTTACCCTGGAAAGGCAGCAGATAGTGACGAAGGAAGTTAATGAAAAAAAATAAAACCAGCAATAGTAATTTCTGCAGCAAACTAGAAGCAAGAGCTAACCAGCTCTGAATCTAATCTCTGCTCTCCGGTAGGTCCTTCCCCAATGTCTCTTCATTTTTCAGTTAAAAGTTATTGTGTATTTAGGAAATCCTATACTACCTTGAAATCAGCATTCTGGGCAGTGTTTCTTCGTTTTCAAAGAGTAGAAACAGAATCTAATACATCTTACAGGATGAAATATACTATTTCATAGCCTACCCATAATTTCACGTCTATCAAACACAAAGTTTTTAAATGCCACACTAAAGAAAACCGTGGGTTTCCAATATGTATGGAAGTCTCTAAAGCTTAAAGAAAAGTTACACACAGAATGTGGTAAAATAAAAATACAGAGAACAATCCTGTTCTAGCAGGAGATAATTTGGAAGGCCACAAACTACCACGCCATCTCAAAAATACCAGAACACTACCAGACTTTCCACTTTGCCTGCTCACCTTAGCAGAATGAAACTGAACAAGAAGAGGAAAGAGAAGGTATTCAGAACAATCCTTTTCTTATAAACACAAAAGTCAGGAGATGGTCAAGAAAAGCTGCAAAATTTAAAAGGCAACAAAAGGTAAAGCATTCCCATAATATGTAGAAGCATGACAGAATTATTGCCAGAGAAAAGTCACTGTAGTTATTTATTAATATTTGATATCATTAACGAATACAACATTCACAATAAATATGTGATGTGAAGTAACAAAAATCGCCCTTAATTACATTACCTGTAAAGGCACAATGAGATCTGTAGCATGAGACCCATGAGACTTCTGGTAAAAATCCATCCAAATAACTTTGTATCTATTGTGGGGTATCTTAAACCAGCTCCTTGCAGGGTCAACTGGTCATTATAGAATCCTGTTTCTGCAAGAGCAACGTTTTCCAACAGCAAAAGGGAATCCAGAACAAGAAATTACAGCAGAGCCACAGAACCAGGACGGCGCAAACACCACCTGAGCGTGGCCCGTCAACGGCAACGAAACACCACGTATTCTATAACGCGGCCAACGCACTGACGTTAGCTCAGCTGCTATGTTTACCATCCAGAACGCTTTTTCTGTCAGTGCTGTGCAATGATCCGTTAGATCTTGCCAAACAAAAGCAATATAGAAGTTTACTGCACAAGCAAAGCCCGGCCGTTCACAAATACAACCCCAAACTCTCCGGCTGGGATACACCCAGAGGTCACACCTGACAAAAAAAAACACTTTCGCACGGAGCGAACCAAGCCGTGCGCCCCAGGAGCGCCACATTTTGGCAACAGATGTTTTATTTACACCTCTGCTAAAGACAACCCGCCAACACAAAGTTGCTCTTCACCCCCCTGCTTCACAGCCTCGGGAAACATCTCGGGTGTTGTATTAACCACGGCTTGAAGCACTGACTGCAAAGAGGCCTATGGAGAAGGGGAAGGGTCCTGAGGCCCCGAGGAGCGGGACAAAAGCCGCCCTGCCCTTTCCCACCGCCGCCCGGCCTTTCCCTTCCCTTCCCTGCCTTTCCCTGCCCTGCCTTTCCTTTCTCTTCCCTTCCCTCCCCTGCCCTTCCCTCCCCTGCCCTGCCTTTCCCTTCCCTGCCCTGCCTTTCCCTTCCCTTCCCTGCCCTTCCCTCCCCTGCCCTGCCTTTCCCTTCCCTTCCCTGCCTTTCCCTTCCCTTCCCTGCCCTGCCTTTCCCTTCCTTTCCCTCCCCTGCTCTTCCCTTCCTTTCCCTGCCCTTCCCTCCCCTGCCCTGCCTTTCCCTTCCTTGCTCTTCCCTTCCTTTCCCTGCCCTTCCCTTCCCTGCCCTCCTTTTCCTTGTCCTTCCCTGCCTTGCCCTGCCCTGCCTTGCCCTGCCCTTCCTTTCCCTCCCCTGCCCTTCCTTTCCCTTCCCTGCCCTTCCTTTCCCTTCCCTGCCCTGCCTTTCCCTTCCTTTCCCTCCCCTGCCCTTCCCTTCCTTTCCCTCCCCTGCTCTTCCCTTCCCTGCCCTGCCTTTCCCTGCCCTTCCTTTCCCTGCCCTCCTCTTCCTTGTCCTTCCCTGCCTTTCCCTGCCCTGCCTTTCCCTTCCTTTCCCTCCCCTGCCCCTCCCTTCCTTTCCCTGCCCTTCCCTTCCGTGCCTTTCCCTTCCCTCCCCTGCCCTTCCTTTCCTTTCCCTGCCCTTCCTTTCCTTTCCCTGCCCTTCCTTTCCCTGCCTTTCCCTTCCCTGCCCTCCTCTTCCTTGCCCTGCCCTGCCTTTCCCTGCCCTTCCTTTCCCTGCCTTTCCCTGCCCTTCCCCACCGCCGCCGGGCCCCTCCCGGGCCGGGCCCCTCACAGGCCGGGCCGCTCCGCCCCGAGGTGACCGCGGGAGGGCAGCGGCGGGTGGAACGATGTCAGGACGGGTGTCAGGCGGGGACAACGCGGGCAGCGGCTCCCCCCGGCTCCCTCCCTCCCTCCGGCTCGGCCCCACTCACCTTCTGTATCCGCTTCAGCGCCATGGGAGCGCGGGCCGGGCGGCGGCGGCGCGGCGCGGGCGGGGAGCGGGGCGGGCCGGGCCGTGTCCGCTCTGCGCGCCGGCGCTGCTGCTGCCCCCTGCCGGCTGGGGGTGCGCACCCCGCCCCGCGGGGCCGCGGCCGTGACAGGTGTTCTCTTCTTTGACAGCGGCGTTCGGTGAGCGGGTTGGTTTCGATCTCGTCCTCTCCCCCTGGGAACTCGGTGGGTGACGGGGAAGCTAAACCGCTATTGGGGCTGGTTGTGCTCAGAGGACGAAAGGTGTTCGGAGGTCGCGTCCTTCGCGGGCGCGGAGGCTCCGGCGGCCGAGCAGGCGGGTGTCACATTCAGGGGGCTGTTCGATCACAGAACCACAGAATGTCAGGGGTTGGAAGGGACCTCAAAAGCTCATCCAGCCCAACCCCCCCGCCGGAGCAGGAACACCCAGATGAGGTTACACAGGAAGGTGTCCAGGCGGGTTGGAATGTCTGCAGAGAAGGAGACTCCGCAACCTCCCTGGGCAGCCTGGGCCAGGCTCTGGCACCCTCACTGAGAAGTTTCTTCTCAAATTGAAGTGGAAGCTTTTGTGTTCCAGTTTGCACCCATTGCCCCTTGTCCTGTCACTGGTTGTCACCGAGAAGAGCCTGGCTCCATCCTCCTGACACTCCCCCTTTATATATTTATAAACATTAATGAGGTCACCCCTCAGTCTCCTCTTCTCCAGCTCAGAGCCCCAGCTCCTCAGCCTTTCCTCACACGGGAGATGCTCCACTCCCTGCAGCATCTTCGTGGCTGCGCTGGACTCTCTCCAGCAGTTCCCTGTCCTTCTGGAACTGAGGGGCCCAGCACTGGACACAATATTCCAGATGAGGTCTCACCAGGGCAGAGCAGAGGGGCAGGAGAACCTCTCTGACCTACTAACCACCCCCCTTCTAATCCCCGCCGGGCAGCCTGCTCCAGCGTTCCGCCACCCTCACTGAGAAGTTTCTTCTGGAATTTAAACGGAACCTCCTGCGTCCGGAGTGAACGGGAGGGGTGTGCTGGTCGAAAAGCGGCCGAGCAGGTCCCACACAGCTTTACTCGCGGAGCCGGACCAGCAGCTCCTCGGGACACACGACAACACCCGCCACCCGCCCAGACCCGCCCCGCCCCATTCCCCAGAGCCCCTATTTCCCGGCCGCGGTCCCTTTAAGACGGCGGGGCCCGGCCGCCATTTTGCGGTGGGAGGGTCGGCCGGCCCCGCGCATGCGCGCTGCGCGGAGCTGCGCGTGCCCGCGGCGGCGTGCGGAGCGGCGGCCATGGGGCTGGGGCAGAACGCGCCCGTGCGGGGTAGGGGCGGCGGCCGCGTCCACCCCGTGTGCCGCCGGGGGGGGGGGGGGCGATGTGCGGTGTGCGAATGGCGCGGCGCCGCCCTTGGCCGCCCTCCCCCCGGGGGCAAAATGGCGGCGCCCTGCGGGGACGCGGGTGCCCCCGGGGCGGGGGGTGGGGGTGGGGGTGGGATCCCCTCCACAGCGGCGCGGGTGGGACCCCCGGGGCGGGAGGGACCCCCGGGGCGGGCGGAACCACCTCCGCAGCGGGGCGGGTGGGACCCCCGGGGCGGGCGGAACCACCTCCGCAGCGGGGCGGGTGGGACCCCCGGGCCGCGCCCCCCCCGCCCCGGGGGTGCCCGCTCAGGCCCCGCGCGGTGCTTCCCTTCAGGCCCCGTAGCTGACGTGAGGTGTAAATTTCCTCGAACGCCGTAAATTTCTGGCGTTTTATCTGGTTGTCACAGCACGGAGGGGACAGCGGCGACACTGCGGGTGACCGGAGCCACGCGTGGGGTTGGGGTGGGTGGAGGGGAACAGCTGGAATTACCTGATTTCCTCTAGAAAAAAATGAGCTTAAACCCGCGCGGCTGTGGGTTCCAGTCACAGAGCTGCTCGTGGTTTATGCCCTTAAGTCGGGGGCCTCCATCTGAATTTTTGGGGGTTGGGGCTGCACTGCTGGTACAGAGGTGTCCCGATAGAATTTTGGGGGGTTGGGGCTGCACTGCTGGTACAGAGGTGTCCCGATAGAATTTTGGGGGTGTACTGCTGGTACAGAGGGGTCCCGATAGAATTTTGGGGGTGCACTGCTGGTACAGAGGTGTCCCGATAGAATTTTTGGGGGTGCATTGCTGGTACAGAGGTGTCCAGATAGAATTTTGGGGGCTGCACTGCTGGTACAGAGGTGTCCCGATAGAACTTTTGGGGCTGCACTGCTGGTACAGAGGTGTCCAGATAGAATTTTTGGGGGTGCACTGCTGGTACAGAGGTGTCCAGATAGAATTTTTGGGGGTGCACTGCTGGTACAGAGGTGTCCCGATAGAATTTTGGGGGGTTGGGGGTGCACTGCTGGTACAGAGGTGTCCCGATAGAATTTTGGGGGTGCACTGCTGGTACAGAGGTGTCCAGATAGAATTTTTGGGGGTACACTGCTGGTACAGAGGTGTCCAGATAGAATTTTGGGGGGTGCACTGCTGGTACAGAGGTGTCCTGATAGAATTTTGGGGGGTGCACTGCTGGTACAGAGGTGTCCCGATAGAATTTTTGGGGGTGCACTGCTGGTACAGAGGTGTCCCGATAGAATTTTTGGGGGTGCACTGCTGGTACAGAGGTGTCCCGATAGAATTTTTGGGGGTGCACTGCTGGTACAGAGGTGTCCCGATAGAATTTTGGGGGTGTACTGCTGGTACAGAGGGGTCCCGATAGAATTTTGGGGGTGCACTGCTGGTACAGAGGTGTCCCGATAGAACTTTTGGGGCTGCACTGCTGGTACAGAGGTGTCCAGATAGAATTTTTGGGGGTGCACTGCTGGTACAGAGGTGTCCAGATAGAATTTTTGGGGGTGCACTGCTGGTACAGAGGTGTCCCGATAGAATTTTGGGGGGTTGGGGGTGCACTGCTGGTACAGAGGTGTCCCGATAGAATTTTGGGGGTGCACTGCTGGTACAGAGGTGTCCAGATAGAATTTTTGGGGGTACACTGCTGGTACAGAGGTGTCCAGATAGAATTTTGGGGGGTGCACTGCTGGTACAGAGGTGTCCCGATAGAATTTTTGGGGGCTGGGGGTACACTGCTGGTACAGAGGTATCCAGATAGAATTTTTCGGGGTCAGAGGTGTCGGCAAAAGCATCAGTATCGTCCAAAGTGGGTTACAGCAATGGAAGGTTGTGCTTATTAAAATAACCAAAGCCCTGGGGATGGTGGCTTGCTGGGAGTTTGCAGCCAGGTCGCGCTCCCAAGGGCAGTTTGCCGTCATTTGTAAGCTTGCAAGAATTGGAACGGCTCCTGTATAGTAGGAATTGAGAAGGAAACTTAGTTTGTGCAGGAGGGAGACGAGCCTGCTCCTGATCAGACTGGAAATTGCAGGGAAAAGGCAGCGACACGAGGTTAATGAGATTTCTGTCCGGATTAGACTTGACGAGCGACTGGCAGGGTCACAGCTCTGTCTGCAGCTCCTGTGTGCCCCAGGCTGCTTAATTTTGGGGATCATACTGGTTCCTTACGCCCTACTGAAAATTAGACACTAGGTCCTTACCGTGTTTTTGTGGGATTTAATTCCTGGGGATAATTGGAGAGTTAATTGCTTCTGTGCGTGGTGGGGTGCACAGATGCTGGAGGGTTTCCCTTCGGAGGGTGGTGAATGGCTCAGCGGGTGCTTTTTGCTGTGAGTAACATGGTTGTTGGCAGGTGTGACCCACGCCGACCGCAGATCTGGTCACGGTGACTTGTCTTTTGCTGCTTTTTGCCCAGATCCGACAATCTTTCTCCCTCAGGTGGCCTCTTTACCTTATGGTTTCGCTTAAATTAAGTCTGTCGGTTATAACCTCATTTCTTGTGGATGCTGGGAAGTGGTAAAAGTGAGTTACCTGCCTGACTTTCACCACTAGGTTATCTGGGACACTCCAGTAAGCAAGTGCAACGTGTTTCTCCAAGCGTGGCCTGCAGGAAGGTGATCTGACCTCTTGATGTGGACAGTTTACACTATTGGCCTGTCGTAATCAATCTTGGACAATAAAAGCCTCTTCCTTGGCAACAGGAGGAAGAGAACAACGCTTGCAAGTTATAAGCGCTTCTGAAGGAAAAAAAAAATACAGATTTTTTCATGTCTGGGGTTATTACTCTGTAGCTGACTTTCAAATAACATGAACGTTTTTTAAGCAGCGGAGGTAACTTGAAAATTGTCTCTTAGACCTGTCTTGGACTAACTTTGTTGGGGTGCAGCTATTCCCTGCGTTGGTGCCAGTTCTTGTGAAGTAAATTGATCCGTGTCGTAACGAGGATCGTGTGCTCCTGGTTGGAGCCAAGACCGTCTCAGCTTCTTCGTGTGCTTGTCAGTGCAGATGGTGAATTCGTGTTCTTCGTGCGGATAAAATCTGTCTGAGCTCGCTGGTAGATCCTAAAGTGTCTCTGTAGCCTAGATCTGGAAACATCCAGAGTAATATCTGAGCTGTTTAGAGAGAGAAGAGAGGAGAAACTTCGCGATCCAAATCTCGTGTTCATTAGGATGTCCAAAGAATATTAAAAAAAAAAAAAAAAAAATCCCACTTTTGGGAGAGCACTGTCTGCTCTCCTGGGATTGCATTCTTTGGGCTTCTGTTTTCGTCTTTCCATCTGTCTTCCCTTTTTTAATCTGCTTTGTGTGTTAATTTTTCTGGAGTTTTAGCCAGATCTTTTCCACTGTTGAGTGCTGATGACATGGAAACATTTTTTCTGCCACGTTACACAGGCCTGTAGTTTTGGTATTATACCAAATTTTGTTTTGGTTTTATACCAGAATTTTGGGAGTTTTTTGTATTTTTATACCAGAACTGGGCTTTGTTTAATAATCGCCCAAATTTGCTCTTAGTGTTTTTATTTTAAAAAATAAATTAAACCCCTTGACATTCTATGTCAATGTCACTCTGTTAACAGATGCCTTTTCACATAGTACACATATGACCTTAAGAGTTTGGCAGTGAACTGTTAAATTGGCACTGGATGCCTCTTGAAACAGAACTTTAAATATTTTAAAACTCCTGAAAAGTGTTTTCCTTCCAGGTGCAGTTTTAGCTTAACTTAATTCGGAAGGTGAAATGGGCACTTCCAAATCTTCCAAATCTGTTTGTGAAACAACTGTTGACAACAAAACTTGCTGCCTCTGAAACCCTGAAGGATGATCTTGTCATAAGAGAGAGTCTGTTTGTTAAATTTAAAAAGCTTTCATAAATTTACATGATGTTTATTAAGACAGTGCTGAAATTTTAAGTGTTTGGATTTCATGTACTATTGGTTGATAACATTTCCACCCTCATACAGCTCCAGAGGAGTGATGAAAAAAGCTGATACAGTAAAAAGGAGACTATGATCTATTATAAGAACAAAAATATATATTAAGCTGTTTGTATACAATGTGCGTGTGTAAGAGACGAATCTCGCCCTCAGGGGAAGAAGTAGAGTCATTGAAATAGGAGATGACAGTTGCTTTAAGTGAATCTGTGCTGGTGGAGCTGGATGTGCTGTGCGGTGCGCGGGGTGCTCAGAGGGCTCTGGGAGCGCTCTCTGGATGGAGATAAACCACGGAATTCACAGTACGCTCTCTGGGGCTTTTATTGTTTTAAGGAGTTTGGGAGCAGGGAAATGTGCCCTAAATTTTTTGGTTAAAGACGGTTTTCTGCATCTTAATACCACCCTGTTGTCACAGGGAGAGTTTGTCACTTGTTGCAGGGCTGGTCTCGGTATCTGTTGGTCTCCATTTATTAAGAAAATGAATTCTGAAGCATTTTTGCATATTTTATTCCTATAGTAAGACTCTAAAGCAGTGCCTGCCTTCCCTGATCTTACAGGGCTGAAGAAATGGTACAAATATTTATCTAATTCTGTATATCGCTACATCCAGCTTGGTGCGTATGAGCTACCACAGTGTTTTAGCTGAGGAAAGGCCTTGGTATAGGTCTTTAAAAAGGCCGTGAGACGGGGCAGAAACCCTCTTGATGCTTTTAGTGCAAGCACACAGTGGCAATACAGCAAGTCATTTGGCAGTGGAAAGCAGCACGAGCTAGCAAAGGTTTTTTGTTTCTCCTTGGCCTTTACTGCAGCGAGGTCTCTTGCTCCGAGGATGCCGTCTGCCTTGGCATCTTTCAAATCCAATGCAAACATGGAAGGGCAAGGTAGAAATTTCCAACTGGAGACTCTTCTAGTTTTCTTAAGTGGTGTAAACGTGCTAAAACTTAAATTCCTGTTTGATTTATTTGCCTGTAGAGTCAGCCAGACTCTGTATGTACATGTTACGAGTACGCGTGTGAGTAGAAGCGGTGGAAGAGGCAAAGAAAGAGCAGCCACCTGCTGCTCTGAGAAAAAGCGCCGCAAAAGTTGCTGCAATCAGAACCTTTGGGCCAAAGTCCAGCATGTTTTCATGAGACGGAGGGAAAACAATAGAGCCATAAAAAAGTAGGAAAGTTCCTTGTAGTAAAGGAAATTATACTAAGTGAGACCGTAAAGATTTTAGAGAGAACTAGAGGGAGGAAAAATGCGGATGAGAGGTAGTGGAAAGAGGGTTTTTTTAATGTAAGTTGTCTTTCAGAGTTGGGACCTAATCCAGTTAAAATAAACTAGTGCTATTATTCTTAAATCTTTGGATCCTTGTTCTTTCCTGTACACCACAGCAAGGAGTTAATCTAAGCTGTCTTTTGTTACTGGTGGTGGTATATTAATTAATTTCCCCATTGCCCAACACCAGTTAACTTTTTTTAGTTACCAGATGCATTATACTAAAAGCTACTCACTCAGTACCCATGGCTTGAGGGGATCCTGCTTTCGTTGCTAGCGCTGAGTGTTCTTCTTCAGTGACTTTCCTGCAACTGAAACGAACAACTGGGGTTTTTTTGCTGCTATGGGGTGTATTATAGCTAGTTTAATGTGCCTAACTTGGAAACAATATGCTGTGGATGTTGGTATCAGAGATCCCAAATAAAAGGTTAAAAAAGCCCCAAAACCCTGCCAGGTTAATCTTCACCCTTGTGTAGAAGGACTGGGGTGAAAGAGAACTCTGGTCAGTAGAAAGGAATAGATTAACTAGGTGAGTGTCCAAAGAAAATATTATTCTAAATTACTGTGTTACTACTACAGAACAAAAAGGTCTGTTGAAAAGTAAAGGTGTTGCCACAAGCACGGAGACACTTATTACTGAGTAGTTTAAAAAGAACGTTGTAGTCAAAACCTGACAGTCTTTCTTTTTATCTTCTCTTTTGTTCTAGCTGAATGGATTGCTGCAGTCTCCTTAGCTGCTGGAGCAGCTGCTGTTGGGTATCTTGCTTACAAAAAATTTCTCTCTAAAGACAAATGCTGCAAAGCAATGGTGAATCCCAGTATCCAGAAGGATAACCCCAAGGTAGTCCACGCATTTGATGTGGAAGATCTGGGAGACAAGGCTGTGTACTGTCGTTGTTGGAGATCCAAGAAGGTAAGAGAAGAAGAAATGATCCAGTTTCTTTTGAGTGCACGTGTCTTTCAACAAAACTATTTTCAAACTGCTTTATTTAGAGGAAACTAACTTCACCTATTCTGCAGTATTCTAATGGATAAAACTATGTAGGCTCTGTCATTCAGAGTAAAGCCTGCAGATCAGTGCTATTAGCGAACAAAGTGGTGTTGTACTTCTGAAGAAGCAGATCCCTTGAAAAGAGAGCTGCTGTACGGAGCCATCGCAGTCAGGAATGAGGGCTCCGAAAGGACCTTAGCACCTTGTACTGGAGGAAGTTGGAAGCTCATTCTGTCAGAAAGTACCTTGCTACCAGTTCACGCTATTAATAACACAAATCGACTAAGAAGCTGGTGTCAAATTGTCACTTGCGAAGTCCGAGCCCATCATTAAATCTTGTAGACGGAGCAAGTGCAGAATTGTTTTGGGAAGAGCCTGACTGGTGTGCGTGCACTACAGGTGACTTCGTGTGCCATTCTTCCAGTGTGGGGAATAACAAAACAGTTGGTCTATGCCAGGGTGTTTGGGAGTAACTCTTAAAAAATAAGCAGAAATATATTCAGGTTGGTGTGGTTTTGTTTGTTTGTGGGGGTTTTGTTTGTTGTTTTTTGTTTGGTTGTGGTTTTTTGTTTTGTTTTTCTAAAAAAGTATACTTCAAAGGTGATTTTGTTTGTGCTGTCCAAAGTCTTGTGGAGCGGATGTATTTTAAAAAAAAAAAAAAAAGACACGTGATATCTTCAAATAAGTCTGTCTTGGGATGTAATTATCTGCTGAAGCAGGCGGTAGGTAGTTCTTTAAATGACCTGTTCCTATTCCATGTTGTGCTCTGCAGGTACTTCATGGCACTGCTTGTCAAGTTTTATGGAAAAACCCAGTGTTCAGATTTACCAGTGTAGAGGCAAGAGTTTTGTCTTAAAACCCAACTGTAATTAGTTTACAGTTAGAACATTTATTTTCTTACTCTTCTGCATTTTTAAGTGTGTGAGCTGGTGGGTGGAAAAAATTAATTTGCTTTATTTTGCAATGACCTGCAACCTCTGTGTGTTCCAGATAAGTGTTAGTCCCCAGCTGTGGGTCAAGGCATACTGCTGCAGAACACCAGAAGAAATAGTGGTAGAGACTCTAAACCCACGCAGTGCCAAGGGAAATAAGCTGCACTGTCCAGATCACTGTGCCGTTCCCCCAGGCTCTGAGCTTTGGCTGCTCTTGCTAGCCTGCTTTATCTTAATCAAAGACGAACGTGTTGTGTCAGGTCCAGGATCCATCTGTTCAGTATCTGGTCTTCAAGGTGACCAAGTGGCTGCTCTGGCAAAGCGGCGGTGTTTTGTTCTTTCTGAGAAGCTCAAGTCTAGTGTCCCAGCCTCTGGGAGCCAGCTGTTCCGAGACCAGCTGACCCAGAGGATGATTCGGAGCAGTCAGTCGGTAGCTGTTGAAGATGTCTCAACGCTATCCGAAGCCTGTGACCCACCATTTTTTGTCACTTGCAAACTTGAAGTGGTGATGTTACTGTAGATGGACCTTGGTCTTGCTTCCTTGGGGCACATGAGATGTTATTGTCTGATGGAAACGGAGCTGACACTTCTGTGAAGACCGGGGACTGTGGTGTTGCTTGGGAAGACAGCTGGCCCAGGAGCATCTGGGTTGGAAGCCGGTCAGTGTCCCATGAACATACATTCTTGTTTGCTCAGATTTTTTCCAAGGATCTGTCAGTACCTACTCATTGAGTCACAAATGACTGATGTGATGATAAAGTTCCTGCATGAATCAGCTTACACGTGTGTTCTCCAAATTCAGGGTTTCTTTATTTGGAAACATCACTTGCCATTTTTAGTGTGGGCTTTGACATTTTGTAACTGTGAAAAACAAAAAAAGGCCACCTCACACCTCTCCCCCCAGACACTACCCTATGGGGCATGTGGCTTTATTTCTAGAGGTCTATGATTTTTTTTTTTGCAAGTATATTGTCTTAATTAGATTGGTTTTCTGCAGTACTTTGAAATCTTTTATTCTAACTAAACATGGGTGATAGCGTGTTATTTTTTTTCAAGGGCTATGACTGAGGCATGAACATTGGGATCAGTGGAGTGTCAAAGACTGATTGTGACTGTACTGTGAGGGGATATTGCTGCTGCAAAGGCAAAAGCTGAGTAATGCCCAACTTTGATTCCCGTCACTTCTAAGTAAACAAAATAGTAACTCAATGCAAAATACTGGTGTGTGGTTTCTGCGATCGTCTCCAGAGTTTCCCCTGCAGAGGAAGAATAGCCCTGAAAATGCACCCTTGAGAAGCGATGGGATGCAGCCTCACTCCTGTTGCTTTGCAGAATGTCCCTTGGCTATCACCCAAGAAAAGAGCTGCCCAGGAGCAGAGCAGCTGCTGCTGGGCTGGGACCTGGGCTGGCTGAACGAGTCCCTGTGGGTCTTGCTCTGGCCAGGCTGTTTTAGGGGGGTTTTTATGGAACAAACGTTTCTTCAAGTTACTTCCTCAGAGCCTTTGAATAGCCATGTCAGCTGGAAGTGCAGTTGATTTCCATTAATGGGTCAAAATCCTAATGTGAGAGCCAGTTTGCACGTTGTCGATGAGCTGAGCTGGCTGCGTTGGGAGGGAGTGAAGGCAGCTTGTCACTCGAGCTGTCTGGAGGCAAGACTAACATGTAGGTGTTTCTCCTAAATAAGAGATGAGCTACGGTAACTGTCCTTTTCCTCATCACGTGCTATGGAGAAACAGGAAGAAAATTCAGCTCAGGATCTCCTCCTGTTTCTCTTCCTCAGCCCACTTCTGTAACTGCACCGAACTCTGGCTGTCACCTGGGAAAATGGAGCGTGGGGCAAGGCTGAGCGCCAGATCCTGCAGGTGGGATAGCGCTGAACGTCGGCTGGGGCCGCGTTTTCCTCACGCTGGCCTGAGGCAGGAACCCTCGATAGAGTGGAGCCGAGCTGCTGTTTTTTCATAACAAGCCTCTCATCCACTCCGCACTCACATGGACAAAACCAGCGTTCAGCCAAAACTCAGGGAGACCCAAGATATCAGCACAGAAGCTGTGGTCTGAGGTCACAATGGATTTAATGAGGATGTTCTAATGAACTTTCAACCTAGGTTCTTAATTCCGACTCTGGCTGTACTTTAGATGTGTTTATTCTTTGTTTTTTTTTTTTCAGTTCCCGCTGTGTGATGGCTCTCACACAAAGCACAACGAGGAAACTGGTGACAACGTTGGGCCTCTGATCATCAAGAGGAAGGAGGCGTAGAGTGGACAGCAGAAGCTACAAAACGAATGTCTGACAAATCCTCTGCTCACTTGTAATTGGGGGAAAAACCACAAATTCTTTGTCGTGTCACTGAAGACTTTCCAGTGTAGTATATACATCCAGCTTCAGCATGTGTATTTTTTTCTGGTGCTTGTCTTGTTTTAATCACTACAATGCATAATTTACTAAATAGACATGGTTTAAATTTTTTGTCCTGTGAAGTGGGTGTACCCTCTCATTGAGTATGGAACTAAAATGACGCACAGAATGTACTTCATCAGAAAATAGGTATTAAATTATTTTCAAATACGTGTGTAATACTCTGAGGCTATTCAGTAGAACGTGCTTTCAAAGTGTAGATCCTAAAATCCTGGAGAGGTTCTGAAGTCACAGGTCTGGATAGATTTCTATGTAAAAGGCAATGGCAGGGAAGAAGTCATGGGGCCAAAATGCAGCTTAGCCTCTGATTGTGCTGCATTTTTTGCAGGTGTCACGTTTGGCCTGATACACTACTGTTCTGCGTGGCTTCTGTAAAAGAACAAATTTCAAATTGCTAACTATGAACAGACAAACATAAAAGGCTTGCAGCAGGATGAGGCTAAAGAGCAACTTTTCCTTTGACTTTACAGCAGTGTTGAAACTTGCCCCTACTACCGTATGGTATCAAGAACATACTACTGGAACTGCAGACCTGTGTTCAGAGCAGGATTAGGAAGATGGTCTCTGTGAAAGCTTCCTTAATAGACAAGTGGGATGATTCCAAGTGCTCCAAGACTGATGGGCAGGGGTTGGCAGAGTTGTCTTTGCTGCTAGGAAGCCTTAGTTTCACTTGCGGTCTCTAGCAGTGAAGCTAACGTCCCCAGACCACAGGACACTTCTGTGGGGGAGGCTATGCCAATTTATTCCAGAAGCAAAAATAAAAACTAAAATCCCACCCACTCTTACTGTCTGCTCCACCCTTGCTCTCTGGCTGGTTCCGGAGGACTTGTCCTGCTGCGGAGGGGAGGTGCACCATTCTTACTAAGTGGCCTTAGGCTCTATGTGTCTTAAATAACTCCTGCCTCCCTGGGCTACCTGTTAATGTGGTTCAGCTAATTTTACCAAAAGAACTGACATAGACAAGGAAGGGCTTTGGTGACAGCGAGAAAGAAGGGGGAAAGAAAGGATGAGACAAGGAGAGCTCTTACCCTTCTTTCGTATGGCCCTTGTCTGACATGGTTGCATTAATGGCTATTGTGTTGGTTTCCTTAAATTAAACAGCTTTGATTTATTAACATGCAAGTGAGTACAAAGCAAAACCCAAAGAGTGGGGTGGCAGAGGGCGGTTCTGTATTAAACCCAGTCCGTTAGTGTAATTGCAGTCCGTCTAAGATTGAGCTCTCGGTGTCCTGGGACAGAGACTCTACCTCAGAGCTGGAGAAAGGCCTTGTCAAAAAGCCGACATTTCAACCTGGATCCTAAAGGATTCTTCCAGATGTTTGGGGCAGTAGAGGTTTTGTTTAATTTTTTTTTTTAAAGGATGTGGTTGGTACAACTGGTTCAGATTAAAAGAAAATGTTTTGCATATTCTTGATGTGAGACTTTCAGAGGTCTTGGCTGACTGGTCTGAGCTTTGGCAGAAGGCACAAAAAGCAGAGAAGGTGCCACAGAGGTAGAGAAAGAGGGTTTGGGGCAACCACTGTCTGTGAGAGACCTCTGCTTGTAAGAAGTTGCAGTCAAATACATTTAGTCTCTATTCCTGTCTTGACTGTAAAGGTACTTGTTATTTTTTACGTGGCCGAGTACTGATGCATATGGAAAGTTGTTTTAACCTTAAATTATCAAATACCTTGCAAGTTATTTCTGTATTGTTAGGATATGGCACTGGATACTTCTGTATTTTTGTCAAATACACATTTAGGCTCATCTTGATCTTGAGGTTGTAACGTCTGTGTTTTCTGAGGGGTGTGCAGCTTCTTTCAAGGGTGGGTTACACTGAGTAGTGCTGTACGCCAATGCTGCTGCGATCGTAAACCTGGGTCGGGCTTGGGTTCTCCTCTGAGACTTCCTTTCCTGTTAGCAGCAAAGCCTGGCTGCTCTTGAAGGAATAAAAGTTCACTGAGAGCTGCATTAATGTTCTGAGAGATGAAGTCGTGAAGTTTCAAATGAGTCTCTCGAGTCATAAAACTATTTCCTGAAGTTCGGGCACCAGGGACGTGCGCTCCATGAGAAGGTTTTGATCCTGCGAAGCAAAGATGCAGAGTCTTGGCTGATTTACATCCTGGTGAGTTTGTTTTCGAGAAGTGTCACATTTATAAATGTTGATATAAAGTGGTTAAATTTTATTTTGATGTACGTACAATTTTCTGTACCATACCTAAAAGTTCCTGTTACTCATGTTTGAACATGATCGTGAAAAGACAAACTTGCCAGCAGTCTCGATGAGCATCACAGAGAACGCTTCATTTTTTTCCTTGGTACCATGATAGATGGGTTTCCTGTCCCAGGATAAATCTGTATTTCTGTTCTGTTTCAACATGCAAGTGTTCACCAGGAAGGTAAGCAAAGTACCAATTCTGCAGTAATTGAGAGTGACTCATCAAAATAATCTGAATGTCAAATATTCAAGTGCTTCTAGAAGCTGCATTCTTGAAGGGGAGATGGCTGTAAGTTACAGGTATTTTTTGCACATTTAATTCCAGCACCGTCAATCAAACAGCTAATTTCAAATGGAGGCCGGCATTGCAATCACGCACCGGCCCACTAGGAGGAAACACACGCTGTGCAATGGATACGCTCCTTGGTGCGGGCAATGCTGCTTTAAAGGGGTTTTTTATACGTGCATATATTTACGTGCATTTTTTCTTAGCAGCATTGCTGTCTGTCAGAGCCCAGACATCTGGAAGTGCTGCTTTAACATGTTTGCAGCTAAGCAGCTTTCTGTGCACGGAGGCTCGTGCACTTTGAATCTAGGAGCTGGTTTAGTTCCCAACAGCCAGCTGCAGAGCTGACCGCAGGCCCTACTAACATTTTCACCACGTTGCTGCAGTTTGAACCTTTTTCTCTTGCTTGTCCGTAAAAATCTATTTTGCGCAGCTGCGCAGCAGTTGGACCGGGATTTTCCTTTCAGTGTAAGGCAGCTAGATAAAGACATGGAGACATGAGTCACTGCTGTATCACAGTCGCTTACTCCAGTAATGGAAGAACATTTTATAATAGCAGGAAGGATAAGAACGTAGGCGTGAAACTAAACATTGGAGTTGCAAAGAAACCTTCTTGTCAGCTGGCTTGTCTCTAGGCACCCTGAGCATGGAAGTCTCTTACTAAATTGGTTTTTGCTTCAACTCCTGAAGCTTCAAGGCTGACAGAACCCACCTCGCGCCCTGGCTGGATCAGGTGGAAGAGCACGATCTCCCTGTAGCTGAGTCGATCAGTGCTCAGCACCTCTCTGGTTCTCCCGATTGCTTTGTGCCCCCTGGCTTGTTCAGCCCTGGTTTTCCTGCTTTGATGAGTGGCTTCTCTGCACCAGCAGGAGAATGATAATTTTCCAAGAGCCATCATGAATTTAGGATGGGTACGGGGAGCTGCTGCTTGAAGCTCCCTGCTGTTTTCTGTAGCAGTGGGGTCGCTGCGGTGCACAGGGCGTTTCTCGGGCAGGATGTTCTCCAGGGTGCCTAATGCTGAGGGTAGTGCAGAGAGGAGCTGAATAAAAACTAAATAACCTAGAAATAAATCAAATGTGCAGAGAGAAACAAGGAGAAAGAAGAAATAAAATGGCAGATGGGAGGAGAGCATAAGCTAGAAGAGATTTAACACTGTGTAGCATTGCTAGGTGGTAGCAAAAGGAATAAATCAAAGTACAGAAAATGATGTGTTGCATTTTGTTAGACTTCTTAATAGACCAAAGCACAAGATGTACAAAGTAGCTGTTCATTAAAGTGGTTCCACGAGCCAAAACCCCTCAGAGCCGAAGGGGTTATGTGTCTCGAGCAGATATTTGTTACTGCGTTTTTTCCTCCTGAACTGTTTGTGAAATCCCACAGTACTGGACAGAAAGCAACGTACACTCATGCTATGGGTCCCCTGTTAGTCTAACGCTCCCACACACCCACCTTTGTAAAGCATTTAATTAGATGTGGAATTATAACAAATAGAAGTATTTACCAGTATGCTCCCTGGAGTCAATAAAATCACAGTGTTTTTACATGATTGTAGCAAAGCAGAATTCAATCCACCTTTCTCATGTGTGGTTTGGACGGGTAAGAAAGGATTCATCAGGGTTCTCAAGCAACTTCTGTTTTCTTCCATACATAGAAATTACATACGTCTCACTTAAGCACAGAGAGATTGTTTCTGCTGTTATTCTTTTCCAGCTGAAGACGGAACCATCCCTCCTCTCTGATTTGACATTGCGCTGCCCTTAATCTGCTCTGCATCCTCTTTGTCATGCAGACTGCAGTTTTCTTTTGGTGTTTTTGAATGCGTGGCACATTTATACAGAATTTTTTTTTTTTTTTTAAAAAAAAAAAAGGTGCCTTCTGCTCTCCTGGAGGAGGCTCTGCAGAAAAGAGGAGCTTCCTGAGCGTGCCAGAAATTACAGCTTTAATGTGTGAAGCATTCAAAATCCAGCACACTGCAAAGCATCTGCTCAGTAGCTGGAATGTTTGTGCTGTTCCGTCAAGTCAGCTGGCAACAGAAACAGCAAAATGAATGATAAGGTCACCAACTGCGTAACTTTTCTCAAATACTTTTCTGCAGCTGGCAAATATAACCATACAAGGATAAGACGTGGTCAAGACGCACTGTCTGTTCACCGCCGGGACTCTTGCTGGAGACTCGGGCAGTAAAACTATGGCCAGAACAGACTTTCACTTCAGTAATTATTAAATGTGTTGCTCTTTTCAAGCAGTGTGATCTTGCTGTTTCAATCTCGTTCTTGGCTCCAACATCTGCCCACGTTAAAATGCTTTTTAAGGGTTGAAATTCTGTTGCTTCTCAAAGTCTGGGAGTAGAATACTATTTAACAGAAGAGACACTTCTTAATGCCAGTTGGCAGTGGGTTTAGTCAATAAACAGGTATTTGATCCTGCTGCGTATGGGGGCAATGTAAGTAGTCTCTAGGGAAAGGCAAAGACGCGTTTTAAATAAACCTCTTGGCACGTTAATCATCTTAAATCAAGTACCGGGGTTACCCTAAAGCATTAGGATGGGACTGGTAAAATGCCACCATGCATTTGTGAACCCTGAGCAACCCCCTGATAGAGATACAGCACTGTACTGGGAACATCTTTGTGTGCAGGGACAAAGGGAGGAATCTTTAGCTACCTGTAAGCCATGAGATCAGGAGATGGTGCTGAAGACTTTGCTCTAACACCTCTGTTTCAGGAAGAACCACAACTTCTTGCCCAAGGATGTCAAAGCACACATATCCTCACTGCCCTTTTCTAGGGCCGGAGGCCGCTAAAATATATTTAGTCTGTTCAGACTCTCCATAAATCATGGTTTAATTCCATCTTCTTCACTGATTAATTAATGGTATGTTCCTATTCTCCATGAGAGAACGGTTCCAGGATCAGCATCAAAGAGCTTTGGTTTTGATTATTTCCCTCTACAGGCATCGCCCTACGTTCATTCCCACTGAAGCTCCTTTGCCAACACTGTGCCTTCCGTTCAGCTTTGTGAGATCCTGCAGGATTTCTTTGCCATCACCGTGGCCTTTGGCTGCCCCAGGAGCATCTGCGGACCTGGAGACTTCGTGCAGGACATGAATAAAGATGTTGAATAAAACCAGCCTCAGCAAACACCCGCTGCTGCCTCCTCTCCACCATGAAAGCCCTTCCATTTGCTTCCCAGCCCTTAACCTCCTCTCAGGCCAAAAATGAACCTTTCCTCCAAATTCTGGGCTTAGCTTAACGATCACCACCACCAACAAAAAAATATCCACGGACTCTGAGGAAGAAATTAACTATTGAAACGAGCTTTTCACCTCTATAGTCCTCGTACTTTCCAATACAAAACAGACCACCCAAAATTTTACAGCTGCGGTTCTGTTTGTAGAAAAGGTGATCCATAAAATACACGACTGCTGTGAATTAACCTCACAGTCACTCCCAAAATGTGCTGTATTATCTCCAGAGAGCATAAGTTCGCTTTTGACACTGTCCCTTTGCTTCCATCCTGGAAAACCCCAGCTGTACCTGGTTGCCAGGGAGGAGAGGAGTGTCAAAGAGTTTGCAGCAGTCAGAGCCAAGTAAAATATTAATCATTGTGCGCTATGATGCCCAAGTGACGAGGCAGTAGCTAGGAAAGAAAGTGGGATAGCAGCACCCTTGAGTTCTACAGCTACAACAGACAAGGGCGGTTTAGATTTTCCTTTACTTAACAAGAACAAAAGAGCACAGAACTTCGGTGAATTTATCAAAGCATTAAAAGCCCTGAGCTATTTTAAGAGGGCGCGATACAGCAACGCTTCTGCTGTGAAGCAGCGAGAAAAAAAAGAACGAACTGCGACACGGCTGCCACTTCCACGCTGCTGTGACAACGCCTGCCGAGCGAGCAGGACAGGCCACTGCAGACGCTCTCGCCCTTCCAGCAAATTACTCATTTCACCGATTGATGTTTCTTATCAGGACCAAACGGACGGTCCGGGTTGGCTCTGTCGCAGTCTTTTGGTCCGGCAGGAGCCTGGCGAGCACGGCCGCCTGCGAAGGGACACTGAAAAACTCAGCAATGCTTGTTGTCAGCATAGCTCTAGGGTACCAATATTTTGGCCAAGATCTCGCCCCACTCGTCTGTTTACCCAATGTCCCCCTGCACTTCCACTGCAGTATGAGCTTATTTCCTGCACTAAAGTGCTGTGCGTCTTGCGGTTAGTTATTAACTAGCTGTTGCGTTTGGAAAAGGGCTTTCTTTCAGCAGAAAGTGATTATTTTGTAATCCTCGCTCAGTTCAGGGGAGCTTTGCAATCTGCCAGTGAGACATCCTCGTGCAGCACAAAGCACTCTGTGCAAAATGAATGAGTGCATAACATTTATTGTGATTATATTGTTAGTGTTTACATTTGTGCCAGACTGGGTGAGGTATGATTGTTTTCCAGCAATAAAGAGTAACCCAGAATTAAACACAATTTTGCCACATGCATTTTAGTGGGGGGGTGGGGCAGATTTCCAACCACCTTTAGGAGCCGTTCGCAGCATCTTTCACTTTCTCTTCGAGTGCAATTGCACAGCCCAGAGACAAGAAGTTTCCTTGGGAATCTTGCTGGTAGGTTCAGCTTTCAGCGTAGACTCCTACAGTACCACACTCTGTGGATAAACAAATTATTTGTTATTTCTGGTATTCTTCTGGGTTTGCTTGTTTTATTTTAGGAGAAGATCCCAGACAAGATTAGTGAACTCTGTGTGCTGAAGCGTGAGGGTGGAGTGAGTGATCACAAGACAGTCTCTTGCGTCACTTGATTTCTTTATGCATAAATCTGACTAAACCAAGTATCAGGGAAAAGAAAACAGTCAGAGTTTACTTATTCCAGTTGCTCGTGCTTTCATCTTTCTTTTAATCCCCTCTAGATCCACTTCTGTTAGCTCAAAGGATATCTAGAAAGTATTAGTTCAGGACTAGGTACTTCAGTAGCCTTTAAATTCCACTTTTTTGCCTTTTAATTCCCTTTCTTTTTTTCCATTAAGATTTCGAGCTCAGGTAGATTGCAGCGTTATAAGTCTGAAAGAGCATCTATGTTTCTCTCTCTGCGTTAAGACTCGGATCAGACAAATGTTTCACATCTCTGCAGGGGGAAATATCTTTCCACAAGGCTCAGGTTGGCATCCGAACCTTGTAGCAGCTGCTGCTGCCGAGACCAGGAGCCTTCTCTCTGCCAGACATGTACCCCTTGTGCTTTTTTTTATTCACTATATATATTCCTCGGTAATTTCTTTTTTGTGCAAGGGTTGACCAATCTGTGGTATTTCTCTCCTGCGTCAGCATCCCCCTGGGAAAATTCCGCGTTGGGGAAGTGAATATGGGAGTTTATGCTTGCAACCACCTGACACCGCATTTTTAGGGCTGGACAGTAACGTCTGATGAGAAGAGGATATCCAGGAAGGAGAAACATAACTTCTCAGACCAGCCTTGTTACTTCAGAAAGGATCTTGCTGAGTTGTTACCACTGTCTTCCCCATCTTACCCAATTAAGAGAGCAAAACAGATTATTCCATGAACAACGAACTAATGAAACTCAGTTTTGACAGATTTACGCGGTATGCTCCTTCCTCTCACTCTTCAACACTCCTTCTCCCCGTGACCTTCCTGTTCCTTTGACACTTTAATTTCCCCAGTAAATCCCCCAAATCGCCATCCAGTTCTCCCAACCACCTGCCACGCCTCCCAGTTGTGGGATGGGGAAGAGGTGGCACACGATAGCTGAGCTATTAGAGGAACTGTTGTTCCACCAATATCAATACTGATTCCTGATATGCATCCGCCCATTTTTATAAAACCTCTGGAAATGTCATGTATCTGCTAAAATCGCCTTCCTATCTCCAGCCTTGCCTTCCCATTCCTGTGTCCTACTAATGCTAAACACGACTTGACACTGGCGGGTACCGAGGCAAAAGCACAGGTCTAATGTTCACAGAGTTCAGCTAATTTATTAAATGAAAGAAACAGTAAAAAGAAAAGGTAGCAATTACACAGAATCACAGAATGTTAGGGATTGGAAGGGACCTCGAAAGATCATCTAGTCCAATCCCCCTGCCAGGGCAGGAACACCTAGGTGAGGTTACACAGGAAGGCGTCCAGGCGGGTTTTGAATGTCTCCAGAGAAGGAGAATCCACAACCCCCCTGGGCAGCCTGTTCCAGTGTTCCGTCACCCTCACTGAGAAGAAGTTTCTTCTCAAATTTAAGTGGAACCTCCTGTGTTCCAGCTTGAACCCATTACCCCTTGTCTTACTGTTGGTTGTCACCGAGAAGAGCCTGGCTCCATCCTCGTGACACCCACCCTTTATATATTTATAAACATTGATGAGGTCACCCCTCAGTCTCCTCTTCTCCAAGCTAAAGAGCCCCAGCTCCCTCAGCCTTTCCTCATAAGGGAGATGCTCCACTCCCTTCATCATCTTTGTGGCCCTGACACGCTTACAAATAGAGCTGGCACATCCCTAGTCGAAGAATTAATGAAGTCTTGTAGCCAAGAAGCGGAGCCAGGAGTCCTGTGAGTGAGTGCAGGGCTTGCGCGCAGCTCCGCGCACCCGAGGGGGGTTACAGTTCAGATTAAGGACTAGTTCATCTAATTCTGATCGGCTGTCAGGCCAGGTGTGCCCACCCCGAATCCAGGACAGACGCCTACGGAGTGCGACGAGGCTGGTTTAGGCCTTACGCACTTCAAAGATGTCCCACTATTTAGGCGCCTCAGCCTGCTCCCGCTTCTGGTCCCTGTGACCTACCGGAGGTAAAATAAAACAAGCCTCGGGATGACGGAGAATCGGTGCGAAACCGAGGAGGGTTTGGGGCGCATTTCTGGCCACCGGGGGAGCGGCAGCGGCCTCTGCCCGCCAGCGCCCGCCTCTCGCCGCGCGCGGCGGCACCTTGTCCGGGGGGCGGCCCCGGCCCCGGCCCCGCCGCGGCTCGGAGCGCGCTGCGCCGGGCCGGGCCCGGCCCTGCTGCCGCCGCCGCACCAGGCGCTGCCCGCCCGGCCTCAGCGGCGCCGCGGCCTCCGCGGGGCCCGGCCGCGGCCTACCCTGGGGCAGCGCCCCGCTCGGCGCCGCCACAGCGGCCGCGGCCCCCAGCCCCGCCGCGGGCCGGGCGGCAGAGGCGGAGCCGCGTCCGGGGCGGGGCGGCGCGGCGGCCAGTCGCCGGGGTGGGCGGCGCGGAGCGGAGCGGCGCGGGGTGATGGAGCCGCCGGCCCTCGCCGCCCGCGCCCCGGCACGCAGCGCCCGCTGAGGCCCGCAGGCCGCTGCCGCCCGTCGGAGCGCGGCCGCCGCTCGCCTCCCGCCGCCACCCCCGGGACATGGCCACGGAGCCCCCGCGGCCGGCGCTGCCCGCGGCGGGGCGCCCCGAGGGCGGGGGCGGCGGGCGCGGCGAGGCGGAGGAGGCCGCGGCCCAGCCGGCGCTCGGCGCTTCCCCGTGCCCCGCGGCGGCGGGGGGCGGCCGGCGGCGGGCGCTGAACGGCTGCGTGCCGCTGTCGCACCAGGTGGCCGGGCACATGTACGGCAAGGATAAAGGCGGTGAGCGGCGGCGGGGGGAGCGCCGGGCCGAGGGGATCGCACCCCGGGGGGATTTCCCCACACACACAGAGACGTACGCGCCGGTTCATCGTATTTCTGCCGAACCTGGTTGTGGCGGGGCGGGTCTCGCTTCAGTCCTCGCGTCCCGCTGGCGACCGGTAGCTCTGCCCTTTGGGGACGGGGCGTCGGTGCCGCGCTGAGGTGCCCGCACCTGCCGCCGCCCCGGTGCCTCAGCGCGGGGGCCGGGGCCGCTCGGGGCCGCTCGGAGCTGCTCGGGGCCGGAGTTCGGGGCTGCTCGGGGTCGGAGTCCCGGGCCGGGGGCTGCTCGGGGTCGCTCGGGGCCGGAGTTCGGGGCTGCTCGGGGCCGGAGTCCCGGGCCGGGGGCTGCTCGGGGCTGCTCGGAGCTGCTCGGGGCTGCTCGGGGTCGGAGTCCCGGGCCGGGGGTCGCTCGGGGCCGGAGTTCAGGACCGCTCGGGGCTGCTCGGGGTCGGAGTCCCGGGCCGGGGGCTGCTCGGGGTCGCTCGGGGCCGGAGTTCGGGGCTGCTCGGGGCCGGAGTCCCGGGCCGGGGGCTGCTCGGGGCTGCTCGGAGCTGCTCGGGGCTGCTCGGGGTCGGAGTCCCGGGCCGGGGGTCGCTCGGGGCCGGAGTTCAGGACCGCTCGGGGCTGCTCGGGGTCGGAGTCCCGGGCCGGGGGCTGCTCGGGGTCGCTCGGGGCCGGAGTTCGGGACCGCTCGGGGCCGGAGTCCCGGGCCGGGGGTCGCTCGGGGCCGGAGTTCGGGACCGCTCGGGGCCGGAGTCCCGGGCCGGGGGCTGCCGGGGCCCCTCTGTCTGCCGGGGTTTCCTCCGCGCTCAGGGCGGGATGCTTGACAGGCGCCTTTAAGCTAAAGGGCCTCGGCGGGTCAGCTTCATTTCGACAGGCAACCTTGGGAAAAGTGGGGCTTGAGGTAACGGCGCGCTGGTGCCCTCAGGACGCGTGTTGAAACTGTGCTTTGTCTAAAGGGAACCCCTAAAACTGTGACCACCAAAAACTTCAGAAAAATATTAGCGAGCGATTTCCCAGCCGGGGGTGACTTGATGCTAAAAGTCCAAAACAACGGCTATTAAGTGCTCTAATAATACAAACGTCGTGAGGATATTGCATTTTTGGAGTGTGCCTCTGCTGCCTTTAAGGTTCTGCTTTAATTGCAGGTTGAGGAGGGAGGTGTTGGCCCTTCTGCTCAAGGTGCCTTTTAACACACGCAGTGGCCAGCGCCAGAGCAATGGCCAAGTTAACGTCGCCAAATAGCGGTTGTCACCTTTCCAGGACATCACATTTGCTATAACTCCGGCCTCCGAGCCAAACGTAAGGTGTACGTCCATTCGGTTCCGACTGTGCCCTTCCGGAGTGGCTGTAGCAGGTACCTGCTGTCACGTTGCCTTTGAACCCCGTCGGTAGGAACCGCCTCTGCTGAACTTCATAACCCGTCAGGGTGCGGAATTGCAGCAGAAATGGCACTGTGAGTTCGTCTTATCTACAGCCTGCGTCCATGGCGTGTCTTGCTGCTGATAATCTCCAGAGCAAAGTAATTCTTGTGCTTTGCCCCTGCTGTCACTGGTGCAATAAAATGTCGAGGGAGGTGCACCGGATCCTTGGAGCTGAACATCTTCCCTGTTGCTGTAACACGGGGTGGGTCAGACAAAAAGGGCTCTCTGCAGGGAGGGCCTCGCCTCCGGCACGTCAATTTTATTGCAGTTGGGTCAAGCCAGCATGAGTGATACGCCATCTGTATTGTGGGTGCAGCTCAAATGGATCAGGTAAAGCGAGGTCCACCACATCTAATGAGCAAGACCAAGGTTTTTCCTGCAGGGGTACCACCATGGTTGATGCTCTCATCTTAGAAACTGAGTTTTACATTTAAGTGAAGGCCAAAGCTGCTCTGGCACTCACAGCGCTCTCATTTTTTGTAACGGAATCTTCTTGTTTTATTTCTTTACAGATGTTGTATGTAGGAGTGCAGGTAGTCGAGATGCTAAAGATAGAGGGTCGTGTATAATTCTGCAGTTGTGCTCCTTGCGGTGTCTTTGTTGTGAAGCTAGTGGCCAGATGTTTGGATATACGTAGTTGCTGATAGCACTGGTAAGGAATATCGCAGACAATCTGTATGCCACAATCTGTAAGAACTTTATGTGTGAGGAGACCCGTGTGTCTTCTACCTTCTTCCTTGCCTTTTCCTGCAGTAGCCACCCTTCCTGCTATTTCCCATTCTGCCCTCTTCTACCCCATTGAAGCGTGTTAAATGCCCGAAGCTGTAAAACCAGCGTGCCTTTTTGTCAGGATACCTCAGTTGCTGTGCATACAACGTGGCAGACGTACCAGGTTTTACCTGGCCGGCGCTGGTATCTGAGCGGTTTGCTGGTTCAAGCTCAGAATCTTCCTTGTTCTGGCGCGCTTCTCCTGCATGTCACTGCCGCCCTCTGCTCTCCACTTCCCTTCTGTCCCTGCTTACAAACATGCAGAGGACTTGAAGCTATCCAAAGTATTTTTAAACTTTTTTTCTTGTTGTTAAAATATGCCTAAAAATTTATTTGCCATTGGGTTGCCTTCCTCTTGAATAACCTTTCCCTTTTCCCTCTGCTCCCGGTGGCTGTTACCGCTTTGCAAAGGGCTTTAGCAGTTTCCCTGCATGCACACATAGACTCTCAGCTTTTGGGCATTGCGACTGAACTTCTGTTGAATGCTGTGTTCAGTGGTGCTTCCCCCAAATAGAGTAACTGGTGCAGTAAGTAAGGTAACCATGTTGGATTATGTCTTAATTCCATGGGCAGGTGGAGGGAGAGACAGGAGCTGATGGGGTACGCCACCTCAGAGCCCCCACGCCTGGCTGCGGCTCGTCGCCTGTCCCTGCAAAGTTCTGGAGGTCCCCAAGCCATGGGTGGATTGTGTAGCTGAAGGACCGTTGTCTTTTGTATGGCTTACTCAGTCACAGGAATCGCAAAACCTCTAACCCTGGCTGCTGTTTTCCCAATGCAAAGGCGGAGGTGGCACACACATACTGGTCAGTACTTACTAGGTGCCCTCAGAGGATCTCTGCTAAAGTAAATCTTTGGCGTGTTTGTGCAGAACAGGTTTTGTCTATAGTGAAGCATGGGGATGGGATGTGATTTGTTTGTTTGTTTAGAAGAGTCGTACATCTATACTGGGTATTTTTGCAGTAGATTTGAGTTTCAGAATGCTAGCAAGCTTTGCATGCAGAGCCATAGATGAATGTGAGGTATTTCAGAATTTTAATTTCTGTATAGTTCTGCTGCTTCTTCAGAAACGTTAAATTGCTTGTTCGTAGGTTAAAACAATACTACCGTGCTGAGAAGCCCCAGGAACCTGAGAACAAAACCACAACAAACCTCCATACGTTAGTATGATCTGCAGGTGATGGTATCTCTGGTTGTTGTTGTAGGTCAGAGGGAAGGTTATGGAATTTTCGTCTTTGTGGTGAGTGTTGAAACACGAGCCTTTGGTTTCCTGAGGTCTGCCTCAGGCGCAGTTACAGAGTGGATGCTCTAATCTGTCGAGAAATCCAAAGGGTGAGTGAATGTTAAACAGCGTCTGGTTATATTAAACTCTTCAAGCAATACGTATCAATCCAATATCGTATGCCTTCTACTTCCAGGAATATTTGCCTGGTCTTTCTACCTTGTAGGTTGTCGTCTTGTCTTATCATCAAAGCCAACGTGCAGATATTGAGGAGGATGTGTTACAAAACCTTTTTTTTTTGTTACCAATTCACATTCAAAACACGTGCCATTGACATACTGTGTGCACTTGGCTAAGTTGTTTCCAGTCCATGTAGAAGGGTATAGGGGTTGGAAAAAGAAGCTGTTGTGTCTTGCAGATGGTGCGGCAGTCTGCACATTGTTGTGTGGCAATATTTCTAGTTCTGGAAAGTATACAAAATCCAGCTTTTAGAAAGGAACTTGTCTTGAGAGCTGTTCTACGCACATTTTTAAACCCACTCTTTGTTCATTGGCACAACCAACTAATGAAACAACTTCTCTAAGTCTGATGGTCGTTTTAAAGTAAATATCTTAGGCTCTAAATATTTTGTGTAGTTTCCAAGACTGCACAACAGAGCCCATTCAGAGATAACGCTTTCTAAAAGGTGAAAACACAATTGCTGTTACAACTGCAAACGTTTGTTTAGGAGTTTTGCTTGTTGCACTGTTTTTCCTCAAGTGGTAAGCTGAAGACGGAACCTATTTTGGATAGAGTTGACATTTTTCCTTCACTTCTAAACAAAAGTAAATTAGTATCTGAAAAGCTATGAAAAAAATCCTGGGAGAAGATTTCTTTTCCAGAAGTGGGTTTTTCTTTTTCCCTTGCAACTGATGATCTTGACATTTAGAGCACATTTCACAGGGATGCAGTTACTTTTCTCCATTCTGGCCCATTTTCATCTCTTGAGTACCCTCAGATATTCAGTTGCGTTTCTTATGCAGCTACTCAGCAATATTGCTGACTGGAGAGTCCTTAAGGCTGTTTCAGGAGGATATTTGGGGGTTTTTTTGGTGCACGCATGATGGTGGATGCCTGGCTGAGGTGAAATTCTGTATTGTGTTATAATTATGGGTGGTACAAATAGTAGTGTCTGATTAGTATGGAGTGCTACAGGGGTGCTACTTCTAGTAACAGAGGAATGCTCTTTATGTGTCCCGTGATTGTGCTTCTGTACCAGTGGCATAGATTTCCATTGTAGCTAGTGAGAAATGCATTGAACTTGGTGTTGACTCCTTGTAACTTCTTGGCATTGTTGGAAAAACAACGTATCGGTTATTTAAACAGGGAGTGTCTATGTAATCTTCCATAGCTGAATGAATGAATGAATGTTTTCTTTTGGGTGGAACTTCTAATGTCAGATTGCAATACTGTACTTGAGCAGAATTAGACTCAGGAAACTGTCTGATGGCTGGAAAAAGAGGAGTGCAAGCAAACCCCCGCAAAGGGTTTTGTGCAGGAGCTGCCGATTGCGGCTCTTTTGCGTGTATACTGCAAGCAGTACAACCGAGCACGTAGGCTGTCCCCGATGTGTATTTGCTATTTCTTAAAAAAAAAAAAAAAAAAAAAAATTGTCTGTTAAAACTAAGCCCTGAAGGAAATGCTTCTTTTCTAGGTATACTGCAGCATCCGGATGGGACTGTCCTGAAGCAGCTGCAGCCACCCCCTCGTGGTCCCAGGGAGCTGGAGTTCTACAAGAAGGTGAGGCTGTGAGTGCTGAGATGGGTGTGCGTCTGTAGAAACACATCCTTATTGCTGTGGTTGGGAAGGTACAGCCGCAATGTCTGAATGGTTCTTCACTGGCGGCCCTGTCCTGCTGTCTGTGCGCCGTCTACGATGTTCTCCTCCTTGAGCGTCTGTCCCTGTGCCAGATCTCCTTCGCTCACACAATTCGAGCGTAATTGCTCATGGGACAGCAGAGTTTTCACAGCTTCTCAGATTTTACTGAAAAGCCCCGCGTTACCTTCATCTGTGATTAAAAGGTCGTGTGTTTGATCCCATCCTTTTGATGTTGCGCAGTGTCTCAGAATTGGTTGCATCCAAATTTAACACGTCTTACACTTCCATCTAGTCTGGTTTATTGCTACAAGTATTGCTCTTTTCACTGTATTAAAACTCATCTCCTTTAAAAAGTCAATGAAAGGTGCAGCTCTCCAGTTGCTTTAACTCCGGTTTGTTGTGTTTTTCCTATTGCTCATCTTCAGTTTGCTTTATCAGTAACTGGAATAACACAAACCAGGAAAGCCGTTGCTTGTCTTATGAGGGCAAAGTGTTTTTAGAGCCTCTTTACCTTAGTAAACTACCTGCCCACAATGGTCTGTCGCATGTTTTTTCTATATCTGCTTGATGTGTCATCCCCTTCCATGGCTTATTAGCTATAGAGAACTGCAGCGATCTTCGTGCAAGATGAGAGCGGGGTCTTGAGACTCTATTTTTGTTGCGTTGTTTAGTTTCTTTTTTTTCCCCCTAGAAGGTTATTAATTTAAGTTACCAGAAGATGTTATGTATGTTGTAGAAATGTCTCACATTAAAACAGACTAAGCAACGTGCTTTAAGTGAACGGTGTGTTTGCATACTAGCATTACTCGATAATTCTCATGATGGGTCTGCTAGACAAAACAGCAGCTCTTGAATTAGTAGGAGCTCAGCAGGAGCCAGTTAAATCGAAACGTAAATATTTTTCTGAGGTTTCTCAGTGACTGTCCTTTCCATGAGGGTAGGAAGGATGCAATCCAGCCTGAGCGGTAACTCTTCAGTCAAAGGAGAGAGCTTGAACAGACTCCTTGGAGTGCCAGGCTGCCTACTTTTCTGTGAAATGCTGGGGTACGGACAGAGTTGGGCAGTTCTTGAAAAATAATGGAGAAACAGAAAGGTATATACACCGTTAGTTGTGCGTGGGCTAGAACGGTTTTTGTGGGAGAAGGGGAGGAAGCGTCTGTGCGTTTTACAGGTGAGAGCACAGGAGAAAGGTCTCACGGATTTGTCGCGTCTCAGTGATTAACTGCTATCATGTTTGCTCTCAGGCAAGAACCACGTCCTGCGGGATATGGATACCTAAGCGCTACACATGGTTGTTACAAGATGAGGATTATCGTGGATTGTGAGGTTCAGTGTAAGGTACAGTTTCACGTACAGCTTGAGCTGATAAAATAGCTCCTTGCTGCCAAGAGGGAAAGGAAAGGCCGTTCTTGCCATTCTTGCCGTTTACCTCGTGCTGTGCCGATGCTTTTTGGACATGGGCAAACTGATTTGACTTATTTAAAAGATGGCAGAACTTTGCTGTGTTGGTAGTTTTCTGTCAGTTTTAGTGATTAAACTGATAAACAGTGGGAACAACAGCAAGACTGCCCTGTTTTGGTGACTGACCTCAACACATCTCCTGGTCTGTATTCAAAGGGACATTATCAGCTTGGAGTAGGCTAATGAGGCTCCAGAGAATGGGAGAAGCAGGATTTTACCACTCCTTGAGACAAGGAGTTGTTTTCAAGGCAGTCAGGTACAGGAGGTGGTGAGAAACAGGGCAGAAATGAAACAGGTGAAACACGACTGTGAATCCCAGGCTGTCAGGGCTCGACGGCAAGTCCGTTGATAGGCTACACTAATGAGTAACCTTCTGGTTTATGTGGAGTAATCGTGAAAAAAGCACAAAGCTGAGTGCTGGCCAGGGGAGCCCAAACAAAATGGGCTTTCAGTTCGGAATGGAAACTTGAGCAAGACACTGATCTGAAACTGGGGTCTACAGGTCGGCCTGCTCACGAGTGGGTGGCAACTGGAAGTTTTGAAGAATTTCACAGGCCTTTGTCAAAGTGGAAAACTGGAAAAATCTCTTTAGTAATTCCTACTCAGATTGCCATTAGGTTACCTTTCTGTTTTCCTGATAGTGTATTTTCAGATCAGCAGTTTAAAAAAGTAAACACCCTCTGAATACTGGTGATCTTAAGAGATTATTTTGCCAAGTAAGCCAAATTTACCTCTATTATAGTAATATATGTAATTCTCTACTGATAGGGAAGTGGCTTGTCGTGATTCTGTGTTACAAGGGAGGGGAAAAATAGAGTAAGACGAGATATCATGAATACCTTCTATGATAAAATGTAGCAGAACAATAAGCTGTTTGTAGTCATTGTTAATAACTTACTTTGTGTTGCTTAACTTATCATTGGAGTGTTACTTTCCAGTGGTGATGTCTGCATTCTGTCAAGTTCTGTAAATATGAATAATTATGTAAACACAATAATAATGTTCTAATTCTGTTCCTGCAAACTCCCTTCCTGTACCTGAGGAGATGAACTTCTTGCAAACATAGGCTGCGTGACCATGGAGAGTTTTACTAGGTCTTCTGTTACCTTTCTCTGGTTAAAAAAAAAATAGTGTTTCTTTTTTAACCTTGAAGAGCTACAAAATACTTTGTTTTCAATATATGAATAGCAAGAGAAGAAAATAAATTGAAGTAGAGGGGTTGTGGATTTTTACACTGATGATCAGTCGTTTCCATCTAATGCAAATACTCAGCGCGAATGTGTAGGCGGAGACACTGCTAAAGGGCTGCTTTGAAGGGGGTTTCTGGAGGGAACAGTGTGCAGAGATGTGACAACAGGAAAATAGTGGTGTTTGAAAATGCAGTACAATGTATTATGTAGTAGCGACCCATTTCCATTAAAGCAAATAAATCGGTAGAAGGCAGTATGTGCTTATGGTAGGCTGCCTACACATGCATACTAAAGAAATCCACAAAACAGGCTGCTACTCGGCGCGTTTTAGTGCTTGCTGCGCTATGCCAGGGCGCCTTTATACGTGCTGAAACAGTCTGATTTGATTCAGCAGCACTGGGAGACGGCAGAAGCCTCTCAGCCCTCCTACGGCGATCTATTCTGGCAGATGAGTTGGGAACTGTGAGAAAAGCGTCCTTTGAAAAGGTCGGTGCTGTCACTGCATGGGGCAGAACCTGCTGCTACCTGGGGACAGAGCTCCTCTCCAGCGCGCCAGGCTGCGCCCAGGAGCCGTCCTCTTCAGCACAGAGTTTTTCTTAATTAGTCACGTCAAGAATGTAGCGTGGCAGAAAGTACCGTCCTGTCGGTGCCCCGAAGAGGAGGAAGAAGCTGGAATGCCAGGCTTTAAATAGGGCAGCTGCTTTTGCAGGCGCAAAAGGGTAGAGCTTGGGCTGCAAATATTTAAAATTGAGGAAGAAAGAATTTACAGTTGTTGAGGTTACCTTCGTGACTACAATTTCCTACAAGCTGTGTGTTTAGCAGTAAGAGATGGGGGGTTTCTTAGTTCAACAGAACAAGAGGAGGTTGCCGGACTATTTTTGAAGTGGCAGCTCTTTCACTTCTGATTTCTGGCATTCGCTCGGTGGGGCTGTAAACCTCTGTTATTGTGTGTTATTGTGTTCTGAGCATGGCATATTGAAGTCTAAAGGTTTCTAATGCAGCAGCTAATAAACTGGGATTTTATGCTGAAAAGATCAATAAATGTTCCTGTAAAATTTTATTTGAGTTGCCTTTCTGCTCTCTCCTGGTGACTGCGTGATGCTTGGGGTATGGGTAGTCCCACTTACCCCCTCACCCTGCCTGCCAAAAACTGTCCTGAGAAACCTCTTTACCTTTTTATTTTTCTCCTCCCGTTTGCTAGTGGCTACATGTCAGAATCGTCACAGCTGGTTCTCGTGATGTTGCCAAATCACGGCTCCAAATAACATATCTGCAATACTGTTAAGGTTTCCAAGGCTGTGGTAATGCCAAGTCTTACCCAGATTCTCAGATGCCGTTGTCCCAGAGAGCACGGGTAATTTTGGGGGTTGGAATGGAAAGGTGGATGGGGGTTCTCCCAGTCCCTGCACAGCCCTGAAAACCTGCTACCTCCATCCCAGTGCTTGGGAGCCCGAGGAGCTGTTTCACCCCACGCAGCGTTGGGAAAAGATAATGGGGCTAGTGGTCTGGCCCTTCTGGATAACGCATCTTCCACCCGTTGCCCATTAGCGACGGCTTTGTTAACTGCTGTAGCAGTAGTCTGAAAGTTCAGGGTTCAAGCCCTGCTGACATATAATATGAATGCAAGGAAGCTGTTACCACTGTAGACAATAGAAATTGTTTTTTGCTCTTGTTACATGTCCTGAAAACAAAGCCAGGATGTAAGAGACACAAATAGCTCCAGCATGTAAAAGAGATTTACGTTAGTTAGTTAGGTGAGAGTCAGGCACTTGAAAGCTAGGAAGTAATGGTTTCGTGGTTGCCCGCACAATTGTTGTTCTGAACTTTGGTTGGATGCGTTATAATGCAGCTTTCAATAGGGCAATGACCTGTCGTGCTGTTTTCTTTCCCCTAAAGAAGATACTAACTCATTTTACCACCTGACATAAGGCAGATTTAATATGGTTTGTGCAACTTCTGCTGTCTCTCTTGTAACACTTAGTCTTCGAGCTTGTGACTAGGGGACAACGTGTTCGTGAAGACCCCATTGCGTTAATATTCCTCAAGCCGTAGTTCCTTGTGCTTCTGTGGTTACAGAGAAGAAACGTGCAAGAAGTATGCTCGTTTGGACCATTATCAATAATCTTCTCCTTACTGTTTTATTTCATTCTCAAAAACCTGCCACTACTCCTATGCCGTGGCTTTTCATTACTGCTTGGTGCTTTCTTCTTCCTTTTTTTTTTTTTTTTTGCATTGCCTAGTTTTAATTAGTATTCAAGCAGCTTCAGGCAATGCAGAAGACTTCTGGTGACTTCCCTCCCCCTCTGTGGCATAAAATGAAGGCAGCAGCCTGAAGGACGCGTTTTGGCCTGGCAGCTTTTGCATAAAGTTGCAAAAACTGACTCATAAGGCTCAGCCCCCTTTCAGCCTATATAGCACAAATGGCGGTACGGCAGCCTGTGTTCTGTAAACTGTTCTCTGACAAAAAAGAAAAAGGATCGGGGAGGCAAAGTGTGTCTTGCTTCAGGATGAATTACCCTGTTTCGTAAACTCAGTTAACTGGTTTTATAGGTTTGATTTAGATGATTATCCTTGACAGAAAAAGGAGTGGATGATGGCTGTCATGCTGCTATTGTGTACTAAAATATCCTTATCCTGGGATCAGCTCTCCAGCTGAGGTTCTGATTTTCAGTCTTGTATGGATGAATCTTGGAGAAATAGGAGACACGGTTCTCTTAACGTCTTATTTTGGAGATGCCCAGAGCTTTGGTTGCTCCCCTGTTTAGAGCTGATGGGTATCTGTGGCCACATCTCCTCCTGGGACATCCAGATCTGCTGCATCTCCAGAAGAGGCAGCAGGCCCGAAGTCTCCAAATCACCCCATTTGGGAACAGTGAGCACGTTGTGACACGGTCCATTCTGTCCTTGACATGGTTCCTCTTGCTGAGAAGCTGTCTGGGAGGAGTTCTGGTTTGCTGGGGAAATAAGACATTTTAAGTTTCCAAACCAGGGTGTGAAATTGCCTCACACTCTACCCTTTGAACAACAAGCCCGGAGAGAAGTCTTGTAGTAAAAGGAAGGACACGCAGTCCTCCTTGGCTGATGAGGAGAAAATGGCTTTTTGACCAAACTGTGAAATAGTGGCAGCTTGTATTCAGATCTTTCTCACATTAGGAGTTGTCCAAGAGAGACGAAGAATTAATCGTAGGTCTAAGAATCTGCTGTTTTCCTACCACTGCCCTATAAACACTCTTATTTTTTTGTACTTCAGATCACTATTAAACACTGGAAAGCCTCCTGTACCAGGACTCCAAGACTTAGAAAGTATGGCAGGTTTTTGTGATTCTTGCACTCCGTAGCAAACGCAAGTTTGGAAGGGACGCGCCGCACAGCAAAAGGTTGACCTGGAGCAGTCTGGTGAGCGTCTGTTCCCCGGGCTGCTTGTGTATCGTGTGCCACAGAATAAACTACAACCTGCTTTAGTAAATCTAAGAAAAACTCATAAAAGGAGACAGTAAAAAGCAATTTGATGCTATCAGGGAACTACTGGGTGGAGTTGTTAACAGACCAAGTAGTCTACAGTTCGTGCTATGTAAGTAAGCAGGAAAAAAATCCGGTTCTCTTACCACCCTGATTTTGAAAAAAATTCCTTCCCGAGAGCAGACCTTGCTGAAAATAAAGCAAAAATGCATAGTTATAATGTGTGTATCCACAGTATGTTAAATTAGATTAAGTTACAGTGCAGTGCTCCTGCTGTGCTAGACGGTCATGCAAGTGCTGACTTTTTCAGACTGGATCAAATATTGTTTAAACTTAATTGACTTATGAATGTTTCAGGATACAGATAAACTTACTGAAAGTATGTTGGTGTTATACAGAAAACACTGCTTTGTGCATTGGAGGTTTATTTAAAAATAAGATATGGTTGGTGGGCTGCCAGTAGGGGATTGGGGAAAGTGTAGGTTGCCTCCTTGAAAGAAAACAAAAATAAATTCAGTCTCTGAAAATAAGCACTCCAGATTTAAAAAAAAAAAAAAGGCAAGCTTATAATATGAGAATATTGCATAAAGACAGTACTCGGTGTGTGTGGAAAGAGATATGAATCTCCAGTGCATACGGTGGAAAATAATGTAACGTTTTGGTGTGTTCTTGGTCATCCAAGTACCCAATTAACCATAAGAAAATTTAAAAGTCCATTAAGTGTTATGTTGAATACTGTGTATATAACACGCTTGTTAAAATTCCTGTAATATCCAATACTTAGGGAGCAATTTGGTAGCAATTATTTTTCAGTCTGTGACTATTTAATTTTTCTGAGTGTGTGTGGCTATTTTATATATATATTTATATATTTTTTTATATATCTAAATCTTCTTGAAGACAAAGCAAAACAAATGACTCGGCTCACCATGCCTGAGTGTAACACAATCTACTTACCCAGATTAATTTTTTTTTTTTTTCCTTCCTTACTGGAAGAGACTGTGGTCAAAGGCTTCCTAAAGTTTCTTAGTGTTGTTATTACTGTTCTTTTTTTATTTTTATTTTTTTCCCCCTCCGTGTTCTAGCAGAAGTTAGTGCTGGTTTTTTCCTTCCTTTCTTGCCAATGGTGAGCAAGGGGATGGTTCCAGGTTGGGACACCAGCAGCCCGGTGAGTGAAAGGAACATGTTGGCTCACAGCTGATTCTGTAACAAACCGTTCTGCACAGGTAAACACGTAGGTTGGGCTCCAAAGGGTTGGTTATTCAAAGCAAACCAAAAAATATCTCTAGTTATTACAAACCAGCCATTTTGATGCTAGCGTATCTTCTCTAACAAGCCTTCTACTTGGGTAGAAAACATCAGAAGAGCTTTTGGGCTGTTACTTTTGGTCCTTGCGGAAGGAGCCGTTCCATACTTTCCCGGAATCATAAGCCATCAAATAAAATTCCTGTTAGTAGGTGCCGTCCTTCTCTATCCATTAAAAAAATAAAAAGATTATTACTAGCTGCCTTGGTCTTGGCAAGTGTTGTCATCACAAAGCAGAGCCTGTTGCTGTTGGAGGAGTTCTTGGTGTAGAAACTGTGAATCTGCCATAACACTTGGGGGGCAGCCCTGGAAATGACCGATCTAGACACCCGGCTGCAGGTGGCAGCTGAGTATTCTGGAATAAGGTGTGCTAGGAGATGGTAAAATACATAGTTGCTGGTAAAATACAAATAATAGAGGTGAATAAAATTGTCAAAACTAATGGGAACGCAAACAGGTGTTTTCAGAGGAAGGTAAAGGCATCATGTAAAGTGTTTCAGGGGTATTGGCAGTAGATGAAAGTGTCAGTTTGAGCAGGGCGCCCTGGCCCAGCACTCGGGGATGAGCCGACCCAGGTCCCCGCGGTTGGTGGCACCAGCTGGATGCCAGTGGTGCCGCCGGGGACGGCTGGAAGTGCCGGTGACACCGTGGTGGCCCTGGCTCGGGTTGACTTAAACCACCGTGAAACTGCGCCTGGAGGGCGACGCTGCAGTAGATTCTTTGTCAGGGCTGCAGTATTAGGAAAAAAACCCCACCAAACAACCGAACTTTTGTCTGTCAGGACTTGTCTCCGCTTTGAAATGTAAAATTAAATTTTGCCTATTTAGGTATAAGTGCTTCAGGGTTCCTCCTGCCCCTCGTTCTCTCTCACTCCCTAGCTGGAATCCGCAGCTGTGGTCAGATGGCTTTCCAGAAACAAAGGGTCATGCTTATTAATGTTCTCCAAAAGCGGGAGGGCCACACTGGCTTATTTTCCCTTTTGTCGTCTTGTTCTTCCATTGCACTTTTTCTTTCAGTAATTCCAGTCACAATTTAAGCTTGAACTCTCGAATAGTTGGAGTTGCTTAAAAATCGTCTTGGAGCAGAAAGTTTTTAAGAAAACACTCTGGCCGCTGTCTTGGTTCAACTTGGTTTTGCATCTGTGAGGATTTGGATGTGTCAAGGTGGTGAATTCTGACCAGGTCTGTGTCTTCCCTTAAATTACTGAGCAGTATTCACGTTGCACCACGTTGTGCATTGCAGTAACAGAGCTGTATTTTTGCACAATAGTTGTAAAAATAGATGTGGGAACTGGTTGTACCGTACTTCTTCAAGGGAGGTATGAATTGGTGAAGTGACTTGACTTTTTGCCTTGAAATTTGCTGGATCTCTCTGCTGATATCTGAAGTTTTTGCAGTGGGTAACCTCAGGACAGCATCACCACAGCTCTGCTGGGTCAACGATGAGTGTTGTGGAGCTAAGGAGGAAGAGTAAGAGTAGGTAAGAATGGGAGGAGAAGTATTTAGCGTGTAAAAATTGAAACTTCCTTATCAGATGACGGAACAGTAGTATGTCTTAACTGCTTTTTTAGGCTATGTTTTCTTTATTTTGACCTCTAGTGGAGAGTACCTAATGTTCTGCTCCAGTCTGGTGTACATACAAATTGGTATCACTGAACCAAAGGAATGTAGAGTCTGGAGTAGAGATGATGTGCAATTTGCCATGTACTTTGGAGTATATTCACCCGAGGGTCTCATAACCTACTTAGGAGGCTGTTTAACAGGTGTCTGCGCTGTTAATGTAAATATGATCACCTACACTTTCCTGGGTATCTTCTTTAAAAAACAAAACAGACAAAGAAAAAGATGAACGGCATTGTGGTGCCTGACCCCGGGAGTCACCAGAAATGGGTCAGCGTTGGCTTTGCCTCTCATAAAGATGATTCTGTGCCTGGGGCTGCAAATCTTGCTCGGGTCAGCTTAAATTTCACCATATAAAACATGTGGCAGTGGATAAAATACGACCTACTGGTTTTTTGGCGTTGTTAGAGAATGGCTGGTTTGATAAACATCACCAAATAAGTATCTCTTGGGGAGATTTTTTGAGGCTTATTTTCGCAGCCTTCATTTTTTGGAAAGTAAAATAGCTGTATTTTTTTTTTTTTCCCCTGACTTGTGGAAGCCAGATATGATTGTCACAAGCGTGCACCATTCTTATTTGAAAATCCATTTACATGACCAGATTGTGGGACTTTATCATGATTTGGTTTAAGCTTTTTTTAGTATTTCTGTAGGTATCCTCTGTGAGAATAATGATTACAGCCTCATGTATAGTACAGCTACATTTTGGATAGTAAAATAAGCAGCTCAGTGTAATAGGATTTAGTATAACAGCATTCACAAATATTTAACTTTTGGAATTAATCTGGTACTGGATTTTTTTTCTTTTTTCTTTTTTTTTTTTTAATATAAGCAGAGCTGGCACAATTCCAGTTATATTTGTGGAAACAAATACTGCAGATGCTCACAAGTCAAAACAGGATGATACTACTGTCTTGGAAAAGAAACAAGGGCTATCTGAGTTGTAAAGCTAAACAGTTACGAATCGCTAAGCTCACTGCTGCTCTTCCAACCTCATTTTTTTTGGCCCTTGCACTTGCCTGGTGTAAGTGGGTGGTGTAGGAGTCCGGAGGGACGTGCAGCGTGCGCTCAGGTAATTCAAGTCTGGAATGTAACGCGTAAACGTTGGGAGACAGAATTAAGGCTGCACTTTCGTCTGTAAGTCTTGCATTGGCTAATTTGAGCGCGTGATTTACTCACTGCTCCCCACCCCTCAAGAACCCCCCAGAAAACACGCTGGGAACGGAACTCTCGGCTGGTTGTGTCTCTGCAAGTGACGGCGCTGCTGCCCTTGGGGACAGTCGGTGATGCCGGCAATAAGAACAGGTGATGCTTCAGGCTGACACGCCTCCTCTGGTATTTACAGTTTCCTACTCAAATAGCTTTAAAATAAATGTCGATTTAAAGTAGATATTCCTTTAAATCAACTCTTTTATGTACTTTAGAAGATTCTCCTTAGACTGCATTTCTGTCCAAGTGGTGTTTTTTCATCAGGACGATTGAAGACATGTCTCTACTGCCAGAACCAGTTTCCTGTTGAAATTTAAACATTTCTTTTAGCCTCCCTCAGTCATTTATGTAATTAGCTAGTCTTCAGAAAACAAAAAACCCAAATGTCATGCTGCTTTAAATAAGGAAAAGAACTTTCCCATTCTCCCAGGCAGCCCCTGTTTGCATTAAAAACCAGATGAATCTGTTTGGATCAGACTTACCGAAACAAACAGAGTGTACTTTGGATGAAAAACTAAGGAATGGTAAAATTGCCTCAGAATTAACAAGTCCTGAGTAACTGGAAATTATGACTTCACGGCGCCTATTAGGCTATCTGAGCTGCCACAGGACATATCTGGGGCATATTCTTCCCATGAGTTAGCTGCTGTAATTTGTTGTGAGCCCTCCAAATGTCAGCATCCTGTTTACTTGCTGTTAAGCCCAGCAGTTAATACATTTTATGTCTTCAGCTCGTTCTGTAGGAAGAATGCAGCCTGTGATACGTGCAATGGACACCTCCCCTGGCTGGGCTGACACTGAGTTGTTTTGCAGTTCTTGATTTGTTGGATGAAGACGTTATGTGCGGTCACTGGTACAGCAGAAATAAGTTGTATTTGTCAGCGTATGCTGGGGAAATTAGACGTGTAAAACTAAATAGAAGCGCAGCTGCTCAAAGCGAAATTGGAATATTGCTGTTGGAAGTGAACTTATAAATGTTGTTCTGGCTTGAGTGATAACCTGTCTCTTCCATGAGTTTCCCAGCAGTATCAGCAATGGTACTTTTTGGGGCGTGAGGTGCGTGGTTTCCGTGCTGTGTAATTTTAGGGATGATTTTGTGATGTATAGGTTTCTGTTTGGCATTCTGAACGACACCTAAATGCGTAGCTTGCTGCCGGCTCGTATGAAACAAGAAGAAATGCCCGTGGCATCGGCGCTGCTCTCTAACGAGCAGGAGTGGTTCTCTCCTGCATAGGAATGAGTATAATTCCTGAAATGTCTGGTTTTGTTGCTCTTGCCCACTCCAAATTACTTCCTCTGATCTTTATTAACTGGGTTCTTATTCTTGTTTGACATGCAGATACATGGCAGGCTGAGATTGAGGTCCATATTAAGGTCAAGTAAGTGCTTTGTGTATTTTACGTCAAACTTATAAAAGGAATTTATTACTGTTTCTGGGAGGAAGATAGCTTCTTGAGGGACAGAAATGATGCACTTAATTCTGTTATGCTGAAGTAATGATACCGAACAATGCATTCCTTGTGAGTTTTGCCTCCATTTTTAGGTGTCTTAGTGTATTAAAGGATGGGCTACTTGGAAGATACAGCTTCTGGAGCTTTTTTCCTCATAAATTCTCTGAATATTGTATCCTACTATTCGGAATACACAGGAGCATACTCATAGTTACTTGCTAAGTGTTTAATAGCGGATCCCTATGTTGGTGATGAAAAAGTAAGTCAAAGCAAGAGTGCTGTCTCTCTAAAAAAATGGAAGCGGTCTCCTGACATGCCACTTTCTCAGAGTCCTTTTTTTTTGCCAATAAATTCAGCAAATAAGTTCTTATTAGGTTTGCCTGTTTTTTTCAGTTGAATTTAGTGTTTCTCTTCCTTGTCTGCTGCACTTCTTGCTTCCAGATCTCTCCTCTTTGTCCTGTCCTAAATATTACATATATACTCCCATGTAAAGGCTGTGCTAATGCGTGACCGTCACTGCCTCTGATCTGCTTAAATTCACCTGGGAAATGAGTATTTGCACTGGGTGCAAAGCCGTTCCGTGCCTTGGCTATGAGGTGCTATGATAATTAACTACCACAGTAGACAAAAATTGGGTTTGTGCTGCTTGTCTGAAAATACCCACAGGGTGAAGTAATTCGCCCCAGTCAGTGCTTGGAGTTGCTGGCCCAGAAACGGGCGTCTGCATAGAGGGGAACCGTAAACTCTTTTATAAAAGCTAGCAGTGGCCTCAGCACCTGCAAGGTGCTAATCTTTCTTTCGCTGGTGATCCGAGTTTGCCCAGTTTGAGGTTTCTGCGATGAAAAGCTAAATTTAGCACAAACCCGCGTTGACTAATTGCAACGTTCTGCTGCTGCGTGAGGCTCTGTCTAGAGTTACGCGGCATCGGTGATGGTAGCTGGGGCTTGCCTCGGTGCTCTAAAATAGTAGCTGGACTTCAGGTTTGGGGTTTTTTCAATCTAAATGTATTAATATTACACCACTAAAAGCGTGTATTTTGCGATACTTACCCTTTGTAGTTTCCATCGCAAGATATTCTCCCACCGTGGTTAAATGTGTCTCTTGAAGCAAAGAGCTGAGCCAACGCTGCAGAGCTCTGTTGACACCTTAATTTTATTTTTTTTTTTCCATTGCTTCCGACCTTGCAGGGGTTCTGACCGCGGTCCTGTGCGTTCTGTGCTGAAATGAGAGCAGAATTATAATACTAGTTAGCTCTGGTCACTGGCGTGCGGGTGGCATCAGGACCGGGACGGCTGCGAGGGGCTTAGGAGGAGATGGTTCCTAAAGGAGATAATCATCACCGTAACCTGCGCTTGGGTGGATATAGATCTTTTAGGCGTGTTGGACCATGCTGTGGGCTGTCCCCTACGTGTGTCATGAGGTGGGGGAACCTGGTCAAGGGGGTGGTTTTGAAACCCTCTTAGCAACACCGCTGCACACTGGTGACAGTCCCGCGACGCTGGAGCAGACGGGATCCAGCGCTTCGTTTTCACTCGGCAAAGAGTGACTCGACGCCTTCAGGAGCGTGAGCCAGCTGCTGTTCCCCAAATGTTCTTGTTTTTCTTACAGCAGCTGAAAAAAATGTCGAAAGCATTACAGCGAATGAAAGGAAATATATTTGAATTGCGCATTGTTGGTGTGCTGTAGTGAGGGGATGAGTTGTTTTGGAGGAAATAGTATCCAAGTCTGAGCTTGTATACCTTACCTGATCTAACTGAAAAAGCTTTGGCTCTAGGATATGATGGAGCAATCCTACACAGTCTTGGATCCAGGGTGGGAGAACCCTCTTTTCGATACATAGGCTTCTATGCTGACAATTGTAGTTTGGATTGTTATTCAAGTTAAGCCGTAAGTTACTCTTAGTTAGAGTTGATGCATCTTTTCCACTTCAAAATTTGAAAGAAAGGATACCATTCATTTATGTTGGACTGTGATGATTATGATTTTCATTTGTATGTTTTTTTAAAGTAAAGTAGAAAAGTTAAACACGTGAAAACAAAGGCTGTAAGAAATTGTAATTATGGGACAATTGGAAGTATCATATGAATGTTTTAAACTGATGATCTCTCCACCCCTCCCTAATTTATTTCAGGTTTATGACTCCGACTGTTGCGACAGCATTCTTCTGGAGCTGCGGGAATATCTGCCAAAATACTTTGGTGTCTGGTCACCACCTACTGCACCAAATGGTACTGTTCTAATTTTATCTGTTAATCCAAACCCTCTGGAAAAGTCTTCTGGAGACTGCTTTTTGGCAGTTGTGAGCTCTGCAGGGGTTTTTTTTGGTTTTGCTTTGTAACCCGCTAACGTTCCCTCTAACAACTGGTCCCCATTTGCAGTCTTCTGGCTGGATTAGGTCCTTGAGGCCGTCAAAGCGAGAGCCAGGCGCCGCGTGAGTGTGTAAGGAAGGGAAAACGGAGAGGTGGTGCCCAAGGGGGGGTGTTGCAACTGGAACGTGCTGCTGGGGCTCCAGAGGTTGGGTCCCGCCGCCGTGCCGTTATCATACAAAGCGGTGGTTTCCGCAGGCACCTTGCTGGGGAGCTCTCTGCTTGGCATCCTCGCTTACTGGTTTGAATGGAACAAAGCTCCGCTGTCTTAACTTTGTATCATGTGCTGGGAGTCAGGAAGAGGAAGGTATTTTTGGAGGACAATTGGAAGATTTTCTCTTCAGGAGAAAATAGATGTCATTGATGTATTGAAAACAGAAATGGGTTTTTCTTCTGCTCTCTCTTATTCACGCGGAGGAAGTGGAGCTTCTGGAACATACAGAAACAAAAGGAGGCTGTCAAGTCTATTTAAATGCATGGGCACCAAAACGAGACGCTGTGCTCCTTTAATATAGTTCTGTTTTCTTTTGTTTATGTCACTTGATCAACTTGTTTTCCAAAGAGAGGAGTAAGACTGTGTCCAAAGACACTGCCTAAACTCTGCAAAAAGAAATGCAAGGAGAATTGTGGTAGTACCCAGCACTTGCTTGGCTCAGATTTTCCATCACACTTTCATATTTGGCACTAACTCAAATAGCTCTACTGGAGCTGTCTTTTTCCTTCCCTCATAATTTTTTATGTGTCATGGAGCTCATTTAATGTCTCCTCCAAATTGCAAATCATTTTTTTTTCTGTTCGCGGCAGGATCTTAAGATGTAAAAATACATGGTCTAGCCAAGATACAGTAATTCAACGCATGCCTAGTTTACCTTGGGAATTCACTAGCACTGTGTACCACAAGGCTGAATTTTGGAAGGTCTCCATCCGCAGCCCAGACGTAGCCGATAGGAATAACTGATTAAAGGAAAAGGAACTTCTAATTTGGTTTATTTTGCTTCTTGAAAAGCCTGTGCACTCTCAGGAACCCTCTTCATAGGACGCTATAGTGGGTTTCAAACAAAACACTCCATTGCCAACTCTCTCCTCTGTAGTTTAAGGAGTTTTGTGTAGTCTCGATAGAAATCTAGTGCATTGGAGTTCATGGAGCTTTACAGAAGGCGTGTGCGCTCTGGGTGCATCCGAAGCTACGGAGGCAGCCGTTGGTGTTGGAAGTCATCTGCTGTTAGCAGGTATTTGCAAGTGCGGTTTTACTAAAGGCAGGTGCGGAGGAAAACCTCTATGTCTGTGCATCAGTACTCGGCACCGGTACGCACCAGAGGTGACAAGAAGCACGGGTGTAGCATTTAGACCACGTAAAAAGGAGTGGAAATAGAGTTTTGAAAAGTAGGAAGAGGGGAAGTAACCACACAGAGAGGGAGAGTGAGGAGAGGCACTGGGAATGGTTTTGTTACCTCCCTGAACTAGCGGTGGATTAAGCTCTAGTTCAAAAGACTGAACAATATGTGTAGCTGCTGCAGTGTGTCCCAGTGACATGAGATGAAAGAATCGAGCTGCTGGAAAGGTATCTGGTTATTCAGTTTAGATTGCGGGTGTATTTGTAGGTTCTTGCAGTCTTGACATTGGAAGCCTGATCTTTCCTTTGGCAATCCCTGCTCTGCAGGCTCTGGGGACACGGCTCCAGGCAACCTCTGAGTAGTGAACACAGCGACTCCTTATTGGTGCTAAATTGGACATAGGTGGCTCCTAAAAAAACCCAAACAAACAAAACAACAAAGCCGAACCAAACAACAAAACAAACAAACACACACACCCCCCCCAGACCAACAAAACCCAAACAAACCTGAAAATTCAGTTCAAAAAATCTGTCACTTACGAAATCGTATGTGCTGCATGTCCTGATCTGTATCTTTTCACATAAAGCTCTTTTAATTACAAGGTAAGGAAGAAGAGCTCCCTGGTGAATGGTGTCTTGTATGTGTAGTATTGTAGTTGTTAATCTTTGAAAGTTTGAGCAGGTTCATAGAGACATTAAGAGAAGCATGAGCTTGTGGTAGAACGAACCAGAGTAACTAAATTAGGACTACTCTGAACTTGATCTGTGACCACCTCTGAGCTTCCGTGTGACGAGTAAGCAGGAACTGCGGTGGGTACAGTGGAGAACATGAGTTTATTTTCTCGAAGAAATATCTGGGGACAAGCATCAGTCTTCTGTGCTGAAAATGTAGATGAGCGGATGAAATTGCTAGCTGAAAGGGGTGAAATGTATTCAACGTAAATGAGAATGTAGGGAGCGTGACAGAAAAGATGGACTGATTTTTCACAGTGTCAGTAAAACGTGTAAAATATCTGTTCTGTTATGCTGAAAGTGCATAGCTAGTACGACTGCACAGGAGCTGGTGTTAGAGTGGGTGACACTGCGTCTCCCTAAGCTAATCTACGATTGGAGTGAGACAGCTTGGTTTGAATTGGGGTTCACTGGCATTGTGGGCGTTTGGAGTTCAGTAATAAAGAAGTGGAAAAGTTGTCGTAAAGACGTAGGAGCCATGTTGAGCTTCTTATGTCCGCTGCTGAGAGTTCTGGGGTTTGCTGCCTACTTGTTACCCCTGCCTGTGGGGTTTTTTTTAAAGGAAATTTACTGCCGCTCGTTTCACACTGTGCTCTAATTCTTGTTGCCTAAACTGAGAACAGGGTAGATGAATATAAGCTAGCTTCAGACCTTTCTTTTCTTCTCTTGTTGCTGGGAGCAACTGAGGCTTTTCCGTTCTTATTCATATGTTTTGAGAGATGTCTTGTGAGGTATGAGAAGAAGTCAGATGGCTCAGGTTATTTTGTCGTTCTGATTTCAGCGAGGGCCGACGCATCTGCAGGGACGTGCTGAAGTCTGCCGCGGTTCATGCCGTGCATACTTGCCGAATTTTGGTGGTCTTTGTCTCCTCTGGGCCTGTAAGAAAATATGTAAATAATATGTTAAGCCACGTTTTCCTGCCTCCTTCCCTGCCACTGAAAAATAGAAAGGGGGAGGGCAAGCCGCTGAGGAGCTGTCTGTTTAAATCCTTGAAATAGACAGTCAGGATTATCTATCAAAGCTAAGATACAGAAATCCTTATGAATTCTTTTCTCTGCAGGGGATTTTATTTTAACCTGGTTTTAGATGGCAAATTCATGATGTTTAGAAGCACGTTGGGTTAGCAGTGTACTCCAGAATAATGTGGAAAACCTGAACTGCTTGAAAAATCTGCTTTTTTTTTTTTTTAAGAAAATGAGGAAAAGGGTGCTCTGGTTATCCGGGCTCAGCCACAGGCTTGTTGGTGACCTTGGGGTGGGATCCTCAAAGACTGGGAAAGCCCCTAAGTCTGAAGGTTACTCAGTTTGCCTTCGTCTTAATTCTTCGAGGTGTTGCGGGGGTAACGCTTGGAAGTTGTGGTATGTTCTGACACTGAGGTTGGGGGGCTGTTTCAGCAGAACCTCGATTTTGAACACAAGTTAAATGAGAACGCGTCAGTGCCAGGAAAAATGAAACGTAAACATTTGATGCATTTTGCTGAAGCTGTAATGAGAGAAAATAACTCAGTATAATGCTTTATCTGTGGTGGCATTGCTTTCCCCGCAAGGACAAAAAACTTTTTGAGTGCGGGTGTGTGCATTGAACAGAGGTGACGTAGTCTTAATTCTGAGCTAGCAGTTAGCTAATGATGAAGACTTTAATAATAATTCCAAAAAGGGTGAGAGAGATGAGGAATTCCCATGGTTAGTGTTAGCTCCTGAGTTATTTTAATGCTTAATTTTTTAAAAATAGTAATTGTTACCTTTTTAGGAGGTCAGTAAGGGAGATATTCCAGCTTAAGAGATCGGAAATGGATGGGGAACTAAAAAATGACAGATGTTTAGAACCTTTAAATATTTTGGAGGGCCCGAATGTTGAAGCTGTATGCTTCAAAAGAGAGATTTGGACCAGTGGAAATAGATGTTTTACATACAGTTCTGGTTTAGGACTGATAAAAACATTGCATGTAAATATTTGTATAATTTGCAGTAACTTGCAATTTGCCGGGTTTTGTATTTGTAACAGTTTGAGTCCGGCAGTGCTCACGACGTAATCCAAAGCATTTTGGAGTTGGTGGTTGAGGCGTGCAGCTCTTTTCTGAGATCTTTTTGTATTTATTTTCTTTCCCCCCGTCCCATGGCACTCCTCTGGCTCAGTGCTTTGAGAGCTCAGTTCTGAAAACTTGGAATTTCATTTAGTTGTTGTTTTCTGGGTTGTTTTAGAGGGATGACATGAATGTATCGATTACATTGATTTCCATAATATGCAAAATGGGTAGGTATGAAGGATGGTACTTAGATTTTTACATTTTTTGTTTTAATACAAGATAGCTAACAGGTTGTATGGACTCTCCTGGATTCAGTAGCGGTTCCCCAAAAGCTGTGCTGATATCTGACTGAATTAGACCTGTGCATGAAAACTTTGAGCAGAAAAAGCCTCAACTGCAGTTCAGGTGATGCAGAATAAGCTTCCTGGTGTGGAGAGTATTTGTCCTGCTCCTCCTCAGGGGACATCTGGTGAGCAAATATTGAGTATGTTTGCTGCCTGTGGCTCCTCAAGGCTAAATAGGAGTTATTTCTGCTTGGATATCTGTGCGGTTGTAGTAAACATACCTGGTTTATGGGTGAGCTAGTCTATAACAGAACTCTTTCACTGTAGCAAGATTGGTGCTGTAGCCCAAAGGACGTGGAAAAGTAATGAGAGCCGATACGAGGGGTTAGTACGAGGCAGGATTTTTTAAAGTAGTGGATTGGCTTGACACACTTTCCTGAGAATGACTACACATTAATGACATGCTTAGTCCCGTGGATACATAAAGCAGGCATCTAAGAATTAAATCAAACCTATTTCAGATTCATACCCACGTACTTTGAGGAATTGGGCTTCCTCCGAGTCGAGCACTCGCTGAAGTTTGTTCTCTTGTAGCGTTCTGACACTCGGTGCTGTAGATGTGTTGGAAATAGTCTCTTGCCTGCAGCAGAGAAAAGCATAAAACCAGTTTGAGCAGGTTTTAGAGACTCCTTTAAATCTTGGGGCACTCCAAGGCTGGGGGTGGTTTTGGTCCACTCACCCTCCCAAAGGGACTTTTGGAATGGGATGAAAGGAGTGAGGAGTGTTCTCCCCAAAAGGTGCCGTGAGAAACGAGCACGGGTGGGAGGGGGATTAAAAAAAAAAAAGAAAAATGACATGCGTTTTGGCCCCTGTGTGGTAGAACTCTGAAATGCTTATTTAGTTTTTTAAATGACACCGAGAAAAATTGCCGGTTTAATTCTGCCCTTTCACACAGAGAAGGGAAAAAAACCCACCATCTCCATTGCAAAACCAGCCATGTAGTGACCTGCGTTTGCGTGTGCTTACTAATGCTATTTCAAGTATGTTAATGGCTTAATAAACGCTCGTCATTAATTTCGTCTGGGCAATAATTTGAATGCTAGATTAGCACACTTTAATTGCTTACAATTTTCTGTACAATAAAGCATTTAGAATTTAATGACAGAATTTGTGGGTGTCAATGACCGTGATGTAGTCTGTGTTCAGAGACAAATTGGCCTCTTAAAGAACTCATGTGTTGTTAAGCTTTGAACTATTCTCCTTCCTCCGCAGAAGCTCAGCAGAAACTATATAATTCTTTTGCTTTGATCCACTGTTTACAAAAGTTTTGTCTTTTTAACAGATACATATCTAAAACTGGAAGATGTGACCCGTAAGTTTAATAAGCCTTGCATAATGGATGTAAAAATAGGTCAGAAAAGTTATGATCCGTATGCTTCAGCTGAGAAGATACAGCAGCAGGTCAGCAAGTACCCGCTGATGGAAGAGATTGGCTTTTTGGTACTTGGCATGAGGGTAAGAACTTGTTTTGTTTTCAAATTCAGCTTATGCTCTGGCCTATTGCCCCACACCAGACACAGGGCTAATTTTTCTAGCAAATGACAACCTTCTCCAATTTTTACGTAAATAAAGCGTTATCAGAATATGTTGGTAGTACTGGTATCAAGTGTTGTGTGAAATATGTTCCAAAACAGCGTTCCCGTTCACAACAAGTGTTCTAACTTGGCCGTGTCCCTCCTGGGAATCCGTTCGCAACCTGGGTTCTGTGTACGTGTACCAGAAAGGGGTCGGGACAGACCGTAGTTATTTAAAACTGAATGCAGCTGCAATTAGTTCTTCTCACATAGCAGGCATTTCAAATTAGCAAAGTCTTTTTTGGTCTTTCACGTTTATATCAGAGATTTGCATACTGAACCAGTCGTTGTAATAATTTAATAATAAGCTCTATCCTCTCCAAATTTTTCATCTTGACTTTTTTGTTTTTAAATAAAAATAATTTTAATGTAACTTTTCTATTTAGGGAAGAGTAAGTTAGTGCTCAGAGGTGACACATGTAGTTATAAATAGCTGCTTACCTTCCGCATTTAAAAAAGCTTTCCTCCAGAAGAAAATGCCTTTGATGCTTACGTGCTGGAGGAGCAGCTGCCAGTTGAAGATTCGTTTGAGCTGGATACGGCCCTGCAGATTCCATACGAACTCTCTTACATTTCCTTAGCTTAGGTGAGGAGAAAGATGAAGATTCAATGCTGGCTACTCTAAAACTGCAATGTAAAGAAAAGCTGTACAGAATGTTTCTGGATCAGATGTTGATGTCAGTAATGAATTCCTGATGCAGTGCACTTAAGGTACTTTTTTTCTGCTATGATTAGCGTAGGGATGATTTTCTTTCTGATAAGAGATTTTTGTTTTCCTCCTCGCTGACACAAAGCCAGGGCTTCTCGAGCTCGGCATCAACAAGCACAAATGGCTGAAGACCTTGATAAGCTTCCCCTCCGCTGTTAGACAGCAGCAGCACACAGATTGCACCATTGTTTGAAATAATTCTGGTATCTCTGAAGTGGTTTTGTACTTAATTGCCTGGGCTCTCAGCCTTAACTCTTGTCTCGAGATAAGCTTTTTACAGCTATAAATTATAGTGGTCATGATTAGTAATTATGTAAGTCTATGTGAAAGAACGTGGGAGTCGAGTCAAAAACCAGTCGAGCTCGAGAAGGAAGGCTGGAGATTACAGCTTTGGACGTGGCTCATGTCACGACATAACTTTTCTTATCTCCTGTGTAAAACAACGTACTTCACATCCATCATTTCATGACAGTGCAAAAGGAACGAGCTCTTGCTTCCACGGTATTTTTGCTTTCAACTATTGTTTTCAGCACTGTCATTTGTTGGTATCTTTATCCTGTTGCAGAAATTGTTTTGATTCCCCAGTTCAAACTGTCTGTATATCGATGGTTCCCCCCGCCAAGCATTGCAGTTTCCCATCCGGCGTTTAACTAGATGAGATTTGTTTTGTACCCATGGTACCAGATTGCACGTCCAATTTTTTTTCAAAAAGAATTCAAAAGGTTCCTCCGCCCCTTGCAGAACGCTTAGGAAGGTCTAAATTCACAAGGCATTTTCTCTGCTCATTTGCCTCCTCTTGATCACGGGATGCTCTCTGCGTGTTTTCTTGCTTTATTTCTGCAATATTCTGGCTGCAATGTAAAACTCTCCTGTGCAGCCATTTGCTGCCTGTGACAGCTAACGTGCCTGATAAAAGTTGCTAGTGTTTGCTGGCCAAAACGTGCTGTAAGATGATGCAGAAAGGAGAGAGGTTTGGTTTTAATCTCTCGGTTCAATGTTATTTTTTAACGTGGGGTGGACTTGCTTATTAAGTTTCTATTTTAGAAGAACAAGAAAGAGAGGGCCAGGAAAAATAAAAACGTAGTTATCTGTGGTTTTTTAAAGCACACATCATAGAAACTGTTATGAAGAGATACAAGCAAAACCATGTTATAGGTGGGGTTTTTTTAGCCCAAAAATTATTTATAGTAGGATTTTACCCAAAAGCCATTGATACAGCTTTTTTTATGCACTGGTAAATAAGCAGTCATCTGTTTTTTATGTAAAATCTGTATGGTTTGTCCTTAAAAGAAGTGAGTCTCTGGCCTGTCAGAGCTTCGACTTATGTGCATCGTTCTGGCAGGTGCTAAACTATATTGATCTTAATGCACCGAGTAGACAGAAAAAATGCATGGAAACACATTTAGAAAATTCGTATTTGTTGGAGAGGTTCATTTCTTTAACAGATGGGGACACAGATTAGTTATGAAAGTACCGAGAGCATAAATCTAAGTTGGAAAACTCGGGTATGGATGCAATAGCAAAAATACAAGTTCAGATATGATTTCAGTAGTAGACACATAAATACATGAGAATTATCTTCGCAGCACATGCAGTATTAAAAATAGAGTGTTTTGTGTGCTGCTGAGTACAAGCAGAACATGTGGGTTGTGATCTCACTTCGGATTTGCAAATCCGTCCAGAATCCACAACTCCCGCTTTCTGCAGGTTTCCTTTTTCTTCCAGAACATCTTGATTGCGACATCGCATGCTCCGTAGTAGTTCTGAAACATGTTTTTGGAGCACAAACTGGCGATTACGTAACCTTACCAGTATAATCCATCATTTACTTTTATTGTTTGTGCCTATGAACCATTGCATGCAGCAATGCAGATGCCTCATCAAAGCTGTTTTTACAAGGGAATTTCCTAATCTACACCACATGTTCCTGCAAGATATTTTAAACCTGACTGTAGCCGAGTCCATTCTATGAGTTCTTTATGAACCCTTTCTAGTATCCTGGTAATTTTCATACGCTCTGATGTGTGACAAGATTTAGGAGGGAAGGAATAATAAAGATATGAAATCCTGTGTCTCCATCCACAGTAAAAAATGAACGGAACTGTTTGGTGGGGGTTTTTTTACGTTTATAAATCCAATTCAAGCTTAGATGTTTAAGAGAAGTGAGGAATACAGAACAGGAGCCGCGGGTGGTTCATCTGTGCTGGCTGGGTTACCTCTCTGCATTTCTCTCTCCGCTTTGGCTCCCTGGTTCTTGCAGTCGAGTTCGGCTCCTCCGTTTCTCAGACGGTGCCAGGTTGGTGCTGCGGAGCTGGACGCAGCGAATCCTCTGAGCCTGCTCTTAAATATATTCAGTTATTTTTAAAATGCTTCGCGATCAACTGCAGCGTCACTCTTTCTTTTATTTAGGAGATTACTGGTCCGCTTTTTCACTGCATTAGTTTCAAAATCATTTCATTCTACAAGGACCTCACTAAAACTTTCTGTTGATGGTCAGAACCTTTGGTGTATACGTAATCATATAAAGCACTCTGTCAAATACCAGCAGAACAAAGAAGCAGAATGGATAGAATAATGCAAGTATAGTCTTAGAAATGGGGGAGCGGGGACGCATCCTTCCCGTGCCGAACTGTCAAGCCAGCAGCAAAGCAGTGTGTGTACTTTCATCACTTGTGCTCTAGAGACAAAAACATAATTTCTTTTTTTTTTTTTTTTTTAGTTTAAAGGGGGAGGAGGTGTTGAGATAAATGGATGTAGATAAATGGACACGCTCTCAGCAGCAGTAAGAGTTAGAATATTACTATAAAGCAGCAGTATTAAATAAGAAAATGCATTTTTAAAAATTTCTCCCCTTGCTATTTTTTCTTCAAACCCTTGTTTTACTTCCTTTTGGAAAAAGAAAAAAATAAGGTTTGTTAAAACTCAGTGTTTTAAGTCTTCTGCTGTGGCAGGATCAGTCTGTGGAGAAACTCACCAGGTTCTTGAAACATGAAGGAAACCTGTGTATTTATAGAGAGACCTGTATATTTATATATTTATAAATACATTCACAAATACGTTCTCAGCCCCGGAGCGGTCCCGCTGAAGGCGCTGGGCCTGCTACCGCCTCGGCTTTGGCAGCGCTCGGGTCCTGACCTTCAGGTGCCGGTTACGAGCGCTGCCAACAGAAAACTGTGTCGTATTTAAACACTTGCGTGCTCCTGCCTTCCTAAATGTAACATGGGGCGATTGTTAAGTATATTTACGGAAGGAACAGGAGGGGCGGACAGCTCAGCCGTTTGAAGCCTGGATGTCTCAGCATCGGAGCGTGTCTCCATGCTCCGCTGCAGCGCTGTGCGAGCCAGCTCAAAATTGTATTTTTTTTTTTTTCCCCCCCCCAGTTTTGATGATGTGGATTACGTAATATTTTTTGCAGATGTGAAAGAGATCTGCGGGTTATTTAATAGAGATTTTTATTTGCGATAGCAGTATCTCCATCAAACAGGCTAGTCTTAATACGAATTTAAATTACGCTTTCTGGAAGATAGGGAGTTGCCGCAGATAAGTATTTGAACGGTGTGTATATTTTTCTGCCTCGCCATGGAAGTCAGTACAGAATGACTGTAAGTAACACTACATAACACTTGATATTTGTTTTCCTAAATCCAGCCTTCGGCGTAATGTCCTAAAGCTGCAGTTGCAAGGTTTCCAAACAGCGTATCTCGCTGTTGAGATCTTGCAAGGCTGGTACTTTATTTAGAGCGCACACTGGCCCAACTTTTTATTTTAGCTCAAGGTTTCCCTCGGTTCAAGAACATCAGATGAACTAACGGTAATTGAAGAAAAGGTACAAAAACGTGTGTGTGTGCAAGCAGCAATAACTTAACACCTCATGGGGAAACAGAAGCCAAGTGCAGGTTGAGAAAGGCCAAGGATAATTTCCCTCGACAGTTAATCATCTGGATTTTTTTGATGCGCTGCCCATACGGAGTCGCTTCTACTACTGATTAAAAACCTGAACCTGTTGGCATGCTGGATTCCAGTCCTGTTTGTGCAGAAACTCACCAAACGGGAGCTGCCTGGAGGCACGAGGAGGAGCCTCCGCATTGTCAGCCGGAGCAGCTCTGACCTGGACAAGAGGGAGGATGTGCAGAAGTCACTGGTTCTCTTGAAGACAACGTTCTGCAGATCATTTACAGAGCACAATACAGCGAAACTCCCTGTCAACACAAAGCAAACACGTAACGAGCTGCGGCAGGTGAACAAGAAAAAAGATTTTCCTGTCTAATAATTTCCTGGCTGTTGTTAAGGTTACGGATTTGACTTATTTGACTTGTCACCGTTTTGACAGACATGGGCCAGTACAGACAGCTGCAACAACAGGGATACAGAAAAAGGTTGATTCAAAGGCAAATAACCCTTTTGGGAAGGGCCAGTAGCGGTGACGGTGTGAACAAAAGCAGCGTGAAGCCAGAGGTCTGTAGAGTAGGAAACCGATTTTAGTCTTGGGTGGTTTTTGGGTAGGTGAGGGTGAAGCAAGAACTGACGAAAGGTTCTCTCTGTTTGAACTTGGGTTTCTGTTCCTCTGCTTTCAGTATGGGGCTTAATGTATTTACATGTGGTGGAGGTTTTCCAAGAATGTTCCAAATAGTCGAACTATATAGAAAGCCATTGCGGGGTGGGGGGGAATGGTTTTGTGCAAATTATAAGAGATTGGGGGCTTATGTGCTGCTCCAGCCTTTCTTGGGAAAACAAAATGAGCTTGCAGATCTTAATCGGCATTTTTGAGCTAGTGCCCGTGTCACAAAAACTGTTGCTCGTACGGGGAAGAGATAAGGTTCTGGTAAACAAGATTATTCGTTCAGGAGCGTGCTGCAGTGCTGGTGTATGGAGGAGGCTGCCCCTAGATCGACTAAACGAGGACCTTTAATATTATTAAAATGAAGACACACGTAGTCAAAACTTACATGTATTCGTCAGACTCTTGATCCTCTTCCTAAGCAATATATATATTTTTTTTAATTCTTGTTTTATTTAATTACTTTTGGCTTGTCGCTCTTTAGATTTTAAAAGTTTGTGAAACTTTTTGTGTGTTTCCGGAAGTAACTTTGGCACCTGAAGTATTTCCATAAGTAATCTTTGGTTTCATATGTTGTATACTGTACCTCTTTTAGGTGCTTTGGGGGGGGGAAAAAAAAAAAAAAGTGGTGAAAAATGATTCTTTTTGTGAAACCAAACTCACACTTGTCGGATGCTGGTTTAGAATAACTGCCCTCTGCTCTGCCCTTCTGCAACGTACAGACTTTGGGGCCTCAGTTTCTGTATGTATCACAACAGTGGGACGTGTTCCTGCTGCCAAGTGGGTTTAAGCATCGGAGCTTAGAACTGTTATTTCTTTAGAATAACCAGAATTATTTACTGCCCCTTGAATTCATAGTTGATGACTTAAATCAGTTTCCACACGCTATGATTTAAAGTCCTTGGGGGACCCTGAATTTAATTACTTCTATCTTTTTGTCAAAATAAGAGCTATTTGAGACTTTTTTTTTTTTCCCTTCCTTTTCTTCCCAGCTACTTTGCAAAGCAGCAGTTCTGGACCTGTGTTTTCAGATTGTGCTCGTTGTGGTTTGCATGGGGGAGTCAGGCTTCGCGGCGAAGGGCTGCAGTGAAAACAGGGCATTTTTATTTTTTTAATTAGTACTTATTTACCGCTCCTTTTTATGTGCTGATTTTTTTTTTTTCACTCTCCTGGGCTGTCTCTGGGCTCCAGCAAGAAAAGAGCCCTGAAGGACCCACGGGTGCCCCCCGACTTGGTTTCCGTGGATCCGCGCGGGGCGGGCGCCGCGGGGTTGGGTGGTCTGAACACGTGCCAAGCGCGGGGTTTCTGCCAGAGACAACTGCCTGCTTGCTAACACCATTATTTCTGCAAATAAGAATTGTCTGCACTCTCATAAACAGATTATACTTTAGCCTGGCCGGCTGGCGCGTTTCCGCTATGGAAATTATTTCAGTTAGAGAGAAAACGCGTCTCTATGTAAAATGTTTTTGAATTAAGTTGTTAAGCTTGTACAATTCCTGATATGGACAAAACTGTACCCGTATAAGTTGCCTCCCTTTCAGGCAAGAGCTGATGTACCACAATTGAGCCTGGAACTGAGTTTTCACTCAGCTGCTGTCATTTATTTAGTATAATCTCATTTGTGCCAATGACTATAGTTTCAGGTGGGTCTCACAGAGCCGAGCCTTCCTGGTCACATCATAGTATTTCTTATTGTTTTGCTGCTGTGCTAAATATTTCTATAGTTTTAAGAACTTCAAAATAATCACATTGAATTTTTTAGCATGTTACGCCTTACTGATTTAGTATTTGTAGTAACCTGGGTAGGAGTATGATAGTTTCAAGTCGCAGCATTGATTTGCAAGGGAGGTGCCGTATAAAATGTTTTCCCGTGATGGATATGTTTATTTTTGCCAATTCATGTCTTTGAAATGCAGGAAAGCTGTAGCTTAGACCCCCAAGAGGGGAAAGGGAGGATTTTGCAGATCAGAGCGATGCCAGTACCTGAAAGCTGTGCCAGGGCAAACCGGTACCAAAGCTGTTGTAACCTGTTGGTAAGGTGTCCCCCAGCTCTGCACAAATCGTGGTGGTTGGAAATCAGCACAGAGTTTCCTCCTTGTTTCGTGCAGGTTTACCACGTCTCTTCTGACAGCTACGAGACGCAAAACCAGCACTACGGAAGGAGCTTGACAAAGGAAACAGTAAAGGATGGTAAGGAATTTGTGTGTCACAGTTTGGTGCTCTGGGATATTATTTGTTTATTTATAGAACTGTATGAAAAAGCCGTCTGTGTGTTCCCATTTTAAACGTCCCTTTCTCTCCGCTTGCCAGATGGGTCTTTAGTGGTTTTCTGTAGCATTTGAAGTACCTGTTGCTCCTAAATTATATTTGCAGTTGGTTTTAATAGCAGTGTAGACTACAGGAGTTTCCTCATCATGTGTCTTTTACTGCTTAATAAGGGGATGATAGTGGTAGATTTCAGTTTCTTTGCAGCTTTGAAACTATTATGAAATAGAAAGCTTTTAGAAGTGTAAAATGGTTTTTATTATGTGTATATTTTTATCTCTAGTTGTCTTCCGTGGATATATCCTGTCTTTTATATTAGAAAGCTACTCTAAATGCCTCTTTAAGGGACCTTCTCAGTTGAAGTCAATCCATATGTTGCTCTGTGTTAACAATAAATAAAAATGGTACGAGCATACGGCTGTTCGGCAGTGATAACTATTTCAGGTTGGTTATTAATTGACATCTGTTCTTGTGTCCGCCACCAAGGGACAGAAGGACACACATGAACACAGCGCTCTCCAGAGCTGGCACCGCCTTGTCAGCACTGTCGCTCACGATAAAGAGCCGTTTGAGCTTGTTTATCCCCAGAGAATTTCGTGGGTCCCTGCCCTAAACTGCCCGGATATTTGCTAAAATGAGCTGGGGAGCAGGAACCACGTTCCTCTACTCTTTGTTTGATGGATTGATTAGTTTTGTTTCTATTCCAAGCCCAGTCTGTAGTATTACACAGCAGGCCTTATACAGGTGAGGTGACTGAAGGTATCGGAGTTTCTTGGTTCGCTTCTGATTTAGCTGATAATTGCCTGAAAGGGAACTGTGTGAATACTGTCTGTTTCTTCAAATCAAGAGCTACTTTCATCCCCAAAGAAATGAAAAATGTTCGATTTGTTTTCAGAGCTGCGAATAATCCCAAACCCTGTCTATTTCTTGCAGGCATCTCAAAGTTTTTCCACAACGGGTACTGTTTGAGAAAGGATGCGATAGCTGCCAGCATTCAGAAGATCGAAAAGATTTTGGGGTGGTTTGAGGGCCAGAAGCAACTCAACTTTTATGCAAGCTCATTGCTCTTCGTTTATGAAGGTTCCTGTCAGGCAACAACCGTGCGGTTGAGTGATGTGACCTTGGCAGAGAAGAGAGGAGTGCCCAAAGGACTGTTAGCAGGTGGAGACATACTGGAGTATAATAATAATATTCATGTAATAAATTCTACAGAGAATGGAAAAATCGAGGCCTCTGTAGGTAAAGGCTTGTCCAAGTTTTACGCACTTCACAAAAAGGCGTATTCTAAGAGGCACCACAGTCAACTCTCGCTTAAAGTTGAAAACTTGGAGCAAGACAACGTGTGGAAAAGCGGCTCGTGCATTACACAGGAGCATCTGAACGGAAACGTTATACCCCAACTGGAAAAAGTTTTCTGTCACATGCCAGCAGAGATCAAGGAAAGCGCCAGCGTAGAAGTCCGGATGATAGATTTTGCTCATGTGTTTCCTAGCAACACAAAGGATGAGGGCTACATTTATGGTCTGAAGAATTTAATCACAGTACTTCAAAATATTTTGGATAACTAAATTCTTTGCTATGGTTTTTACTGGGGGCCAATGATAAAGAAGAGCAACAACATGAAGAATTTCTGCACTTGTGATGCTGTGTAACTGGGTTTATATTGTTCTATATTTTATTTGTCTTTGTATTTTTGGTAGAAGGGTTTAACTTTTTATAATCTTACTCAGGAAAATAATTGGTAGTGAATTAGGGAGTGTGAAAGGCTGTGGATACTGGAGATTAAGCAAGATAGGTAAATTACTAGAACGAAATGTATATGGCTGGCTTAAATCCAAGGAGTACAGTTGTACAATAAGCAAAGGTTATGTTAGTTCCTGTAACGACTCTAGCGTAGTTAACATTTGCCCACTTAGCCTGGACACTGAGCCGTATCTCCGTTGACAGGTTTTTAGAAAATGGACTGAAAACTCTCTTAACGTGCAGGATCGATGTCCTCAGTGCTGCCCTCTTGTGTTTACTGTATCTGAATAACTGGAGTTATCCCTGCTTGGACAGAAATCCCGTTTTGAGTCAGTAGTCTAACCTGGAAGCCAGTGTATCATATCAGAAAGCGCTTTGCGATGTCCCGGGACGATAGTTCTGCTCTTGCAGCCCTGGGGCGGGCGCTTCCCCTCGTGGTGCTTGTTCGGAGCTGATGTTCACCACAGACAAGCTGCAATCTAAGTTGTGTCGCGGTGCTAAGAAAATGCTGGAGTGAAATACCGTAACAGGCTTAAACTGCACACCTGCTAGAGAAACCGTTTGTTCCTAAGAAAGGGTAAAAGAACGCAAACACGAGATGTTCCAGGAACTAATCTGGTTTAGGAGCTTAAGTCAATCTGTTAATGGAGTGTCTGATGTTGTGACTGAGGGAAATGCCTCACTCCTTTGTTCTGATGGCCCTTCTCCAAAAACATGGCTTTTTAAAAGCAAACTGATCGAAGGGGGAAACAAAGCGTTTTGAGTAAGCGTACAGAGATTTCCTCTAGCCACTTGTATTTTCGCATCAAGCGTTTCACATTTCCACTGCTGGGGAGCATCAACTGGAAACGACGAGCAATACAGGTGAAGGACGTTTTACTGCGAGGGTCTAGCCAGCCCTGGAGCAAGCAGACGTATCTTGCGTATCTCTGCTTGTCGCAGCGGAGTTGTGGCTCTTTTTTTTTTTTCTATTTTATGACACATAGGCGAGTGGTGTAATTTGAAGGTTGTCCCACTTCCTACTTTTTTCACGGGGAAAATTAAAGCTTTCGTGTGGAATATTGGAGATCAGGACGATGTGTCCAAAGCGTTTTTGGTGTGTCTCTTCTGTATGCTGCATACGTGGCTGTCCTACCATGCCTATATAGTCAGCTATATGGAAAGTCGGGACAGAGGAGCCTTGCCATCTATAGAGCGCGATTTTGGTGCTTTAAGCAAGCCCCAGAAGTAGAACTTTTTAGAGTGGATTTGGTCATTGGAAACATACATTTTTCACACGTGGAATTCGTGTGACACCATGGCCTTGCTGCTCTCTGTGTGCTGTTCTGCACTATGCACTCGTGTGTACACGTCTTTGCAAGAGCTCGATTTGACATCTGTTTTGTATATCAGAAAGAGAGAAATACTTTTTCAAACAAATATGCTGTTTTAATTAAAGCTGAAATTTTAGCTCTTTGAGAACCTGGGTTAATTGGAAGAAACAGGGTATTGTGTGTAGAACTACATTGTTTAAAGTTGAGAGCTAATATTGGCCAATACTTTCAAGAATGAAACCCATCTGTTAGTAACATCATGTTTTTGAAGACACTTGCAGGAAGGACAGTATCATTTTGTTGAAAATTTTATGCAAATTATGGTGAAGGCTGAGGGGAAAGTATCAGGAAGAGAAAGTATTTTTTTTTCTACCTGCTATTTCCATTGCACCGTACAGCTAATATATTTCTAACTCTCTGTGAACTAATTTAAGCCATATTCTAGGCAGAGTTTGTGGTTTTGTTTGTTTAGATGCTGGTTTCTCTGTTATGATTTTGTTCTTCTATCCTGCACATAGTCAACACTAGGGTAGTCGAGGCTTGTAGTGGCCTCGTATGATAAATGCACGATGTTTTATAGAAAATACAGGGGGGAAACACTTGTATAATGGTGTTTTTGTCCTCTGTAATTCATCTCTTCTGGATTTTAATCCATTTTGTGCCGGGGAAATCAGACATCTGCCTCAAAGAAGTCAGTTATTGGAAAATGATCTGTATGCTCTTAGTATAAGCGCATTCTCCTGTCTCTGCTTTAAGATATAAGTCTTCAGTGTTTGAATGCTCTTTAAGTATTGATTGTTGTGTTGACTATGGCAGTGTTTGTAATGCACCTGGAATATTGTTAAACCGTCAGAATATTTTTAATTAAAAAAATAAAATAATTTTATCATGTTTTTTTACCAGTAGTTATTATGGATATATTTCTGTTAATTTAAAATGTAGCTTGAGAGATAACAGTATTTTTAACGGGAAGTTGTGTAAATAAAGCTTGCTGTAGAGGTGTTTTGGCATAGTACCAACTGTGAATTTCTGCCTGCAAAGGCGTTATATTCACGTTGTTCTTGCACATTTTAGATTTGGTGTTTCTAGTGTCTTGTATCTGATCAGATCGCTTTCAGTTATAGCTGTATTCACAGAAATCATGAAACAGATTACCGAGTTAATTCCGAAATGAAGAGGGGGACACTGGTCACTAAACGTACGTATTGCCATCATCTCCCTCCCTCGCAGCGATGCCTCTCTCGTTCTCTGTACGAAGTGTACAGGACAGGTGACGCTTACACGGAAATCTTCGTGGAAACGGTAACAAGGCTTATAGATATTTCTGTCCCGTAAATCTGAAAGCAGGTCCCTTCCCCAGACTGGCGTGGTGTGTCTGTCGTCGATGAAACCCGGCTGGTTTGATTTTAAGCAATAAGAGTTGGATTTAGCAGAATCGATTGTCAAAAGGGAAGATTCTTGGAGGCGTTGTCATTGATGTACTCTCGGAAAATATACTGTTCCGAAGACTTTCTACCTAGGTGATTGTGAGAATTGTGTATAGGCTTACCTAATGAGAGCTTGAATTGTATAAAGTTTTTTAAAAAAGCATTTACGTATATGCTATTTTTGGATATGGGTGGAACTTGTTGCAAAAATTGCATTGGAAATTATTATACCATTATGAAGTGTTTAAATATTTTAATCTAATCATTTTATGAACTAAACTGGAGACTTCACATATAGTTGTGATTCACATGAAGCTTGTACTGTTTTCCCTCGCTTTTTTTTTTCCCTGCTGTAATGCATACTCAGATTGTTCTTTTCCATAACCCTATAGTTTCATGGACAATTTTTAAAGTGCTCAGTAGATTAGGAAATCACTAACTCCCTTTAGTTTGATTAATGGAGTGCATATGTTGTTGACATACTTCAGTGCACATGGTATTTTCAGTACTGTTAGTGAATTATACATCTAAAGCCCCAGTAAAACTTCCTCGCCTGCATCAGGGAAGGCATCACCTGCGCTGGCCTGAACTTGCACAGCATTGTAATTGTTCTCCTGCCTCACCATGTGAAGTATTCCCAAGGACAGGAGGACAGTGGAAGAATAGAGACTCACATCTGCATCTGCTGTTTAAAGTTATGATTGGTTGTTCATCCTCCCTCCCATTTTTTTTTTTTTCTTCCAAGTAAGTTTTCCTCCTGAGTGCCTTCTTCAGCCCTTTCCACTGGCAAGCTCCTGTAGCATCAATGTGGAATGGTTTAAAGTGAGGTTTTTATTTCCTAAAAAAACTGCCCTTAAAGTGCAGGTGTGGAAAAACACCATCAAAATGCCTCAAGTCCTGTGGGAAATGCAATTTCCTTTCTGCAGACTTTCCCGTGGAAGAGCAGGAGTGGAGGTCAGTGGAGAGCATAGCTTGCTGCGAGACCAGATCGTAGGTTTTATGAAGCTGCTTTATTTGTGGTTTGAAGATGTTTCGAGGGCAAGGTGAGTGACAGCCAAGCTGCATGAAGTTTTCCTTTTCTTGCTGCAAAGAATACCGAGGTTTGGGTGCAAGAAGTGGTGGGAAGCGGTGAAAGGTCCTAAGGAGCAGTGAGGAGGACATCTGGTCCCTTCTGCAGTGCAGGTAATCGCTGTGGATAAGATCCAAACAAGTGTCTCGCAGGGAGAATATCCATGAATATTCATCAAGTTACAACAGACCCTTGCAGGATGTTATCCCTGAAGCAGATGCCCCTCTGTAGCCACAGGCCAAATACTTGTCCGTGTTCACGGCAATCTGCAAATGAAAGCTGCAGAAAAGGTTGTCGTCCAAAGGACAAATGTAACTGAGCAGTGTTTGAAAGGGGAAAGTATGAGAAAAGCTGAGCATTGTACAGCAGAAAACATACTTCAAGAAATATCTTTTACTGTAGTCTTGTTCAGTGGCTATGGGCCCTGTGTATTTGGAGTTCAATTTGTTTGTTATAGGACATTCAACAGCAAATGGTCAGAGCAAGGGTACTTTCAAAACACCTTAGTTTGAATTGTGTACATTGGTTCAAATAGTTATATTTTTTTTTAAAGTGACCTGTGAAATAACTTCCAAATATGACGTGTGTTGCACCTGACTATAAATGAAACTAGAGTGCACAAAGGCACTTTAATACTCTGGGAACTGTACTGGAAAACAAATGGAAGCATGTGAAATTGCACCTGATGTTGTGTTGTTAATTGTTTTTACAGTCTAAAATTCTACATTAATTATGCCTGATAGGTGAATGTATCTAGTCTGGTCTCAGTTTCTTTGATTCAATTGTCTAAAGCCGTCACTCAGTCTCCTCTAATTTGTATGTGTTTGTAATTTCATTTGCTATTTTTGGCCATTACTGGACTGCAGGGGGTATATTACATGTGTTTATTTTATAGAACATTGTACTATGCTATCTACCAACTTTTGTAACTTAATTCGAAGTGATATTGAGGGTAATTCCTGATAGCTGTATATTTGGCAAATTATTAAAAATTTCTGCAAGTGTCTTGCAAGCATAGTTGGTTTCTTTTTAATACAAGAGGGTTGTTTGGAAAAGGTTTCCCTGACTATACCTGCACTGACTGATCCCTCTTTCTTTCTCCTTTGCTCCATGCACTCTGTAATTGGTGTTTGCCTTGGATTTACCAGTTTTGCTTTACCACTAGATTTTTGTCGTGGCATCCATTGCTATCGTTGGTTGCAAATACCTGCTTTGGTATCCAAGAGTCACCTCTGTAAAGTGGAAAAAAAAATCCAAATACACACACACACACAGACACAAAAAATAAACAAACGAAAAACAGAACTTGTTTTTTGAACAAAAGTCCATGCTTTGCTGTGTTGCATGTGAATTGTTGGTCAGCATTGTATTTGATTTCCAAAACAGTCCACTGGTCTTTTTCCTAAAACCTTCTTAGTGATGGAACACCTTATCCTTGGTGCCATCTTAAGACATACCGAGGATAAGAGGGTCATCAGGGACAGTCAACATGGCTTCACCAAGGGGAAGTCGTGTTTGACCAACCTCATAGCCTTTTATGAAGACGTAACAAGGTGGATTGACGATGGCAGAGCAGTGGATGTGGTCTACCTTGACTTCAGCAAAGCATTTGACACCGTCTCCCACAGCATCCTCACGGCAAAACTGAGGAAGTGTGGACTGGATGATCGGGTAGTGAGGTGGACTGCAAACTGGCTGAAGGAGAGAAGCCAGAGAGTCGTGATCAATGGGGCGGAGTCTGGTTGGAGGCCTGTATCTAGTGGAGTGCCTCAAGGGTCAGTTCTGGGACCAATACTGTTCAATATATTCATCAATGACTTGGATGAGGGAATTGAGTGTACTATCAGCAAGTTTGCTGGTGACACCAAGCTGGGAGGAGTGGCTGACACGCCAGAGGGCTGTGCTGCCATCCAGCGAGATCTGGACAGGCTGGAGAGTTGGGCGGGGAAAAATTTAATGAAATATAACAAGGAAAAATGTAGAGTCTTGCATCTGGGCAGGAACAACCCCAGGTTCCACTACAGGTTGGGGAATGACCTATTAGAGAGCAGTGTAGGGGAAAGGGACCTGGGGGTCCTGGTGGACAGCAGGATGACCATGAGCCAGCACTGGGCCCTTGTGGCCAAGAAGGCCAATGGCATCCTGGGGTGTATTAGAAGGGGGGTGGTTAGTAGGTCGAGAGAGGTTCTCCTTCCCCTCTACTCTGCCCTGGTGAGACCTCATCTGGAATATTGTGTCCAGTTCTGGGCCCCTCAGTTCAAGAAGGACAGGGAACTGCTGGAGAGAGTCCAGCGCAGGGCCACAAAGATGATGAAGGGAGTGGAGCATCTCCCTTATGAGGAAAGGCTGAGGGAGCTGGGTCTCTTTAGCTTGGAGAAGAGGAGACTGAGGGGTGACCTCATCAATGTTTATAAATATATAAAGGGTGGGTGTCACGAGGATGGAGCCAGGCTCTTCTCGGTGACAACCAACAGTAAGACAAGGGGTAATGGGTTCAAGCTGGAACACAAGAGGTTCCACTTAAATTTGATAAGAAACTTCTTCTCAGTGAGGGTGACAGAACACTGGAACAGGCTGCCCAGGGGGGTTGTGGATTCTCCTTCTCTGGAGACATTCAAAACCCGCCTGGACGCCTTCCTGTGTAACCTCACCTAGGTGTTCCTGCTCTGGCAGGGGGATTGGACTAGATGATCTTTCGAGGTCCCTTCCAATCCCTAACATTCTGTGATTCTGTGATTCTTCCCTGCTAGGAAGTGCTGCCCTGAATGGAAAGACGATTGGAGAAGACAAAGCCATCCCCCTAGCTGCAGCACAGAAAAATTTTTTTAAAAGGTATTTTTCATAAATTTGGGACAGTTCAGGCCTTGATGAGCAACTAGGAAATGGCTGGTTTATTCCAGAATAATTGAACCTCAAGATTACCTTTCATGTTTGATTGAAAGCTGTGAAAATCGCAGCTTAAGGGTGTTTAGAGCTGACTTGATTTGTGTCCTTGTTCCTTCCGAAGAGGGTGAGTAGTGGGGCAGTAAAAGGAAGGCAGAGATGACAATGTGGAAAAGCTCCACTTTCCCTTTGTGCTCTGGGCTGTAAAGCGGGATCCTGTGAGTTGTCCTCAAAGGGGACGTTGTCTGCGCTGTGTCTGAAAGAATGTGCTGCCCGTGTTAAAGCAGGCGACAGAGTTAGTGCTTTGCAGATGTGAAAACTCAATTGAATTAATCAACCGATGAGTGTCATGATTGTAATTGTATTTGAACAGTTGGTGCCAATTAATATTATTTTCCAGCTAAGGGATACCTGCAGACAATGCCTGCAGTAATTTTGGAATACAGAGCACAGCAGTCTTGTTTTACACCATACCTTCGAGGAAGTGAATTAAATTGTTTATGCAGGACATTTGTATCTAAAACGTCTATAATCCTTTGAACTCATGCTAGAAAACATGTAACAGGTCCATGAGAGGCGGTGTATGTTGTTGATTACAAGCCCTTCTGCATTCACGATCAGGTCCCTAATTCTGAAAGCCTGCAGGAACAGTCTTCCAGTTTCAGTAAATCTGCGTGGTTTCAGTGAGGGGTTTTTCTTTGTCTTTTTCTTGGTTTTGTTTTTCATGTGTTGTCTTGTTTGTGTATCAAAAGCTTTCTAAATGTGTTCACTACTGTCCTGTGGGCCTGCGCAGCCTTCCCTGCTGTGCTGCGGAATTGAAGAAACGACTAAAAATGGGATGGGGCAACAACTGTGTCAAGAAGCACAGTTTTGTGAGGATCTAGTTGTTATTTGGTTTCATATTTTAAAAATCTGAATGGCGGCTAGGCATTGAAGAATCCTCTAAGGAAAACGCCATTCCCCTGGTTTAGAGTGGAGGGGCCACTGCTCAAATCACTTGTCAGGGGGGTATCGCCCAGTTGGGGGTCACCCCATCTCTTCTGTCTCCTTCCTTGTGCGTATTTGAACGGCTGCACCGTGAAACGTGTCAGGGAGCCGATGTGGCTGAAAACTGACTCAGACAAAGAAAATGAGAGGTGGGGAGGTGGAGCTGGGGAACTGCACAGAGCCGTCCCGCAAGGAAATCCCATCCGGGCCAGACGCGGAGTTCAGGCTGTTCGGATACAGCCCTGTGCGAAGGGTGAACCTGCTACTCTCTTGTCATAAAGATGTACTCACAGGTCTTTGCTAACACAGCTACTGGGTTTATTTTTTTTTTTCCCCTCTCTGTCACGCAAAGCGCGACTAGTGGCTGACGGATGCTATATCTCCTTACCCTGGACGATCTAATTCCTGCACCCTCTCCAGCTCAGCCGAGGCTTTCTGCAGTGAGTGGGTTTCACTGGAAACCAATCTGACGCACGAATTACTCATTTTTTCCTGTCTTGACTTCCCCAGTTTGGTGCACGGGATCTTTTGAAAAGATGGACCCAATTTGAATTTGCTTTACCTCTGAAACTGGGTCCATCTTTTTGAAACCCCCTGTATTTTGGAGGAGACAAGTGCCTCTTCTGGGTGCAGTGGAGGAAGGGAAGGAGTGTGGCTATGGGAGGGGACTGGGATTGCCAGAGCGCCAATAAGGAGGCTTACCTTTAATATCAGACATTTCTCTTCGTCTCCTGTTGCTGCTCTGCCGTCTTTGCTTGTACTTTTTCATCCTTTTTGCCATCCCCAAACATAGACTTCCACTGATTTTTGGGTTGCGGATTAGATCACCGCAAGATTTGAGGATAAACGTAATCTAGAATACAAACCGTAAAACATCTGCGGCCAGTACACATTTTCCTCTGGTCATCTAGAAATCCACCTATATATTGTGCGGCACAGCTGAAGGGCAACCTGTAACCTGCTGCCGTCTGTGTCCCCTGGCTGGCAGTAAAGACGCGGCGTCAGCGCACGCTTTGATTGGTGAAGCATAAGGAGAAACTGACTGCAGCCCATTTTCCCAGAGCTATATAAGCTTCACAATGTGGCTAGTGACAAAAAACCCCCTTGATTTTGTTAGCAATTTCAGTGGACGTAAGCTGGGCAAGCAGATGGGAAGCTATCCAATAGAAACCGTGCCAAAGTACCCATTTTGCAAAATTACTTTTTTAAAAGAAAAGCCAGAAAACAACCAGGAGCAGCTACAAAGAAAATACTGACTTGTTGGACTTTGGTCAACACAATTTGTTCTGCAATGTGGTGAGTCTGCAACTGGAGTAGCATCTCCTCTGAGATGTATTGGCACCCTTTTGCACACAAAAAGCTGTGCTTATGGCCTCGGCCTTCTCCAACACCCGTTCCATGTACGTTTATGGGTAGGGGAGGCAATTCCGAAAAAACATCATGTTCAGTAGCAATCAAAACCATTGGGAATTTGTGTTGGATCTCTCTTTGATCCAAGCAGAAAACAGTGTTATCCAACTATGCAAGCCCAGGGGCTCCCTGTCCTCTTCCCAGGTTTTATTCCAACTTCTTTAATGTTTCTTTTTTTCTGCTAAAATCCATCGGGGGGGAAGAAAGAAAAAAAAAAAAAGGCAGCAGTATTTTTAATGTGTAAAGTGCCGTGTGCTGCTCTGGATTGTAGGCAGCTGGGCTGGTTATCAGAGCCTGCTTGCAGCAGTACACTGTACTCCTTAGCATCTAGCAAGTCCAGAATAACCCATTAAACTACAGTTGTTGCCACAGGCTTAAGTATTAATTATTAATACTGTGTTGTGCAACCTTCTTCATAAAGAAAAATAATGTTCTCGTGAACAGACAGCATGTCCTCAGCCTGCCTGCTTTCTTCTCTTTTAAATCTGATTTTTAGTAAACTCGAGTATTAAACCCATAGTTTTAAAATGCACTTTTATCAGTTAAACATTTTTTGTGGTCCGTATGAGGAAAATGGAAGGAATAAAATGGAAAAAAAGAGCAATCCAGGCCTCAAAGCAATAGTTATGAGCTGTCTGGGTCAACAGATGTATATTTATGAGTTTGTAATTATCATTGCAAATGAGAAAAAATGTACTGCATTATAAAGAGACTTGAGAGCTAGGCAGTTTGCACACAGGCTTCTCTTTCCTCTGTGGTGTTAAACAAATTAAACCAAAATCATAGCCTATACACATGCTTTTCATTAAATTACAGTCATCCTTAAAGGCAATCAAAACGCACGTAACTGAGTTTCTTGGTCTAATTGACGCCCAGCAATTCACACAGGTTTGTGGGAGGTGCTTCTGGAAGAATCCGACGGTTTTCGGCAGCCTAGATTGAGCTCTCTCTGGAATCTTGGATCTGACATAAGTAATTTCAGTGCTAATGGCAGTTCCTAAGTTTGACCTAAGTTTAGCAGTTGCTTACTTGTAGCCGAGAGTAATAAAATTGTAAAGTCTTTATATGTGTCAGACCTTTGTGCAGCCGCTGAAGGAGGGGTACCCTCGGGGGATGAAAAACACGCTCCTTCTCAGCGCAACTTTTTGTTCAGTGGCCTTTTTCAAATTAATTGGACAGAGGGAAAGATGATCGTAAAAAAGGCAAAGAGTGGAAGAAGGCAGCAAGTCTCCAGTGCGGTGCTTCCCCTGCGTCCCTCCTCACTCAGGGCTTTTACAGACTTTTGCCCACTGGCTCTAACCACACGTTTGCATTTGATCAGTGTGAATTTCTTTCTTCTTCTCCCTCTGCCTGGCAGCTTTTTGGCTCCCATTTCAAGGGATACCCCAGTATCTGGTCCAAGGAGGCTCCAGGTCCCTCTCGTGCCACAGTGGTGCCTTGGAGGGGCTGATAACCAGCCAGGCTCTGTCACGACTCATCTTTGCCATCCACTTGAGGCAAGACTAGAAGCAGTAGTGTTTTAACGCTATTAAAACTCTGTCCAGAGAATTAAAATGATGAATCACTTGATCCGTAAGAGCCGCTGTGCCTCTAGGAAAACTGCAAAGATACAAAGTCCTGAGTGCGCTCTTGATTTATGCTTCTTTATTGACCCTTTTTCATTTTCAAAGCTTCCATCTCACCTGGTACTTGCCAATAGCAAAGCACCTGCACTGTGTGTGGCAGCAGTCAGCAGGATAGCTGTGTGGGAAGTCTGAGAAGTGAAATCTGAAGGTCTTGATAATGCTAAACTGCTTTGCCAGCAGCGAAGGAAGGTGCCACTTTTAGCCCTCAATTATGTTAGCTTTGTCTAAATGAAAGTAGCTCCCAGGGTATAGAAATCGAGACAGAACGGACAGTCAGTTAAAGAAAAGAGAGGGAGAGAGAACCATGCAGAAGAGGAGGAAGCGTTTGCAGGGAATTCGGAGTTTTTCCTTAAAGAACTTGGGGATGTTGGTCAACAGGCAGCTGAACATGAGGCAGCAGCGTGCCCAGGTGGTCAAGAAGGCCACCAGCATCCTGGCTTGTACCAGAAATAGTGCGGCCAGCAGGGCCTGGACAGTGATCATCCTAAATTATTCTGCGATTCTATGAAAAACAAGGGTTTGCTGTGAAGCGCACCAGTATAATGGGCTAATAATAGAAATCACTGATTTAGTCACACTAAAATAGGGCCTGGGAATTGCAAAAGGGCTACCTTAACCTCATCTGTGTTATCCTTAAATCCCAGTGCTGGCTCTCCCTGTGGCAGCCACTGTGTTTATTAACACGTGATTCTTGAAAAAGTGGAAAACCGAGTTCAGTTTTTGCCTTTAAGTGGCTCTAACATTTGATACAGAAAACTCGAGCTGTTGCATTTTGGTTGGTATTGCTAAACGAAGAACGTTAGGGTCCACTTTTCTTGGGTACATCAGCAGGAGCTTTCCTCTTGGAGTATGTTTGGAAAAGACCCTTTTGCTCCTCTGATCGAATTCAGAGCACCCCTGTCTGTAGAGTGCTGCCAAGTATCCCGAGAGCTTCGAGGCTGATCCAGCGGTCTGCAGCATCCTCGTAAAGCCGCTGCTTCTCTGGGTGATATCAGGTGCTAATCTGGGACGTGCTTCTTGTACCCCGCAGGGCCAGTGGCATTCGGCATTAGGCCACACTGCTGATTCGTTCATTGCTTCAGGATTTTTTTTCTCTTTCCCTGCCTTTCCTTTAGCAGGAGATAAACCCATCACTGACAGTGTTTACTTCCACCATTGGCACATTTTTTCCAAAACATGTAACAGTAATTCTGGCTTCTTACGCATGGAGAACGATGGGGATGTTTTGGCAGATAGCATCTTTTGCACTTTTCCTGGCTGCAGAGCCCCATGGCAGTGGGGAGGCCCTGGAGCCTCCCAGGTCCCCTGGGCACTTTCTGGCATTTGCTGTGGCCTCGTTCTTAGTGGGGGTGTCAATATTTCACCAGGACGAAGGGAAGATAAACCCTGCGATGGTTCCAGATGAAGACTTGCAAAACTCATGGCAGAGGTGGCTACTCCCCACGGGGCTTTTAGCTTTTGACCTGCAATTATTTTAATTAAAAATAATTTTAAGGCATTGTTCATCATCAGAGGCTGATCAGACCTGATTTCTGTTCCACACCAGGGTCATCTGTTGGTGATGATTGCTTTTTTTTTTTTTTTCTCAGAGGCAGACAGGATGAGCTCTGCACACTTTGGCAAATGCTGTCTATTTGTGTTTCAGCTGTGTGATATCTTCCAAGTGAGACATCCCCAAATCAATGTTCCAGTTATCTGGGGAGGGAGTGACAACACTTGTCAGTCCTGTGCATGGCAATTGGATTGAAGTGGAGAACTCGGTTAAATAAGGATAAAATTTTGTCGGTTGCGAAAGTATTTTGTGGAGGACCAGAGCTGGAGGTGCTCTGTGACTTGTGCCAGAGGCAGGTCACGTTGAGGAGGCTGGCAGGGGGTGACTGCTGAAAACTTCCCCGAATTTCTCTCCCCTGCTTGAAGATTTCTTTGGCAGTAGCAGCTGAGATACTACTGACAATAAAGAGAGCTGCTCTGCCGCAATAAAATGTTAGAGAGTGCATTAAACCTGACCAAGACAGGTTTACTACTGCATATCTCTTGGCTTTACAAATGTATATTAGAGAAACCATTCTATACATTAATGGGATTATTTCACAAGATGCAGAGAAGTGATAGAGCTCTTATATCAGTGGCACTGTGGTAAATATTCTTAGGGCTAATTATGAGTTACCGATTATAAGGAGGAGCACTTCCGCAAGGGAAGCTGTTGCACATGCTCAGTGCCTTGTGTTACTGACCAATACTGATGTATTTTCTTAAAAATGTCTTTTTAAGAACATCAGTCTTTGATTCCCTCAGCTGTGTGGTTGAAATAGATATTTATTTTTAAATTAGAATCTGCAAGGGTTATGCTACCTTGCAAAATAACATAGCTAAACAAGAGACCCTCTGGAAGACAAAGGTTTGTATATGGGCAATACCGGTTCCTCCAGAAGGAAAGGCTGCTGGCTTTGAAGGAGAAAAGGATGGCAATAAAACCCCAGACTCCTCTGTGCAGCCTCATGAAGTGCCAGGCAATGAGGGGACGTTGGCAAGGGAGGGGGACACAGCTGGCAGCCGGGATGTGGGAGAGATCCCAGATTTCTCCTCCAGTTGAGCCTTCGTCCTCTCATCCCTCCAGTTAAGGCTCCATAATCACAATTTCCTCAACAAATTGACCCTCGAAAGTAGGTTAGAGGTGAGCTTATAACCAGCAGCCCTGCCAGTGTCAAGAGAGAGAGGGTTTTGAGCAAGGGGGCACCAGCTGCTCCCTGCGATGGTTTCTCTTCCCTCCAGAACACTGGCGATGACCTTTGCCAGCAGCAGGCACAGCAGCCCGACCGGGCAGAGCGACTTCAACCAGAAACCCCGCCAGAGTGCCTGAGAGCATCATTGTCCTGGTTTTGTTAAAAACAGGTTTCTCTTTTAGTGAATTTCCCTGTCAGCTAAAGTCTTCTTACTAACTGCAGTTTTCCTGAAAGTTAGGTACATGTTTTGGTAGACACAGCAATGGAATGCAAGGTCATTGACAATGATGCATCCCGCGAGATGTGCAAGCAGGAGGTGAACTGAAAATTGACCAACTAAAGTGTTCCATCCCATTCACGTCATACTTCATATAAAAGTGGGGGATCACGAGGATCTCATCCCCTTTTTCCTTACGGCCGACATTGGGAGAGGACCTTGCGAGTTGTCCCTGCGAACTGAGGCCCAGTGACAGACTGAATCCAGCTCCGGTTGGCTGCAGAGTCCAGGCCAGGACTTCGGGTGCCGGCCCCACATCTGCAGGAGCAGCTGCCGGGACTTTCAAGATTGGTTTTGTATATTTTGTATTATTTTCTCTATTTCTATTAGTAGCATTAGTAAAACATTTTTAATTTTTCCAGCTCTCTTCTCTCTGTCCTTCTTTTCCTCCCAATCGCCTGTATTTAGGGGGAAGGGGGGAGAGGGAGGGGCTGAAGGGGAAAGGGGGGGAAGAGGAGGTTAACAATACATCTGCCACGGTTTTATTGTCACCCCGCAATCAAACCACGACAATCATGTTAACCTGCTGACTTAGGAAAAAAGAAGGAAAATGCTGTTTTTTTCAATATCTCCCTATTTATTTACTAAGTATAACAGTGGAAGTTGAAATAATACCAAGGTTTATTATTTTCTTTCTTTACAGCAGCCTGGGCTGGGTTACAGCCACTTTTGGAAGCAGCTTTAGAATAATTTTCCTTCTTGTTCTAGGACAAATCATTTACGGAGCTGCTCTGGGTTTTACCTTCTGGCAGATGGTTTCCACAGAGTGTTAGGAACGGTGCATTTCACAAAATAATTGCTTTTGTAGCTCTTTGTATGTTCTCAGTTGAAGATGCTGCCCTAAAGCCCATGCATGTGCATAGCAGCATGGATGCCAGAGGCCCTGGCCATCTTGTACAGGGAATTCAATATACTGTAGGTTTTCACCACCAAAGCCTTCTTGCTTATGTGGAAAGACCGAATTTTGGCTACAGGAGAGCTCCTGAGAAAGGACAGACGTTGGAGAGACGGTGAGGTTTGGGGGGTGTCTGATTTTTTCCCCAAAAGGTTGTAAAAGGAAGAAAAATAGTCATGCAATTGCAGGCCTTCTGGCTGTTTCACAGCATTTAGGATCATTAAGAATGTGCAAAATAATGTGGAAAAAATGAGACTGTTTGAAGTTATTCTGATTTTCTTTCCTTCTCTGATCTTCTCTTATTTTCTCTCCCTTCCTGGTTGCTCTTGAAGTAACCCCAGCCCCTTTTTTAATCAAATAGAGGAGGGCAAAAGCTCTCCAGAGTTTGCCTGTCTTTATTAACCTGCTGGGAAGAAGCCGTTGGAAATCTGTGGAAAACATGAAATAAGTTCCTCTCTCCACTTTGATCCCTTATATCAGTTTACGGGGGTGCTGAGCTTGCCCTGCTGCCAGTCAGCCACCCTCTCTGACCAAGTCCTGTGCTTGGCGTAGAGGATATGTCGTGGTGGAGCATCCAAGTCCATCAAGAAATCGACTGCATGATGCACAAAATGCAACATCGAAACAAGAAAGTGCCCTGGCACAGGTGGGTGGTGTGGCAGAGGCGAGATCTTCCCACAGTAACCCCTTCCCCTTTCACATGCCAGTGCCTCACCAAAGTCTTTCTTGCATTTGTTTTTGCCGGGAAATAACAAACACGAAAAAACAAAACACAAAAGAGAAGATCTAAAGCAAAACATTTCATTTTCTATTTCATATTGTTATTTAATTTTCATCTTCTGACAAATACAATTTTCTGTTGGCTTTCCTGATGGAGATTGGAAACAGGTGTTTCTAGTTTATTTAAGCATCTAGCATGGGGATTTCTCTTTAAAATCCACCCAGAGGAGGTCTGTGGGGATTGGATGGTGCACAGGTGAAAAGCTGATGTGGGTCCCTCATACAATGGAGGTGTATGAAGGAGGCTGGAGAAGTCGTTGTCAGCTTTGAGGATTAAATATGTGACTAAAGTGAGTAAAACTGTGGATTGCTAGGAAAAGCTTGGTGAAAAGTTGAGGGAGCTACTTACAGCAGGATTTCCAAGTTGGCTCCAGCAACAGAAACTCTGGAGGGAGCTGTATGCACAGTGTTTCAGCACAGCTTTTTTCTTTTTTTCTTTCTTTTTTTTTTTTTTTCTTTTCCTCCTCTCAGCCAAAACTGAGCTTTAAAGAGGTGACGTGTTGGGCATTTGAAAGTGTATGTATTTGTGAGTGATCCAAAAGGAAATTGTTTGTCTTATCCATTCCTGCTTCTATAAGCTGCAAATGCAATTACCGAAGTCTTTGCAAGCAGTACTCACCTGTGCCTTTGCTGGTCAAATTCAAGCAGTTTTCATCAGTCTATGAGGCCAGCTCTGTTTTCTGTGCTGAAAATCAACTTCCCCTGGAATAGAGAAACAAAAATGTAGGTAGCACTACAAAATATTGACGACAGGTGTGGATGGAATTTTTGGTCAAGGATTTTTATAGCTTTTCAGTGTTATTGCTGGTTTTCGGATGGCGATTAGAGAAGGGGATGGGTGAATGTAGACACAAAACTCCCAAGATGTACATGTGTTGAAAAACAAAGCTGACAAAAGGCAGCACTTAGCTGTGCAATTTCTATACGCTACTGGGAGGATTTGTTATTGTTGTTGTTGGCAAATGGCTGCTGAGAAGCTATGGAACCACAAATGTGGGGAAAGAAACAGTAAAAAAAGCCTCGTTGGAGACTGACCTGGGTCTGTGAGGTTTTCCCAGGCCCGGGAGGCCGCTGTCCTGTTCTGCGTTGGTGTTTTTGGTTTAGTTCCTATTTTTTGTTGGTTTTGGGACAGCTCTGTTTCTTCCAAGTTGTCCTGCCCTCTCAGGAAGACTCTTCTTTCCTCATGACTGAGGGAATAATTTAGTTTGTCTCTCATGGATGAGTCCGTCTGTGAGGGGCTGAGCTCAGAGTCCTGATTCAGGCCAGAAATGCCTCATAGTGAGAAATGTGCTCTATCTTCTGGTGAAGTGGCGGTCGTTTACACCGAAGACCTTTTCTGTAAGAATCGTGACAGTTTCTTTTGATAGTAAATCCGCGTTTGAGGAAGGTTTTTATTTTTATTTTTTTTTTTTCCCCACACGGAGAGCCCAGAGCCATGTGGTAGTGGCGGGCGTCACCGGCCTGCTGCTGCGCCCCGCCAGGCTGGACGACCCCCTCGCGCCTCCTTCGTGCGGCATTTACCGCTGAAACAAACGCGGATTTGGTTTGGTTTTGTGCTCCTTTAAAACCGTTTGTGAGCTGCGCGTGTACGAGCAAATAACGCGGAGGGGGAGCCGCCGGCGGCGGTGCCGCGGTGGCCCTGCGGCGGTGCGCGGGTGAGGCTTTCCCAGGCCCGCGAGGTGGATTTGAAGCGATGCGAAGCTCGGCGATGCTCAGTCGGGTGTCTGAGCCTTCGAGGCAGGCTCATGGGGGTTTGTTTTCCCCCGGCTGGGCCCAAGGGCAGCAGGGAATGGCCGTTTGCAGCCTGCGGGGTCGGCCGGGCAGGGATCCCGTGGGATCCCGCTCCGGGAGCAGCAGCAGGGCTGATGTTGTGTGTTAAACGCTGTATTGCACGCTGTGAGCAGCTCGTCTCGGCCTGTGTGGCAGAGAACTGGAAATTTTTTTCCTCCCTCAACTGGAAATGGAGGAGCAGGAAAGACACACCATTAAACATGCAACCTTTGGGGGTGTCTGATGCCCTTGGGCTTGCAGACGCTGAGAATGCGCCTGGTTGACACTGGAACCAGGCACACAGAATCACAGAATGTCAGGGATTGGAAGGAACCTCAAAAGATCATCTAGTCCAATCCCCCCGCTGGAGCAGGAACACCCAGATGAGGTTACGCAGGAAGGTGTCCAGGTGGGTTGGAATGGCTGCAGAGAAGGAGACTCCACAACCTGCCTGGGCAGCCTGGGCCAGGCTCTGGCACCCTCACTGGGAAGAAGTTTCTTCTCAAATTGAAGTGGAACCTCTTGAGTTCCAGCTTGAACCCATGAGCACAAGAGACCATCCCGAGGCCTGCGTGCCAGGTGAGCGCTGGCTGCTGCTGGAAGGTGGCTCTGGCTCTGCCGCCATCTGGGCCGTGAGCAGCTCTGATTTGGTGTTTGTAAGTTGCTCGTTGTTGCCGCGCTGGATAGCAGGCAGGAGCAGAGCAACAACAAGGCTAGCAAGGGCGCTGGAGATGTAAAACTACTCCACAAAAAAGTAAACACCGTATCAAGTACTCATTTTGTCGTGTTGCGGGTTTTTTTTTTACTTTTTTGTTTTGTTTTGTTTCATTTTACATGCAAATGTTTCTTTTGTGTGTGTGTGTGTGTGAGGGGCAGTGTTACTTTGCTGTTACAAAAGCGCAGCTATCACAAAGGTGGAGCCTGGAGTTCGTCACGTCGGTGTCCTGTTAACGAAGCCAGCCTTCATCAGAGCTCAGGTCTGCTTTGGAGTGAAATCCTGTCACGCTGCCACCCGTAGGAGTGATGCTATTGACTTTGGCAAGTCGAGGGCTCAGTTGTCGGTGTCAGTCTCCTGGCAGGCTTTGCCTACGCTTTGTCACTTCTTTTCCTATCGTCTGTTGCTGGAGACTGAGGAAGGTCATGCACAGGTAAAATTAGGGCTCAGGACTGCAAGCAAGCTGCTGCCTGCTGTCCTTGTGACCTTTCATGCTGAAATAATGTCAATTGATGCAGTAGAAGCAAAGATTTCCAAATACTAGTGGGTGCTGTAACTCCTTTGCAGTGTATGACTATGAAATGGGGCTTCAGGTTTGTACCAAGACAGCAAAAGAAAAGCCCTGACTCTTCATTCTTAGAAATCTTGAAATTTTATTGTAGGGTTGTCTCAAATGTAGCTTTGAGTTCACTTTGTGGTTGGAAATAAAATAGGTGCTTCTGCAGGTGCATCAGTTTAATGATAACAAACAGTAGTGTAGCACTAGATGTCAGTAGTGCTTCACCAGTTTCTGTGTTGGACCTCACAGGCTTTGTTTGCTGCTGGCTTTTGGCATGTGGATAAGCTCTCCTTATTCTGTATTTTTCCAGAATAAACACATATAAATATGCTGTCCTTCAAAAATAGATTTTTCTCTTACTTTGCCGTCCTTGGTGAGTAACCATCTTTAGGTCACTGACTTCCAAAAATGGCGTGTTTTCTGACATTTCAGTTGATCATGCATAGGCTTTTTTGTTCTTAGTGGTCAATCTATAAAAGCTGCACCTGGGCTTATAGCTTGGTAAATATCACTCATGTTGCATAGCTCATTAAAATCCAGGTGTAAAAGTTTCAAAAGTGATTCAAACACTACTGAAGCGCTCCTTATTTGTAGAAGGATAGCCCAGCTCTAAAAGCTCTGGTTTAGCTGCATGCCTTTAATAAACTCAAAGCATCTGGCTGATAGCAGTCTAGTTTAATGAAGTCTCCTTTATCACACTTCAGAAAAGCAAACATAGAATGGCCGCAGCATAATTGGCTGAAGGACTCTAATTTGTCTTCTTAAAATGCTATGAAGCAGAAGACACATTTTCATGGTGATTCTAGGCTGTTTCCTGTTTCATAATACTTAATAAAAAATACTACAGTTAATGTTGTGACAAGAGACAGGCAGTACAGCTACTTCTCCCTTCTCCTTCCTGAGAAATATTTAATATGCTAGAATAATATTTCTGAGACCAAATCTCTGTTATTGGAAGAGTTTCTGGAGGTTGTAGTTATTTCTCAAGGGTACACTGTTGTAAAAATCCAGCCTGTATCAAATAGCTATGCTATTTGGCTTCAGAATGGAGATAAAAATGTAAGTATGTCTGATGTTGACTCCTGTTTTCTTCGTTCAAAGTCACTGTAGCCTCTTGGGGCAGCTGCTGTCCTCGTGTGTTTAGATGCTGGGCAACATATGGGGCTCAGATCTCAGCTGTGTGTCTTGGTCACATCCCTTAAACAGTGTGGGGAGGAGAGATGTAAACTCAAGAGAAAACGAAGCTGTTTATGGAGGGAATTTGCTAGGCCATCAAATATGCCGGAGGAATCTCAATCACAGAATGAAACTTTGAAAAGTGCTAATTTTCCCAAGATACTAAGAGCAGCAATCTTTCCAATAACCAATGATCCTCATGCGTGTGTGGGATTTAATGAGGTAGAAGGACATTCCTCCTAATACAAGAGCTGGGAATGTAATGTGAAATAGCTGGCAGGTTTAGGGCAAACAAAGTATGACTTTTACACAAAGTTCAGTGAAACTGGAGAACGCTGAACGCTGATACAAAGTCAGTCCGTCTTCTTGGGGGCTAGACAAAGCAACTTTTGATATTGCTGGGTGCAAATCTTATGAACCTGGACACTTCTTGTGTTTATAGGAGTCTATAAATAGACATACCAGTTGTGCAGACAATATGAGAGGTGTATTTTTTTTGTAGTGGAGAAGAGCTGAGAAACCAACTACTAGTGCAAAGTATAAATTGTGTAAGGCAGCTTGAATAAACTAGTCATAAAATGACCTTAAATGAAATATGAGACCTATTCACCATTACAAACAGGCATACGTAACACAGATGCATGAGTCATACAGAATGGAAATGTATGTTTCTCTATGTTGCATGTGTAACCTATTGCAATTCAAGTAGGTCATATAGGAGAGGCAGCTTTTACCCAGAGTCACTGTCCTGTCCTGAGAACAACTCTGACCACTAGTCTGCAAAAGGTTTGGGTTTACACTGGGGGAGCAATAACTGGAGTGATGTGCTCTGTTATTGCCCAGCAGCAAAGGTGGACACTCTGAATCATTGCATGAGGAGAAACGTGTTGTCACTTTGAAAGACAGCTCTGTTTGGTGGATGCGAACACTTGTGCAATCTCATTGTCCACTAGGCAGTGAACGTCCAGACTAACCAAAACTAAAGAAAACAGTTGGGAAAGCCTGTCCAAATGTGAACCTGTGCAAGGGAGTGTCCACTTTGTAATATCATCTGGCGTCGCACTATTTAAGGCACTCTCATGAAATTGTGTTCTGTGGCTCTGCTTGGCGACATGAACTGAACCGAGCTTTGCAGCTAAAGGACAGGAAAATAAAAACCTTTAAAAACTCCATAGGTACTCTATGTACACAGACTTACTCTAAAACAAGTACAATTTGCTTTTTCTGTGTGGTTATTTCCAGTGCTGGGCATTGGGTCAGGTGTTACTGTTCAAACGAAGGCTTCCTAGCTTTGCTTTCCTTCTAAGGAAATGAAGATAGATAAAGGTGACTGGCTCTATCTTTCACAAAAATAAATAGTAGCACTTCTGTTTAAGAACAGTAGAAAGTGTTGTGAAATGATAATGTAGATGATATTGGTGTTAAAACCTTATGAAGACAGACAAGTGTTGCAGATATGAAGGCATTATCATATACTTGAATTAATCTGTACAAATAGTTTCATAACTGAGTCTGCAAAATTATATTTTACAGTAAGATAGTGTTAGCTGTATGCATTGCTGACATAAGTATCTGGTTACTTGATGTTAACAAAGTAGATTCTATGCATGTAGCTATGTAAATAAGGGTTTAATGTACTTGAAAGTGATTTCAGGGAAATTATTAACTTATTCTTATTTCCCCCCTCCTCTCTCCCTGTATTAAACAGCAAACCTGAATTGAAGCAGCCAGAGAGCTGAATTTTTAAAATAGGAAACGAAGGTAGCAGTCCTGTGCAATTTCTTAAATTGTTCCCTGAAAGCTCGGCTTCATGCTGTCCTCTAAAACAGGATTATAAGTCTTAAAGGATTAAATTCTCTCATTTAAAATTTCTTAATGGTTTGTGATTAGTCCTACCATGTTTTTTTTTTTCAACTTTTTTCTTTCGGAAAAGTAAATAACTGCAAAGGTAAGAATCTTTTCAGATCTATGAGGGTGAGACTTAACCTTGTGATGGGCAGGTCTGGCCACTGTGGACTCATCAAGGTCTAGGCAGGTGCAGTAAGTACCACCGAGGTCCTCCTGGTGTTGGCATACCTCTGAGATGCCATCTCACTTGTTGCTCTGGTGGGTCACTTATCACTGCTCAGTGGTGCTTTTTTGCCATATTGGGGAAATGAGATGCGTTGTGGTGATGAATGGTCGTCAAGAATGAAATAAGAGAAAACTTGTCGGGAAACACTTGTGTTGGTGCTGGAGCCTGGAATGAATCTGACTCCAGCTTTTTGTATGATTTCTAAGAACATAGGGCTGGTGAAATTAAATGTTGCCTGTCCGCATTTGAGCTTGGCTGATTTCCAAGGTCATTCCTAGGGCCCGCTTGCATTTCTGGACACAGCTCCCTTGTCTGTACCCCATTCCTTCTGCTTTGTTATGTATCAGCTTGTCCTCTCCTTGCAGAGTCTCAGGTGGGCTTTCCCGTAGCTGCACCAGGAGTAAAAGCATGTCCTCAACTGATGGGACCTTCTCCTAGCACTGCTTGGGACTGTTCTCAAGAAGAGCTGTAAAAAAGCTCCATTTCTGCTCACACAAGAGGCTGCAGGATCCACATCCCAGGAATCAAAAGACTAAGCATGGTGTCAAAATGTGCCTCCTCAAACCAGGAGGAGTTTTGTTGGTAAGGGGCTGAGAATTTCAGGGACTTTCTCCTGTAACTGGTCTCAGGACTGTTCATAAATCCGATTGTCAAATCTATAGAAATTCATAAGGTATCTGAAGATGTCCATTAGCCTTCAAACACTGTTTACAAATTTTATTGTGAATATCCATTTTGTTAGCTCTGTCATAAAGTATTCTAATTCTTAATACGGAATTAAATAAACTGTAGAGTTGAAGTAAAATTGCTGGAATAGAAACAAAATAGATGTAAATCCTCCTGAAGGAGGATGATCTAGCAAGTAGTGACAGAGACAAGAGGTCACTGTCCTCATAGGAAGGAATTGTGTGGTAGGGAGGAGGAGATTTCTGTACCATGAGAATTGTGCTTGTTTTGAAGTGAAGGGCAGGAAGAGGTTAGTAATATACAAATTGTGGCAGAATGGAATGTAGAAACAAATAAGTAAATTCCCCGAGTAGGACACATGCAGTTCAGAGAGGCCTCTGATTCACAAGGCACAGGAGTGCTATGCTGACAAAGGTAGTCGTGTGTGACTCGGGAGAGATGGCTTTGTCCCTGGTTTTGCTGTTGACCTCACACCTCTGTGGGTTGTGTTTTTTTCCCCTCCTTTCATCCTCTACCTTGTGTACTTGGACTGTGTTTCTTTGTATCGGGGCCAGTCTGCTGTAGAGTGTCTTCATTCAAGACCTTGGCTTGGCCCTGCAAACACCTTTGTCATAGAAATAAATAATCTGTAAAATGGATGGGGAAGCTGTAGAGGATAAGATGGAGGTGACATTCTTTGGTGCCTTTTTTGATAAACTGGCGGCAGTGTTCTGCATCTAGAGAATTATTTTTTTTGAAAAGCAGCCCGCTATGCAGTGTGGGAATTGAGGGCAGCAGCAGTAGAGATTTGGAAGAAGCTCAATGGTGTGATGTCCAGCAAGTGGTATGAACCAGCCTGAGTGTTCCTGCAGTGAGGACTAACCAGGTATTAGCAAGGAGAGTTTTGGTGCTAGGCTAATAGAGAAGTTTAATGTTACGGTTATTAAACTCAGTGGTACTGCAGCATCCTGCAGATGAATGTATATGTGGAAAGGCTCACTCACAAGAACTGCCGTTTTTAACCGTTTTAGATCTGTTAATTACCAGATACGAGTGAAGAAGATAGGGGTCTCTGTTAGATTCAAGCCTACTTCTCCATAGTGATGTACTGACATAACTAAACCTGGAGACTTTTGTGTTGTAGACAAGAGAAAACTAGCTACCTCATCAGAAGTCTTTTTTGAAAAGACAGGTTTTAAAAGCCAGTTTGTTGTAACTTAAAAAGCAGAAAACACCTACGGGTAAGGAGCCAAGCAAGCTCATGTGCTGTCGTGAAAACAAAACTGAAACCAGAATTCCTTGAAGCAGAGACTTTTAACTTGAAAATAATGCTGTGTTTGGAGCAGGACGGGGAGAACGGGACCAGCAGTGTTGGCATCTCCTGCAGGCAGATGTACGTCCTGGTGGTGAGGTGGGCCAGATGGAGCTTCCTCATCTGGGGACTGGTACATGCAGAGAATGTGGCTTTAGCTAGGGCTGTGTGACTTGGGCATGTCAGCGATTCCCCAGTCTCTGTGAAATCCAGATTATACCGAGGCCCAAGTGGTACAGTCTTGCCTCCAGCTTGGAGGAGAGAAAACAATCCCAGAAAAACTAAAGCAACTTCTTGCACTAAGACAGAAGATGCTCACCCAGCAGCTAGCTGTCATCTGCTGTTTGTTACCAGCCCTTTCCTGCTGTGGGAGCTTGAGATTTAAAAGCAATTCTGCTGCTGGGGTCTTTCTGTTCAGCAGAAAAGGCTCTCCATAAAGCACAGAGCAGCCTTTCTGACAGCTACTATAGGAAATATCACTAGGAAAAGTAGCCTGAGGGTTTGAGTACTCTGGGAGTTTTTTGTAACAGTGTTATTTCCAGAATAAAGCTACTAATTTTGGCTCTTGACTCTGCTCATGTTCATTAGGCAGACTTTGTGCCTTGAAATGTGTGCCATTGAATAAGAGAAGGGTAAGAGGGGTCGGTGGGGAAAACCTGAGAACACTGAAAAAAGGTAAAACTGATAAAACAGAGCAGAGAGGTAGTGACGAGGTAAGGAAATCCCACTGTGAAGTCCCTGACAAAGGGTGTGAAGGGAGAGTTGGCAAGGGGAAATGTAACCCTGCATGGGAGGAAGGAATAGAAGACATTTGGAGCTCTGTGAGCAGGAGAGAACACCAGCTCCCCCGCACCTTCCACCCCCTACAACTTTTATAATTGCCTCTTGTGCAAATTTCCTTGTTTCTAACTTTCCATGAGCGACCTGACAGATGTGAAAGGACTGTGCTGGAGCTGTCAGGGCACCTGGGGCTGATTAGTAGAAAAATGCAGCTCTGTGTCTGCCACTGCAGGCTTCACCTACTGATTTTTGAGTCACTCTGTGTGGCAGAGTGTGTCAAGGAAAGGCCATGCACAGTGTCCTTTTGTGGGCTTGCTTTTTTCCTTGTAGTCCTTTTGCTTTTTTTAATCTGCAGGGAAATATGGGCAGCAACCTGTAAGAAAATCATAACCCAAAGCACTCATACTATTTTAAGACTTGTGTCTTGAACTTCTCGACAAGGCTGTGTCTACACTGCCTGAATCAAGCTGGTTTTCATTTTAGTGCTGGGCACTTGGCTTGTAAGCCGTTAGTGCAAACATGGAAGTCACTGGTATTCCTCTGCAGCCCCACGGGAAATTGTAGAAAGCTCTCTGAAAGAGTACTTTGGATACATTCAGAAGTGTTTGTGTCTTGATGTTTGTAACAAGTTAACTATTTCTAAAGGATGTGCATGTTGGTCACCTAATTATGCTATGGTCCTGTTGACTTGTTGGGTGAGTCATTGCGATCTTCTGAGGCTTGAAATTCAGTGAAGCTGTTTTGCAGGGGCAGAAGGATAGGATAGGTGCTTAATGCAAAAATGCTGCTCTTGAGCCTCTTCTTATGGCCCTCCGGGTCTCTCTCTGGAGGAAAAGATGTTTGGGATGAGCTGGGCTGTGGGTTTTCAGTGCGGGCTGTATTTGTATGTTAGTGCTCTGAAGCAAAGTGCTCACTGACGGCCTGTGCGAGGTTAAGGAGCTGCAGCCGAAGCCAAGTGTCTCTGGAGATGTCTCTACCTGGCACGGGAGAGCGTGGCCTTGCGATGGCCGCGATAGCTCTACCTCAGATCCATTCATTGCAGCACTGCTAACGGGAAATAATATTTCTCATAATTTTACTGACAATAAGTAAGCATTCAGTCTTTGAAAAGAAAAATCTACAAGTCTTGAGGGACTCCTGAGAAGACTTTTTGGTCCAAAGAATATGAAATCGCAAACAGGCACATATTGCACATCAGATGTTGTGAAAGAGTAGTAAGAGTTCAGTGGTACAACCTGGGATCGCTCTGTTGTTCATGAACAGTGATCTCAAGGCATATTTACACCAGGTAGCTTCACAGAGTTATCTAATTAAGTACAAACCAAAAGGTGTGAGTGTGACTGTCTAGAATATGTTTATCAGAAGCTTCTGCCTTCAGTTAAGCTTCTCCCAACCTGTCATGCTGGTAGACTAGGTATCTATTTCCCTTGGTTAACAAAGCCAGTGAAGTTGGTATTCTAACTCTTTCTGAGTGAGCCATTACACATATTCACTGCAGCTCTTGATAGTACCGTGGGATCCTGTTTGCACATAAAGTGCAGAGAGACGATTCACTCCAAAAATTATGGAGTGGCCCTTTAGAGAGAAGCAATATTGGAGTTCCCTCTAACCAGTGCTTATTATAAATCTGAGTCTCTCAACAGCAGTAATGAAGTACTGGAAGCGCTTTCTGAGCAGTATTGTGTGAGCTGTATGTCTTGATGGAAGATGTTATATCACATCTGAGTCCCAACACTTGGGGTAGTTAGTCAGTTTGTGCAGTTGCCTGAATGAAAATCTGCTTCCAAATCTACGAGCACAATAGAGTCTTCCCTTTGACACAGGCCTGTGCTCACTAGTGAAGATGATGGCAGTAAGTCAAAGGGTGGATTTTTTTTTTTTTGCGGTGAGTTAGAGTTTGCCCAATATATAAATGTAGCTCACTGAGACTATTTCCTATAAAAGTGCATGTATTCTTCAGATGCTTTCGTTTTTCACCAAATTTGTATTGCCACAGGAGCTGTTTAGGTACAGTAAATCCTAGTGATTTTCTGTGTTGCAGCTGCTGGACGTATAAACTATCAGAATATCTGTTCCACAAACTGCCCCAGCAGAAGTCCTGGTGAAAGACATGTTGGAATGAAATAAAGATGGTGAATATGCATTTCAGAGGAATAGCATCTCAGGGCTGCATCGTCTACTACCCTTAGCAGGTAAAAAGGATGACAAGGTGGCAGATTCACCCTATGCCCTTATGTGTAAAAGGAGGATGTTATAGAGCAAGACTTTTCTTCTCTGGATACCACAGGGCAGATAAATTTCTTCTCAGCCACCTTTGTACTATGCATGAGCATACCCAGGAATCAAATTACTTTTAGGGGCATGGAATAACTCTGGGTGCATGGCTCCCCAGAGCTACCTGTGATCCTGTGAATAGCAACTCCAGATTTCTCCTGATGCTGGGGAAAAAGTGATGACTGCAGCCTGGTGTGCTCAGCCTTTGCCTGCCTCTGGGGACCCTTTGGTTCTGAAGGTTTCGGATCCTGGGAGTGTTGCAGTGTGGGTCTGGTCTTTGGTGTCATTTTGTTCTTAAAGCAGATAGTAGCTGATGTGAAGTGGCTGCTGTTAAGGCGGCTGTGGCTTTAGATGTTTAAAGGAAAGATTGCTTGTTGGGAGAAAAAGAATTACAAGTCAGTACATTGCAGGCAATCTTATATTGTTCCCTATATTGTTATGATATCAGAGAATTTGTTGTTGTATTTGTTGTTCTCACAGAACTTCTAGCTGAAAGAAGAATAACTGTAATGAAGTATTTAATGGGAGGAATCAATCCAATATTTGGATAGATACAAGAAGCTAGGTAACTTTTTAAGGAAAAATACTGCTGTAATATTGAATAATCTTGAGTACAGCTCCTCTAACAACTTGATAGAGAGTTCAAAGAACTACTCAAAAAAACAAAAAAAAAGGACTATGAGAACAGCAGTGGATAGGAATAATTTTATTCTGAAAGGTCAGCTTTTGATAAATGCAGTTCTATAAGCAACATGCCTGTGCCTCCTCTTATCCTGAGCTTGAGTGGGTTTTATTCCCTATACCATGGGTATATCTGAGCACTTTTCTTTGTGTTACTATTTCACTATTTACATGTCCTAAAGTCTCGCTGAGTTTGGATGGAAGTTGGGGAGGCTGGGAGGCTGGGAGTAGGTGAAGAAACTGTCGCTGCATGCAGCAGGGGATACACTTAGTACTAGAAAGCATCATTTTTATACTATTAGAAGGATTAGTGGTTCTGTGCAAATGTAGGCAACCTCAGAATAACTTGTGTCAGCAGAATCTGGTTTGAATTGTTCTTTGCCTCACAAAGAACCGCAAAACAAGATCAAGATGATAAAAAAACTGTTAAAGACTCTTTCTGCTATGAGTGTTTTAAGTCATTTTGTTGCTAGGAAGCCATACCAGGGTAAGTGCAGTGCTTGAAGTGTGCTACTGTAAATGGCTATCCCTCCAGACTGACCACAGAGTTGTTGTTTTGGGTTTTTTTTAATTTCTTTGGAATTCAATTAAATATTAATGGTAGGATTTTGCAGACAAAACAATGTGTTTATTTCCCTTTTTCTCCTCTGCCCTGTAATAACGAGCAGGCATTGATTATCCTGCTATAAAGATGAAGTGGGCAGAGCATTTTATCCTTTTACCTTTTATGCTGGTAAAGCAAAAAAAGGTGCAAGTCCAGGTTAGTTACTTGGAGCTGCCAGTATTCATACTGAGAACGCTTCAAGAGATAGCAACCTTAATCGCTCATCTGTCAGCTAAGCCTTGGCTCTGTGTGGAAACACCAAGGAAAATGAAATTATCTTCATTAACCGCTCCTTGGACAGCGCTATAGCACAGTGCACGCTCACAAGAGCCGCGCAGCAGCTCTGTGGTTTTGCAGCTGAGGATAAGGCTGCAGGAGTTGGTAGCCAACACGCTCCCACCACCTCCCCTCCTGGGCGCTGATGCTTGGCTCTCCAAAAGGGAGCGATGGCCATCTCCGTGAAAGGAGGCTTGTGTTCACAGCTGTGCTGTGCAGCTGGCGACCCACCACAGCGCCACTGGAGGAGCAGCTGAGAGCCCAAAGTTGGCGAGTTATCTTATGTGAGGCATCTGTCTATGGAAAAGACCTCAAAGAAAATGCTTCTCACATCATGTTTTGGGAAAGATCTCTAATCTCTGAGCCAGGAATGACAGAAAAGTACTTCCTAGCTGGAGGCTCAGTATTGCTGTTTGTCAAGCAACTTGAATTCTGGGCTGTCCTCGTGCATGCTCATCTGATTTTATTCGTTCTTTGCTTACGCACGCTTTCAGGATAGAGCGCTGGTTATTTCTGCTTTAATATGTGTCTACCCTCGAAAAAATAGCAGGAAACTCTAGAATGCAAATGCTGCATGTTGTCACAGCACAACAAATTGTGATGACAAAATGTGTTTTGAAGCAGTCAGTGTGAATTGCCTGTTAACCCTGTGATCGGGACCCATTATAAACCTGTTGGAAGTGCAGACTTTGCTGCTATTTTTGGCACAATCGCATTTGCAGATATTCTGGTGGGATTGTGCCTGGCCCTTGATGTTTGTGCCAAAGGCTGAATTTCAAAAGAATGTTCTCTTGAAATGCAAGATTTTACCCTCTTCTGGTTGTGCTGGTAGACTATAGCAAGTGTGCAGCTATGTGCAAATAGTCTGTTTTAATGCAAGGAGATTGAAGTGCTCCTCATGTTAAGTGTAACTGGAAAATGGACATAGGCCATCTTCTGTACCTGCGCTAGAAACTTTACCGCGTTTTTACAGATGCTTTGTCTGGGGGCTGGAATTTCTCTGCGTTACAATTGTACTGACACCCAAACTTTTTATTTCCAGATTGCTACTCATCCGTTCCAGCCTGCAACAAAAAGCATCTGATTTCCTAAGGTTGCAAGGCTAGTAACTGTTGGCTGCTGCTTGTTTTCTAAAGTTCGTGTTTTGTTATTCTAGTAGCTGTTTTGGCTTGTTTCCCCTTCTGAAAACGGGCAGCGTGGGTCCTGCGCAGCCACGTGCCCTGACGTTTCAGACCTGCTTTAAAATGGGCCAAAGCAGAAATTAGATTGGAAGGATTTGTTAGAGCTCATTCAAGTCGGGGAGCAGCCTGGGTGAGCACCAAGCAGGCTATTCCATGAGCTAACCCAGGGCTGCTGTCAGAAAGTGGTGGCCCTTGCACTGAAGCTCCTGCACATCTCGGACGATTTGCTCCTTTCAGGCGGAATAAGGATCATACAGCATGCAGAGCTGCTGGGTGCTTCTGCTCACTGCAGAGGGGCTTTGGCACTCCTGCAGTTTCATGTTTGGGGCTTTGGTGCTTCTAAGTGTGTTTTGAGGGATTCCCTCTTTCCTGATGTGTGCTGTGGTCTTTGCCAGGGGAGCACATGTGCCCTTCTCCAGTGCAGCGGTTTGGTGTCGGCAGCTAATGGTGCATATTTGTATATTTGAAATACGCCCTGAAAAGGCCATTACTGAGCCACAGGGTTGCGTTGGCTTCATGCCGCTCAGAAGCCACCGATGTATGTGCCATGCACACTTATGGCATTAGCATACACAGTCTAGTTACGAATGTCTTGAAACACTAGTTCCTGCTCATCTGCCCTAAAATAAGCAAAAAAAACCCAACAAAAAACTCTCCTACCACACAGAGCAGGCTAATGAAAATGTCCCTCAAACTAAAAATGAGAATATATAAATACCAATCAGTACTGAGCTAGCCAGACTCAGATTTCGTATTCTTACAGTGCTGTATGTAAACAGTGTGAAACTCTAAGAATATTAAAACAGCGGGCGATACCTGGCCACATTTATTGTCACAGAATAAAATGACATAGTCTCTTTGGGATCAGGTCTTTAAAGCAGAGATGACTCTACAGATGAGCCTTTAAAAAGGCCCTAAGCTGCCCAACAAACCAATATTTTTTTTTTTGTATGCCTCTCTGCTCTGTATCATAGAAATCCCATTCTTTTCCTAAAATAGCCTGTACCTTTGCACTTGATTCATTTGAGTGCATGTCACTTAGCAATGTTATCGATGCAGTTTTCTATAATCTTGAAGCAATGCTGCCGTTTGCTAGACTTGTGTATAGTGCAGTGCCTATACCCAGTTGCACTTAATTTCACTGATCACTAACTTTTGCTTAGCCTAACACTCAAACTCTATAATTTGAGATTAAAAAAAAGAATGGGGGGGCGGTGGGGGTAGGTGGGCAGAGAAGGGATTCAAGAGCCAAATGATTTATGGAGGCTGGAATAGGAATCATTGATTATTTTCCTCTCAGTTCTTGATGTGTAACATCAAGGACTAAATATTTATGTGGTGCTGAGGTATTAGTAGTGAGAGCTTTCATTTGTAGGATAGTTTCTTGCAGGACCTGCTGACACTTTCTATTGCTGGAGTGCCAAAAGACCGAATTTGGGGCTGGACCACTGCTATGCACCACAGCCCAGTGGATTCTTATCTTCGGTGACTATATTTTCATGCAAGTTGTTTAAAAGGATATTTGTGTGACTGGCTTTGCAGCTGGGGGCAGCGGAGAGTCCCACTCCTATCTCCTTCCAGTGGTGACTGTAGGAGAAGGGCTCTCAGATGCAAAGTGTCAGGGGGTTTCCCCCCACCCTGGGCTTTCTCTGCCCTGTTGGTAGGTGCACAGGGATTCCCAGCCCCTCTCTCTTCCCTGATTTCCCCGTGTTTCCACTTGCACAGCCTTTCATAGGCACACAGACAACCCCAAATGCTACATGTATGACTATGATAACTTAATACTCTCATCCATACCGTTGCTTACCTCAGTATCTGCAAATTGTGGCTGAGTTGACCAAACAGTTTTGGGTGGAAAATGGCTGTCGTGATGGGATTAAGTTGCCTTGGTTACAGCAGCTGAAGGTCTCTGTGTTCCTTAGTAAAAAAAAAAATTCCTGGTTGCAGACTTCTTACTCCCTTTACAGTCCCTTGGTGGATGAGCCCTAAAAGTCCATCCTTGAGTTATGCTGATGCCTTTGGCATGTGGAGCACACACCCTGTTCCATGTGGATGTGTGCACACATGCTCCCACGTACATGCAAGGCTTTGTTGAACAAGAAGGTACTCGCGGACCCAAATGTCTGAAAAACTGCACCTCGCTTGTCTGCGTGGTGTTTCATTTTATTGTCCTACGGTCAAATTAGATGTGTTGATGGACCTCTGGCTTGCTATGTTATGTTTCTTGTAGGCTCTGCTCGGTACATTGGGGAGCTCTGCGTACTGAGGAGCATGAGGCCATGTCTCCTAATTAAGATAATGGCTGGCAGAAAAATTAAATACTCTGTAACGGGGTAGTAATGATAGGGACAGTCATTTTGACATTGCAAATGTGATGAATCAAGAGGCTGTTTGTTTGGTTTTTTTTTTAAAAAAAAAAAGTGACTTGTGTCAAATGGGCTCCATGCATCCATCTTAGCGCAAGAAGGCTGCACAGAGGTTTCGTGTTGGCAGACCTTTGATGTCTATTCTAGTTTTGCTAGCTTTTATGAGAGCTTGTTACAAGAATTGAGAGGAAGTATGATCTCCTTGGAAGTACAGATGCCCAGTGAACAGCAGTGTGTTTGATCTATAGGAAAGAAGGGGCTCGATATTAAACCAATGCAAACCGTCAATCAAAAATCCTTGTCAAATTCAACATGGTGAGCTTAGCACTGTGATTTGACTAAGAAATATATATAAAAATTAATCTCAAGACATGAAGCTTGTCTGTTCAAGCTTGTTTTCTTTGTTTAGTGGTCAGCTCAGCAGAAAGTGCCACCAGAGCTGAAGTGGCGCAGATGAGACCCGGGAGGAAAGAGACGGCTGAGCGGCCAGGGTGTGTTTTAAGACCACTTCTGGGCCGCAGAATTATGAAGCGTGTCACCAGGAGATGAATAAAATGGCACTTCATTGTCATATTAGCCTAGATAATATCTGCCAGGACTGATCAGTGCTTCCACTGAAGGAGCTCCTGGTTCACTCCACTCATTCTGTTGTGTAAATACAGGTCACTGTATTTAACCCTCTGCACTGAGCCTCAGGGATGGGTGTTTGGTTTGAAAGCATTTAATAAAGAATTAGATTTGAGGTGCAGAATATACACGTTGCATGGACAGTGGTGGTGGTTTTTTTCATCCCCTGCTGGCTAATTGCTAGCGTTGTTTGAAGTATTTTGCCTTATTTTGAATGCAGCTTCGACTTCTGCGTACTGGTTCTCGACCTTTCTTTGTTAGATTACAGTTTCATTTAGTAACCACTATCATCTTAAACGAGTGGGTGTGCTGTAACCAGGTGACTTGTAACCTGTTTGTGACAGCTGAAGCTTTTCAGCCCTGTAGCTATCTCAGCTTTGATACATTTGCAACAGCTGTTGAATTGTCGCTGTTGTAGGAGAAGCTTTCACCAGAAGGTGTCTAATGTTATTCCCCCTCCTGCCCTCATTTTATCATGTTTCCTTTCTTTGGTGTTTGTAGTTGGTGTATTCGTGTGTATCTGCGTAGGGAAGAAACAGAAAACTCATTTGAAATCTGTGACTGTTTTCTGATTGGAGTCAATCAAAAATAGATTTCAGTGCCGTTCTCTGCAAAGCCAGCTAAATGAGTAACCTAGCAACTTTGCCCTTGAAAATATTTTCATTACATCAGGGAAGACATTTGTTATGTGTTGGCCAAGTGTCCAAAACGATCAGGTTCTTACCTGGCTCCCTGGCTGTTACCACGACAGAAATAAAGAACAGAAATATTGCTGTGGAGGGGCCTGGGGATGGGAGACGGGGGGTCTGTGTGGCACTAGGTGGTGCTCTGCATCTACATGGGCATCGCAGAGCGCTTGTGCCCTCTTGCTCATTCCTTTGACAGTGTTGAAGGCTTTTTAATCTGTATCGGATTTAGTTATGATCGGGTAGGACAGAGTTTGTCACTCTGGAAAATATTGGTAGAACTCCAGTTTTAATACTCAAACGAGACTACTCAAAGTATATCCTATTATCTGTGAATCTTAAAGTACCTTTTTGAATATTAACTGATTTCACTGGGTGAGAGTGACGTTAGGTGAGCAATACATCCACTTTATAGGTTATTAAATTAAAGCACAGTTAGACATTGACTGCTGGAAGTCATGTAGTGAGGCAGTGACAGGGCTGGGAATAAAATCCAGGAGTGCTGGCTTGCAGTTCACTCTTCTGTCTGTTAGTGATTCATTAGACCACAGTTTTTGTAATTAAAACTGGGACTGGGAGGCTACAAATGAAATGGAAGGAAAAGAATTGTTTTATTATAAATGACAAAGGTGTTAGCCTGGATGTGAATATGCAAATGTCACACATTTCTTAGTATAAAAGGCACTAGCGGCTGTAACTGGATAGTCTCTAGTTTAGCCATTGTGACCTGCAGAGTCCTATTGAGGCTGCTTGTAGCTGGCAGCACCCACAGATGGGAAATCCCTAAATTTCTTTCCCTCAACGAAGAAATCTCTCTTCCTATTGCTTTTTCTTTGTCTGTTTGACTGGGATGGAACAAAGCTTATCCTCAGGTTATGTGCTCAAGTTACTTTCCCTGCTCTCCTCTTGCCTTTTGGGGATTTCCCTGATTTCTGCCACTGAGGACTGGCAGTCACAGCCCTTTCCCCAGGCAGGTGAGAGCCGGCTCAGCTGGGAGCAGTGCTTCACTGTGAATATATGGTGCCTAGGAAACAATGGTGTATCAGACAGCTAAATCAAGTGTTGGAGGTTGTTGCTCGCCCTGTGTTAATCAGAGCAAACTGTGAGAGACAATGGAGGGTTTCAAGGTGTTCCTTGGCTCCATCAGTGTTTAATGCCTGTGCTACCTTCTGTGGTCTCTGAAGGAGCTAGAGCTCCTTCTCATGCTGCAGAAGTGTTCCCAGATTTGATCTGTTGGAAGAATAAGGATGCCATATCTCTGGAAAAGCAGCTGGTGGTAGGTATCAAATTAATCCCATTGGAAAAAAATGGCCAATAGTTTGGAAATCATGTGGGGAGGGCTGGTTTGATGGCATCGATCTTCCCAGGTACTTGTGGTTTGCTGGTTTTGGGACAAGATACAGGAGTTTGTCAGCAGATGCTATTGCAAGTCCAACTTTGGGAAGGAGGCTGGTTACCATCTACATGTGCAAAGTGGGAACACAACCTTTTTTTGCTCTTGGTTTCTGTGCCGGTGATTGCACTGGGCACAATGAATAATTTGTATATCATTCGCCAAAGTGAAAACTGAATTAGCAGTCTGTATTTGGCATAAACTACATATTTTTGAATGTTAACGATATGCTTTTGAATGTGAATGTGTGGTGCTAACCAAATATTCTCTGGTTTGGGGCTAATGGTGCATTAAAGCAGTGTCACTAGTGCAGTTGCCTGAAGCCATCAGGAGCCGGAGCAAACCTTGCTGCCATTCTGCAGGGGTGTCTCAGGGTGGTTGGTTTTGCCAACCCTTCTGAAACGTGGCTACATCCAGACCCCCTGCTTTACAGCTGTCTGAGCGCCCTGACTCTGGGACCCACCAAGCCCCAGCTGTAGCTGCATAGCTGAAAATTTTGCAAGCAAATGAGCTTAACTTTTTCAGAAGTAAATTCTTGGCAGCTTTGGAGCAAAGATTTGTTTGGTTGTGTTTGCTTAAATTGCTGCCCTTAAGACTCTTCCCATCTGCTAGTGACATTTTGGAAGCTGATGTACTTGCTCTTAGTACGTTATTATTATGAAAAGCTGCAGGTTGGATATTTGCAATGCAGTGGTCAGGCATTTGCAGCTGTTATGGCTTAGGATTTCTTTGCTTATGTAGTATTTTTAGATAAGTGAACAGTACAGGTTATTAAACTAACCCTATAATAATATTTCCATAGATCTAGTCTTTTTCTCTAGCTGCTTTGTAGAAGTTGGCCTAAATAATATTGAAGATCTCTTCGAGAGGATAATAGGCAGAGAAAGAACTCAGTGGTGTTGAATGACATATAAAAGCTGAAATTATAATGAGCAGGTGAGAAATATAGTGGCTTTGTTATGATTACTTTACAATATGTATTTCCTTGCCACTGGAATTGGAAACATGATTCCTGTCTTCAACAGTCTTATCCAGATTTCCACCTGGATTATGGTGAGGGATTAAATATAGGTTTTAAAAAGGAATCCAGAAGGAAAAAACAGTGTTAGAAAGCTGTGTGGTGTTGGAGTTCAATGGAAACATTTTCTGTGGAAGTCTATAGAGACTTAGTGTAAATGGCTTGATGAATGGTGATTATTATATCAGTCCAATTTCAATGCAAATGTATGGACAGCCTATTCCAATATCATTATAGTTCTGTTACAATTCGAAATTACACTGAAGTATTTGAGCGATTCTTTGGAGGCTGTGCTAATGAAGCTATTACAATGCAAAATCACTATTGTAGGATAATAGTTTCAGTGCAAATCTGTAGATTAACCGTGATTTCAGATCACTAGACAGGCTATGCCATTGTTTAAAATGAAAAACATCTGGCTGAGAAATTGCCTTAATATAACGTTGGGTTTAGGACACAAATTTGTGTGGTGACAGGGCGGCTGAAGGCTGGGAGGTGCTGTGATGTTTGGAGGACTGCGTCAGCCTTGTTACTTGGAGCAGCTATCAACTCGTCATGGAGAAGACAGGAGTGGGGGATGAAGCCCGGAAACTGGCTTTAAAAGAGGGGAAAAAGTGATGGGTTTGAGCTACAGACAGAGCTGCCAAGGGTAGGGATTGGGAAAATGTTCTGGAGTCTAAGGATAGTGGAACAGATGTGGTACAGCTTCAGCTGACCTCCAGGGGATGTTTATTTGCACTTTGTTCTACTTCTTGCCTGTCGTCTTCTACCAGCACATCCGTCTCTGCCGTTTCTCCTTGGACACTTCTCAGTCGAATTAAGTTTAACACAGATGAGGCTGAACCTCCCTCCTGTGCACAGGTGCAGGTGACATTGTTTCTATCTTACCTGTCATCAGGCTGGCAAGCCATGGGTCACTTGTGTTCCTCCCTCTTGTCCTCTGTGGATACATGAGCTGCTGCTTAATCCTATTCCATCTTCTCTAACCCTTCTGCAACCTGCCCTTTTTCTGCCTTCCCATGCAGCTGAAAAGGTGGTTTGTGTAAGCGCCAGCAGCAGCGGGGAGCTTGCTTGAAACCAGTTGCCTCTCATCATCTGAGTCCTACCTACCTCCTCATCCTTCTCCACCTTATTTCTCATTCCCTTTGGCCAGTCTTTTTTTGACTTCTTGCAAAACCCTTCAGGCAGCTTCTTTTAGCACTGCTGTGAACTTGTGACCAAAAAGCAGCTTAAAACAGTGCCCCAAATATTCTTGTTTGGTAGGTGTTGTCCAGGTTTCGGAGTGGGTTTGAGCCCAGGCACTGTAACTGCTACCTCTGGAAAGGATGCTGTGGGTAAGAAAGCAGTTTGCCTCTAGCAGAAACTCAGTTCCCTTTTGCTTTTAGATTTTTTTCATTTGTCTTGTCTTTCTTTCAAGAAGCAGGCATGGACTGTCGTGACAGCAGATTCATTCCATCTCAACTGTGGGTTTTTTTCTTGCTTCAAAAAAGAAGACAGCTGCTGCTGTCTGTTACTGTCTTAAAGATTATCGAGTGGGTCTGTTGCCTGCTCCATAAAAGAAGAAGAAAGGTATCTGCAAAACAACATCACTTGCTGCTAAAAGGAAAATGAATGTTTGCATGGGAAATGATGTCACTTTTCGTGTGTGTTTTCATCTTTTTTTTTTTTTTTCCCCCAGGGCCTCATCATGCAGTGGAATACAGACATTTCTATCCTTGAAAACTCAGACATTAGTTAACAACTTAAAGCTACAAAATGTCAGGGCCATACTAAGGTTTCTGACTTTCTAAGGCTGTTTATTTCATTAAACTTAAGGCAACACTTTTATATATTTTAGTGTTAACAATTTCCAAATGATATTATGGGATCAGCCAACCCCATGAGCAGGCAGCATAGGTAACTACTGGGTCTCACTACACATTAATCTTTGTGCTACCAGCTCTTCTAGTATTTGCTCATGGTATCGAGTCAGTCAAGATTCTGATTTATTTGGAAGTGTGGCTGTGTTTCTGTGGTGAGGTTTCTGTATGGCAATTAGCACAGTGTGACCCAATTTTCCTGAGAGATTTGGGAAAGGAAACTTGACAGAACAACCTTATAACGGAGAAAATAGCTCATGTTTTTGTCCCCTGGAGGCCAATCTTTACTGCTTTTAGGGTGGATTGGCACTCTTCTAGCGAACACCTTGGTGTTTTGTGGAGAGTTTCAGCAACTTTCTGCCAAGATAAAGTTTCTGGACTCATATTGCATAGGCTTGCTGTAGCTAATGTTCTGTGCAGTACTGCTGAAACCAAAAGAAAACCAGTGGTCTGTAGCCGCACCTTAGCACATGCCTCCTCCTTATGCTGCCAGTAACAGTCTTGTGCAACTCCTCACATGGAGGTTCTGGACACACGAGCCTGCAGCAAAGCAAATGCAACAGCAGCTGCTCAGCAGGGAAAATCCAGTTGCTTTGCACTGGGACACTATAACTAGTGCGGTATTTTTGATCGCCGTGGAAACTCCAATTTAATTTTCTCCAAGACAGCCCCAGTTGTTCTGATCCCTTTGCAAGATACTTCTTTCCTTCTGGCTTTAGATCTTTTTTTTCTGAGTTGAGTCAGGTGTTGAGGAGAAGGCTAATGCATAATAAAGGTGAAAATGTAGCAAAGCTGTAAATGTACTAAGACACTGCAAATAAGAAATTATTTTAAGAAGAGTATGATCCGTTGGAAGTGAGTAAAACATCAAGTGATAACAAGAGTACTCAGAGGAAATTGGTAAGTTGTCTCCTCACTGCAAGATAACATAAGTGAGTCAATTCAGTAAGGCAAGCATAGGAGGGAAAACTTAAGCTCTTAACTTTTGTTTTCTTGAGGAAATGCTGAATTATGACCCTCAGAAGTGAAACTCATTTTTCTGAGGGAGCACGGTGGAAAAAAGAAGATTGCCAATAATGGCTTTTTTAATGGAAAAATGTTATTACTGGCCAGTCTAGAATACTGGTACATGGAGTGAAAAGTGAGTTTGCGTCTCCTCCATATTATGTTTTTTCTATACATGACTTAAATAGAAAATGGTTAGATTGTGACTTTTACCTAACATAATTAAATTCAGAGTACTAAAAATCAGAAATGACAACTTAAAATAGTGTCTTACTGAATTGTGTCAGCATGAATACATAGCAGTAGTGTTTTCTGGAGTGCTCACTACTTCAAGCCATTTGGCATTGACTCTAGTTTTTTGCTGTTAAACACTCTATTATTAAAACTGTCTCTATAATTACCATCAGATATGAACAACAGCTTGATTGTGAGAGTTTCGTCTTCTGCCTGTTGACTAGGACAAGTTTTCTTGTAGCGTTAGGGCCAGAAGAGCTCAGCTTGGCTAAAAAGTGGGGGAAAAAATACTGGTTTCCACCACTGATATAAAAATGTTAAAGTTATTTGCCTGCTGCTTATGCAGAGGGCTCACCCCGGTGGCTTTTACAGACTTTTGTGTAGAGGTGGTGATCAGCAGGGTCAGGTTGGCATTTGGTGATGTGGCTCTTCAGCAAGACCACAGCAGGGGCTGGATGTCCGCGGTGATATGGTGTTGGGTCACGGTGCAGCACTGCGCACCCAACCTCCTGCCTTTACATCCTCTGCATTGAGGATCCCTGCAACACTGTGCTGTATTATCAGGGTTATTTTCTGTTGTTTTCCCTGCCAAAATGATGTTCTGGCAACTCTTGTCTAGCTTGGTAAAACATCTCTCTTACCTGTGCAGAATTTGCTAGCTCAGTGGAGGTCCATTACCCTTCAGCATTGTATTCATGTACAAAAATGTTTCCTGTAAAGCCCCTATTAGCTGTGATTTAACGGTTATTCAACGCTGCTGTTTTAAAAGAACCTCCGCAATGCGGGAAGTGATTTCTTCTCAGTTTGCCACATGAAATAAAAAGAACTTCTTTGTGTTGAATGACATGACTTTGCCATGTTAATGAATAGCTAATCCAGGTCTGAAAAGTAAAGCCTTGGAGCTGCTGCCTGATAGAAATAGGAAAGAGTTGCTAAGTACTGGAAGAAGAGCTTGGCTGAGAAGGTGCATAGAGTCAGGCCAGTTTGTACCCTTGTCCTCACAGGGGCTTCCTGCTGACTTGTGTGATACTTAATGCTTACCTGTTGTGGCCTTAAAAATGAGGATTAAAAATTTAGCGTATGGCACTGCATGAAAGGCGAGTCAGCCGCATGAGCGAAGAGCAAATAACAAACATCGTGTGCTGCCAGACTTAGGTAGGTAAATAAACCCAGGCTAGGTGCATTGGAAGTAATTCAGCAAGCCAGACCCCGGAATAATGAACGCCTGCAAGTGCTCCAAAATGAGGTGAAAAATTGACAGGTGCGTGAAGCCCAGATAATGCAGGAACGTGGCCAACAGAAATACGCACTAAATCCAGTGGCTCCTTGGCAAGGCAACATAGACAGAATGCACTATATTAGCAAATCCGCTACTAATGGTGCTGAATGGGCAAATTGCAGATGAATGTGGTTTAAAAGATATAATAGCACAAGCGTGGCTGTTATACAGGTTACTGTTGTGAGCTGCCAGAGCAGAAAAAGGGCATCCCCAAATGTCCCCTTGTGCTGGCAGCAGAGTTTTGGCTGTGGGGCGAGAGGAGGCTTCAGACGGCTCTGCAGCGCACCTGAAGCTGCATGCAACAATCCAACATCGTGCAGTTCTGAGTTTGCTATGCAGAGGCGAAATGGGGACAGCAACGTGTCTGTTCCTTCAAAATGTGCAAGCTTGATGAAAGGAGAAGATTTGCTATTATCCAAACCTAGTCTTAAAAACTGCAGGAGATGAAATTTGATATTCCCCCCACCCTGGCTATTAATTCTATGCAGGAAAGACACTTTGTCAATATTTTCTTTTCAGTCTTGAGCTATAAGCTCTTTTTCCAGAGAAGTACTTGAGGGAACACTACTGAAGAGGATGCCATATGGTCTCCTTAGGGGTGTCTTTCACGTGAAGAATGCTTTAAGTTTAGTCCTCAAAATCTGCTGCATGTACTGTTGGCACACAGGTTATCTTCCCCACGGTGGAAGGGGAAACCCACCCGACTCTTTCTTGCAGGGTGTTCAGGTGGCACGTGAGGGGCCAAAGAAGGACCTGTGGGCAGGACCTGGTTTCAAACATGGCCTAGTCTCAAGTTTGTTTTTCAGAAATCAAGTTATGCCACAATTCGTGGGTGCCAGCAGGTGAGAATTCACGTTAGAAATGCCAAAATAAATGTTTACTGCACTGCTGTGCATTTGCTTTCGCTTGAGTGAGTACTAGACTTGTGTAAAAAAAAAAAAAAAAAAAAAAAAAAAAAAGGTGGAGCGATGGTTTAAATGAGCTGAGGTGGAGAAGTGGTGGTTTTCTGAAAAAGCCTTCCAGATATTCAGGAACAAATAATTTTGAAACTTAGCAAAAATAGTTTGAGATGTTTTACCCCTGATAAAGCAGAAGTGGCAAAACGCACGTGTCCTTGGTATAAAGCCTGTTCATCTGCAGGATCTACTATATTCCAATTAAGGACTCAGTGAGGAACCTGACCCACAGTTCGGAGGTGCTTATTAAATCCTTTGGTTTCAGCCACTTGCTGTGATAATACGGGATAAAAACTTTACTTGGAGGCTAATAAGAAACCATTCTTGTTGGAGGCTTTGATGTGATATCTTCAGAGCAGATATGAAATTTCTAATTTAATGCATAATGAATAATCTAGTTTCCTGTTTCAAACTTCAGACTGTCCTTCGGTCCTGTTTCATTCACTAGCTGCCTGTGATGCCTCTCCTGTGGCAAATAAAAAAAAAGTCTATCAGTAGCTGACAAAAATGTAAGAAATGCCAAGGAGAAGGTCAGGGGACTGCCAACACGGGTAATGAATAAAATCAGGAGGGTGAGAGGGTAGACGGAATATCAAATGTCTTATAGAAGGCTGAAGTGGAAATTGGGTTGTCGAACTGAGCTGGGTGAAGATCAGGTCCCCTGTGAGGAGGTTGGTGGAGGCTGGTACCTCCATGCGGGGTGAGCGAAGGGGGCAAGTGACTGTGGGGCAAGGAGGGACGTCCCTCCAGGCAGGGCCATGTGTCAGTAGGGGGCTGTGGATAAACCCATCTGCCTGGCAAAACAGGAGGAAACAAATCATGGGCTCAGCTGAGAATTAAGTGAAAAGGAATAAAAAATATTTCTGCTTTAAAAGTGCTAGCATTTCCGATTTTGAGATGACATGCGATTTGAAATTAAAGTGTTTTGTTGAAGTGAACATAGTGAATATTTTTAGAAATGAAAGAACATTTATTGTTTAATTCCAAAGTTTTAAAACCCATGATGTCATACCTTTTCTCAAACAATGAAATCAAAAGAAAATACAATTATCATATACATACAAGACTTGTGTGTATAATATACAATGGTGTATAATATACAATGTTGTTTTGTGAATAATTTCAGTTGAGCTGACTCCTTCAGTAAGAATTTGATCAAAATGTTTTGCTCTTCTTTCTTAGTGAATCAGATCAAGTTGAATATCTTACTGTTTCTAAATGTGGACTTAGGATGGTGTTTTGCTGCACAGTTATCAATGAAATTCTTTAAATGCTTGTTATCATGATATCATGTGCAACCCCGCTTCTCCCACCCCAAGGAAAGGAGAGATCCTGACTATTATGAGTGAATTAATTAGTGCATCAGTGATGATTATTTCTACCACCTCTGGACAGAATGAAGCGTTTGTTATTTTTCACATGGATATGAAAAACAGAAGAAATGACTGGAAAATAATTTCTGAAATGAGCACTATAATGAATCGTTAACAGCTCGAATAGCAGTGTAAGGGATACTTGTTTCAATGAGCATATAGTAAAATTGATTCTACATTTCAAAGAAGAATTAATGGTGTAAACTGTTGTTATAATGATGTTTTAATGGCTGGAACAAACTTAGTAGAAAACAGTTATTTTACCAAGTGTGGTCCAAAACCTACAAGAGATCGAATAGAGCCCTTAAGACTAAATGTGTTATGCAAAGCTGTGGTATTTAGCTCCTATCTTCAAACTAACATTTCAATTGAATTATCATCAATGAATATTAGGAATAAATAGATTAGAACTGCCTTGCAGAAAAGCACGTTATCACTTCAGGTTAGCTGAATTGAGAAATGATCCCTGTGCACTTGCAGGTTTGCTCACAGGAATGCAAGATTCTTGTAGAGGTTTTTTTTAGGACCAGTAAAACTTTGCCCAGCAAGTGGTTCTCTTTGGGGTTTGTACGCTGCTTCTCACCCCTGCACGTTACAGAAGAGCGATTTGCTTGCAGAAAACCCGAGAAGAAAAGCTGTTTCAACCAAATGAACGGCGTAATAGATATGCTCAGCTCTTTTAGGTGCTTGCTGTAGTCTTCAGGTTAACCGGTACAGATACACAATTTATAAAGAAACTGCTGACCAAGTACAGGAACTACTTACTGTAAAGCTTCTTAATGCTACTATTGTCAATCTATAATGTGCAACTTAATGGTGCAGATCCACAACAGCAAACTTACAGGTGAGCAATACGTGGTATGGAGTACACAGCACCACAGCAGTTCTTTATGAGGAAACAGACTTGATATTTATTTAATTTCTGTCACCAAAGCATTGTATTTAATTGGGGGGAAAAAGTATGAACTAAGTGCTTCAATTCTCGTTAATGGGTAAGTAAACTAAATCATCCCTAGAATTTCAGTTTGATAAGCTACTTAACCCCTATGCCTCAAATTCACATGGAGAGCAGTTGATAAAATGACTTTGAAGTGTCTCGCCAGCTCGCGGCGTTGTGGCTGTGGGGAGCAGGGCTGCATTTCGGAGAGGTCCTGCTTCTCGCTCCAGCCATGGTGATATATAGTGTGAGGATATGAAAGCGCAAAATCACATCACGGCGTGCTATCGATCTGCGTAAGATAAAGGCATCTAACTTCTGGTGGTAATGTTTCAGGCACCGCTGCTTTGTCTTGCACGAGGTTTTAAAGTAGAATAAAAATGCAGTCTGCTGTCCTTGCGTTTTAAGGACAAGAAATAGTGTTTTTAGGCAGCGCTATGAAGTGTGGTCTAGTATAATCTTCATTGCAGCTGCTAAAACTTGACCTGCTTTTTGAATACTGATGTGAAAATAAGGAACAAAAAAAGAACCAAAGTTGTAGCCTGGCTCTTGGTTTTGTTGTCTAAACGATAGGAGGTGGTTGAGAATACACAAACAGTAAACTATGGGATCATTCTAAGCACTTCAGTGGCTTATAGTTAGGATTTTATTACCCTATATTTAGAAGTGAGAGGGGAAAAGGAGTTCAGTCACCCCTTAAAGCATCGCCACCACAAAATGGTTAAATACCACTGTGTCTGACCGCATGTGGAAGCCGGTAATGTGCCATACACACCAGTCCTGTTCAGCTACCCACGTGTTTGCTAATGCACGAACTGACACAGAGAATTAGGTTTTAGCAAAGAGTCTTTGGTGTGAAATGGGGGCAGAGCGCTGCCCTTGCTGTCCGGGCAGCCCAGCACTGCAGTGGCACCTGCTTTAAATGATGAGGCTTCTGGATATGAGGAATACAACGCGTGTTAGTAGAAGGGATGTAATCCATCCAGTCTCTCTAGAGTTTTGCTCCGAAATCTAGTCTGTGCGTGGCCAAAATAAAAAGCTTTAAAAGCTTCAACCTACAGCCCAAGGTATGAAAGGATACTTGAGACTTGTCTGCCCCAAGGAAAAGTTTGCAGAAAACCGGACTGGGAAAATGATGTGGGAGAGAGAAGGGTCTGATTCAACCCCAAATTAGGCTTATTTATCTTATTTAACAGATGTATCTTCTGCAAACACTTATCATGACGCTGTCTGGTTTGGATGTTGTGAGTAAAGCCTTTCTGTCCACGTGCAACTGTGTGTTGAGATGATTAAGGTTAAGGTGATCTGGTTTTAAGCGAACTCATTATCAAGAAGGCAGTCTTCACCCTGGCTTGTGATGGATCTGGAGACGAGGTTTCTGTGTTCTCTCCCTCCCACGCTGTAGGTCCTATCCGCTGAGTGTGTTCCAGCACCATCCGGCACTCCCGCGGTGTGACCAGCACACGCACGTCACCGTGGTTGACTATTAATAGTGAGCGTAACTTAACGACCTGTCGTGGGCCTTGGCGTATCCGGTACCCAAAGCTATTCATCATTGAAAGGGAGAAAGATGGATTGTATCGTAGGGAGCGATGTGATAGTTATTATCTTCTTGTTACAGCACAGTAAATAAAAGGCTTTGGGGAGTCTGCTTTTGGCACTTTTTTGATATAAATTTGACAGATTTACAACTTCTTTGGGTCCCAGAAAATCCAGTATTTGGAAAGCTGGTGCCAGAGGTGCTCTAAAGAGGCACGTGTTGGCATTGTTTTGCTTTTAAATGTGTCAGAAATGGAAATCTCAATTTCTCGTGCATATAGCATATCTCCTGAAGAGCAGACGGGGCCCTTGCAAACTGACAGTGAGCACGCTGTCTCTGTGTCTTGCTCTTGTCTCCTTCCCATATGCCTTTTGAAAATAAGGAGGAGAAAATAAGTCTCTGCACGTTTGTGTTTCTTTTAATGGCACTAAGCCAATTTTCTGTCTCCATGCTCTTGTGCAAGGTGCTGGAAGTACCTGCTTTGTTGGTGTTTTTGTCTCGTGTTGCTGTGGAGTTCAGTGCACTTATGCTGTGACCTTTGCCAAAAATTATCTCTGTAAGAGGTTTTTCTTTTATCGGCACCGGAACACTGCACAGAAGAACCTCTGTTCTTGGGCACCTCTCATCAGGACGGCTGCCTGGGCTGTGGGGGATGTGTCTATATCAATAGCAAAGGAGTAAGTTGGGGTCCAGGTTAATCTCTCTGTTACCCCTCGAGGTAGTGACCTTCTTCAATGGCTAATGCAAAAAAGTTGCTCAAAGGAGTTATTTCAAATGTGGACGGAAGAAGAGGCTGATTAGTACATATAACCCAGGGGTCACGGAGTCCTCAAATAAAAAGAAAACTTAATGGAATAGGTGAACCAGTCATTCACAGAATCACAGAATCACAGAATGTTAGGGATTGGAAGGGACCTCAAAAGATCATCTAGTCCAATCCCCCTGCCAGAGCAGGAAAACTTAGGTGAGGTTACACAGGAAGGCGTCCAGGCGGGTTTTGAATGTCTCCAGAGAAGGAGAATCCACAACCCCCCTGGGCAGCCTGTTCCAGTGCTCTGTCACCCTCACTGAGAAGAAGTTTCTTCTCACATTTAAGTGGAACCTCTTGTGTTCCAGCTTGAACCCATTACCCCTTGTCTTACTGTTGGTTGTCACTGAGAAGAGCCTAGCTCCATCCTCGTGACACCCACCCTTTATATATTTATAAACATTAATGAGGTCACCCCTCAGTCTCCTCTTCTGCAAGCTAAAGAGACCCAGCTCCCTCAGCCTTTCCTCATAAGGGAGATGCTCCACTCCCTTAATCATCTTTGTGGCCCTGCGCTGGACTCTCTCCAGCAGTTCCCTGTCCTTCTTGAACTGAGGGGCCCAGAACTGGACACAATATTCCAGATGAGGTCTCACCAGGGCAGAGTAGAGGGGAAGGAGAACCTCTCTGGACCTACTAACCACCCCCCTTCTAATACACCCCAGGATGCCATTGGCCTTCTTGGCCACAAGGGCCCAGTGCTGGCTCATGGTCACCCTGCTGTCCACCAGGACCCCCAGCTCCCTTTCCCCTACACTGCTCTCTAATAGGTCATTCCACAACCTGTACTGGAACCTGGGGTTGTTCCTGCCCAGATGCAAGACTCTACATTTCCCCTTGTTATATTTCATTAAATTTTTCCCCGCCCAACTCTCTAGCCTGTCCAGATCTCGCTGGATGGCAGCACAGCCTTCTGGCGTGTCAGCCACTCCTCCCAGCTTGGTGTCATCAGCAAACTTGCTGATAGTACACTCAATTCCCTCATCCAAGTCATTGATGAATATATTGAACAGTATTGGTCCCAGTACTGACCCTTGAGGCACTCCACTAGATACAGGCCTCCAACCAGACTCCGCCCCATTGATCACAACTCTCTGGCTTCTCTCCTTCAGCCAGTTTGCAGTCCACCTCACTACCCGATCATCCAGTCCACACTTCCTCAGTTTTGCCGTGAGGATGCTGTGGGAGACGGTGTCAAAGGCTTTGCTGAAGTCAAGGTAGACAACATCCACTGCTCTGCCATCATCAATCCACCTTGTCATTCTGTGAATAAGAAAAAAAGATAAGGGAATCCTTTGATTTTTTTTTTTTTTTTTTTTTTGACCCAGCATAAATACTCATTTATTGATACATAATCTGTATTTAGGAAAGAAAAAAAAAAAACAGTGGAATTATATTTGTGTACAAGTGATAGTCACTGAGTTAGTAGCAATAAATCCCATTAATTTAGTGAGTAACAGGAAAGAGATGATTTTACTATTACCAGACAAAAGCTTCAGTGGCTTCAGTGAAAGCCTGTTGAAAAAGAAATAAACATGTAAATGGTGCCAGAGAATCATTAGCTGGTGGTGACAAATATAAGAAGAGGCGTTAGTGCAGAAATAGCAACAGCAGCAATTTGTATGCATTGAATTTTCTATGAGGCTTGTCGGAGTTGGGTGAAAGAGAAAATGATGAGCTGGCACTCGAGGACAGGGCTGTTGCTCGGTGTGTGCAGGATCACTCCAGCATTTTATAATATCTTGGTTGGGCCTGGAGTTACAGTTTAGATGGAAATACTTCATACCTAAAGCATGAAGGCAATGCTGTTAAAAATAAGCTTGGAAAATAAGATTGCAGAGAAGAATTGCAGGGGGGCTCTGCAGAAAAATAGCGAATAGTGAATGATGGAAGAAAAATGTTACAGTAACAAAGAGACGTAACATGCATGTGTTTCAGTCCGGATTTAAGCTACCTGTACTGTGAATGGATCTGGCAAAAATGAGCATGCGTGCAAAACCAGGCATTTGCTGCACAGATTAAATAGGCGTGCACACGAAGAAGGGAATAGACTTGCAATCAAATAATGTAACATAAGTTTCTCCATGCGTAGACAAAGATACTGCTGTTAGCAGATGAGCTTTTGTCTTGTCTAGCTGCCTTTACTCTGAAATGTTCTTAGAAAATTCCTCATTAGGAACCTAGTCAGGGAAGGGGGTTTGCATACTGTTGCGATTGGATCTATTAAATAGAATAGCCCCTGTTTCTGTTATTATTTGATACAACATTACATTTTATTAGGTATGTATTTTATATTGGTTTTTTAACTAAAACAATGATAGACTCTGTAACTCTGCATTGCTGAGCAATGGTGGTAAAATCTCCCCTGGAGTTTTCTTAGCTGGGACAGTGGACTTGGGGCTCTCATCTCTTCGTAAATGTCTTTCTTGCCCCTAAATACCGAGGAGGTAAGATTTGCCTCGGGAAAGCAGAAGAATATGAAGGTAAATGTGAACCTGGGGAGGTCCTTATGTTGCTGCCTCCCATGGAGACTTGAAGCTAATGGTGCTTTCCACAGGTATGTGGAAATTGTTGCCAAGCTGGGGCCTGCAGCTGCTTTCTGGTTAGTTTTAGCGCTCTGGATTTTCACCAAGTGTCACGTTGGGATTGTTCCTCGACCGTCCTGGATTAGCCACCAGGTTTAGGTGGAGTTTGAGCCTCCAAGTTTGGAGGCAACGGCAGGGCCACAACCTCTTGTTTATGCATCTCAGATTCTTTTGTTATATAACAAAGTTATTCAAGTTAAATTATGTAGTAATTCAGTACTTGAGTACTGCTAAATATGAATCATGAAATTGCAGAAACAACATAAATGTCTGATTTTTATCCTTAGAAGCATTGTGACTGTCTTCAAGTTCAATGTCAGATGATATGTTTAATAAGATTTGCTGATGGAAGATAACATTCTCTTCTGTCATGCTTCCTACTCTGAAAAACGTCCTTTATTTCTTTGGAGTTCAGCTTTCTTCTATAAATCAAATATACATGAATGAGTTTTCAGACAGAGAAATGCAACAAGGTTATAGTCAGAATCACTCTCTAGTCTGCACTAGAAAGACAAGAGGATATTATTTTTTTTACCATTATTTTACATTAACAAAGGTAACAAATGTATGTTGTAGTATGAACTTACAGGGAGAGTATATTTTAGGCAGCTTATTTTACACTTCTATTACAGTGATTTTAACATTCGCATATTTTTGAGACATTTGGAAAGAGCACAAGCTCTGCATTCAAGAATAAAAATTGCAAGCAACTTGCTGGATATATTCCTTAGACTTGAATTTTCTTCATACTTGGATTTTCTCCAGTACTTGGGACAAATTTTGTAAATCAAGAATATTTATGGTGTAAGATTGTAAGTCATGATGCAGCTGAAGCATTTTGCTTACAGTGAGAAGAAAAAGTCCATTCATATAAGGTGTGATTTAGTGTTCTGGACTTATCGAAGTCTGTGGAAGCAGAAGAGAGGAGGAAGTAGAAATTTTGTTTCAGACCATTAGATTTAGATTTAAGAGATTTAAGGTTTCAGGTTTTTAAAAATTCTAATCTGGAAATGAATCTGACTTTCAAAGTCTTTTCTAAGAAAACAAGTCCTAAAGCACCGAATGTGAAAAGTAGACTTTTGCATCAGGTGAAACACTTTCAAATTTTAACTCTATAAACTACAAATGGTACAATTTGCACTAAATTCACTAAAACTTGAACAGAAAACAAAAAATATGGAGTTGGCTGTTGTCAGCTCTGCCTTTAGGGGCCAAAATAGAAATCTGAATTGTACCACTAATAAGGGACGCATGACAGATATGGTAAAAAGAAATGGTATCTGGAGTTTCCCCTGTGAAATGTTTTACCGTAGAAGATTTTCACATCTCAAATGGAAGAGTGCATAGCATTGAGTTGAGTGTCTCTAGATACAGTATCTGTATGATGCAATTGCTGGAGAACTGGTGCAAGGTCTGTAGGACCTTGGGAAAATGCCCTTTTCTTCTTCCTTCACAATCAGCTGTGCTGAGGATGATGTTTCTCCTGTTCTGACTGGTGAGTCTGCTTGCCTTGGTGGTTTCTACTTGTCACGTCTTGATTTTTCAGCCCCTCTTTCTGGCTGCTGCTGGAGAAGGAAGAGAGCTTTCCATGGGCATGGGTCTTGGACAGCCTGGGGTCTCTCTCCTGTTTTCCATTCCCTGTCTACTGGAATACGTTTGCAAGTGCTTCCTCAACTGCTTTTTAGTCTCTTGCTTCTCTAAAAAATGTACGCAATGTGATAGGACAAGAGGAAATGGCCTCAAGTTGTGCCAGAGGAGGTTTAGATTGGATATTAGGAAAAAAATCTTCCCCAAAGGGCTGTGGGGCATTGGAACAGGCTGCCCAGGGTGGTGGTGGAGTCACCATCCCCGGGGGGGTTTAAAAGGCATTTAGACGAGGTTCTCAGGGACATGGGATAGTGCCAGACTTAGGTTATGGTTGGACTTGATGATCCTGAGGGTGTCTTCCAACCAAAACGATTCTATGAAATTAAAGGACTGTCTACCCAAATAGCCAAATCACATATTTCTTTCTGGAGCTGAACTGTAGAGTCCAGGATGTTGCCTACTTACATCCCACTGCTTAGCGCTTTTTTCTTTTAATGCCAGGCATGGTGCCCAGCAGCCCACTGCCTTTTGCATCCAACTTCAAGGTAATTAATATTCAATTTGCTCTGTTGGATAATCCATTTCTCATGCCCTGCAGTGCTGCTGGTGTGGTGCTCGGGCCTTGCTGTGCCGTGATTGTGCGTGCTGGGGACAGAGCCTGAACACCCCTTTGCATCGTGTGGCCTGTTGCGTTATTTTTCTTTCTTGTCTTTTTATCTATTTCAGGCAGCGTGCTGATGGGGATGGACCGACATAGTGTCAAAATCCAGCTGATGTTCTTGCTTAACTGGTTTTGAGCTGTGCACGTCTTCCTGCCTCAGGTGTTTCTTTAAAAATCTTCATTTTTCAGCTGTGTCTCTATTACTACGGTGCTGCACATCTTCCGTTAGCAGCCTCTACTTGGAGGGACTTACACTATTAGCCAAGCTCCAAATCCCTTGTCAGTGACAATTTAGATGCTCTTTTGTACCATCTTTTGTTTCAATTATTTTCTTTCCCTTTTTTTCTTTCCCTTCTCAGAGAAGAAAATATGTAAAGGATGTGCGATTTGGGTTTGACTTCAGATATCTAATGGCTATTTTTCATGTAATGCAAGATTTCAAAATACAGTCCTGCTGTTACTGACTTTTGTGTGCCGTGGGAACCAAAAAAAATAAAAGGGGCCTAGCTCTCTATATTTAGCTCCTGGAGATATGGTTTTATCTGTAAAAGCTTTATTGGACAAAAAAAAAAAATACAGCTCCATCACTCCTGTGAGTCTGCCTAGGCTTTTCCATCCTTGCTCAAAGAACTACTTTGGCACTGCACTAAGAGGCAGCAGTGGTGGACAGTGATTTAATTTCCTAAACTGAACACAAGTCTTTAATGTTAATTTTAAGTAGGCTGATGGCAGTCAGCAGGCCTACCTGCGGTGTCTTGTGCTGTGAAGGTGTCAAGTCACCATGTTCCTCTTCAGCACCAAGGAGTACTTGGAGATGACAGGAAATGATTTATTTTTTAGTGCGCCAAAAAGCATCTACAGCTAAAATGTCTTTAGGATATAGCTTCATATTTTTATTTTGAGAACCAAGTCGAAGAGAAAATGGCTTAGTTACATTCCAGAACAAATAGAAGGAAGATACAAGTTTTGTTATGCTGGAAAAAATTTTCATAGGAAAGTTGGAAGATTTGTTGCCACAGGAATGGAAGGAGCAGGAAGGATTCCCACCACCGGTGGGGGTTCGTCTGTTAACAGGGCTGATGAAGCAGCTGTGCCTTTTGTCTGCTCCTGTTCTTTCTGTTGCTCTCTGCCCCACTTTTTCTATCCTGAAAGCATCCTTTGAGATTTTGAAAAGCACATGGGAGGATTTTGTGACTTGAAATCATAGGTCCCACAGAAATAGCTGATGTGAGCACTTGAATAACTGTTTCTGTTAACCCTTTTGGGTGAGGAGCAGCCCTGCCTTGGCACTCCAGTATGTGCCAGCAGGGACATTTCTGGGTGACTTTTGCCCTATGTGACTTCTGACTCCTCACACGTGTAAGTGCTGGAGCTATTAGAGCTGCCGAAAGGGACATTTCTGAGCTGACACTCGCTCGTCCAGCCTGGGGAATGCTGGCAGTGGGGGCTTTGCTGTCAAGTCAGGGAATTCTTGGGTTGTCAGCCTGTGCCTGTGCTGAAACTCACGTTTGTCTATTCAGGCTCAAGCGAAACTGGGTAGATCTGCAGATGCTGTCAATCGCACCTCTCAACTGCAGTGTCACCCCTCCTGCAATATGTTTGGAGACCGGATAAAGTGTCAAACCCCTTGTCATGTGCCCCTTTAGTAGCTGCTACTTCTCAAGAGAGGTTTAAGTGGATGATTTCCTCTAAATCGTTGTTTCATTTGTATCGTGTGCTGGGATTTTCTTGGAGGGGTGACAGGAGATACTGAGAGACGGCTGCTTTGCGGTGCTGGTATGACTGGTTACGAAGACGCTGTAGAAAATAGGTGGCAGCTTTGGTGTCCTTTGCAGGCTCAGCTGCACCTGTGTCCCCTGTGAGGAGTGTTTGCCCTGCTGCTGCTTCAGGGTCTCCAGTATCAGAGATTTCCAGGCTTGCTCAGGAAGCCTAACCCAGTATTACCCTGTCCTTACTTATTTTTAAAAATTTCACTTCTTACCCGATTTTAGATTTTTTTTTTCTTTGCCCCAGCTGAAGTGGGTTATCTCTGTCCCTATCCACAAGGACACAGAACAGATTATTCCTTGTCTTTGTGCAATAGCCTTTTTTGTAGTCTGTCCTTTTGTTCTTCTTTCATTTCCTTTTCTTGGGGCTAAGCAGTGCCAAATTATTCAATCTCTCCTATGCAATCTTTTAAGCACCTCCAAAGGGAAAAAGTACACTTTGGTTGAAATATTTTGAATAATAATTCATGTATAGCTTATTTTAAAAAAATGTTCTGTATAAACTTAACTCTGCATAGTGGCATTTCATCAATTATACCTGCAGTGAAGACTTATCTACAGTATTTTTGTGTGTGTTTTTATTTAGCATCAAATTGGAATGTGATTTGAAGCTTCACGGGCAGGATATACTTTGAAAATCCATTATGGAAACTTATAAATCAGGTGGTGTTATTAGATCCTCTTATCCACCAGGTAGCCCAAAGAACTGGGACAATCATCAGCCTCTTCTGCAGTGCTTGCTTTATCCTGCATTCCAAATTGCTTTTTAAAAGCTAACTTATTAAAACAACCCAAACTCCTCCTAAGTGTTATGGGGTAATGATCTTCCTAAAAGTATTTTTGCCTTGTTGTCCCACAGGAGCAGCAACTTGCCGTGAAGTTTGGAGCAGTTTGGATTAAGGGTTTGGAGGCGGGGGGGGGGCGCAAGGAAAGCTTGAATTGCTTAGAGAAACAACATAAATACATGCAGGGGAAGTGTTTGAGGAGATGATTTTAGAGCTCTCCATCCCCACTGCCTTTGGTTCTCTGTCCTGGTGTCACGAGGGGCTCCCACACATTTCACTCCACCTTCCCAAAACCAATTGTCTCTTGCAGTTTCATCATACGGCTTTATTCAAACGACTTGCAGTAAGTGGAAGCCCAGAAGCTGTGGGTTTTTTTTTTTTCTATCTAATTTTTCAAAACCTTTTATTATCAACGTGTTCATTTTCAGTCTACTCCAATGCTGCTTATAAATGCATTTAGAAAGGTTAACGTTCAAAAATAATGAGACTTTGTTCATTTATAACAGTGACCAGGATATTGTGTAGTAATAATGTCTCCTGCTGCAATAAAACATTCTTTAGAATGTTTTGAGGGCCTTTGTAATTCAAGGTTAAAGATACTAAGGTAAGTCAAACTAGACTCAGTATTTTTTTTAAATAGTATTAAGGAGAGGTCCTTGCAGTTTGGGAAAATAGTTTTGAAGTGATGTCTCTCTTTTGCTAACTCATTAGCTTGTTAGATGAGGAATCAGTGAGAAAACATGAGAGCCTCTAGAGATTGCCATTGTAATATTTGATTGGCAGAAGTAATATTTACTCATCAAGGTCAAATAATCAACTTCTTCTGTAGTCTGGTCCAAATTCATCATTGTATTGATATTGTCCCATTTATAGGGCCATTATATTCCCATGCATCATAGGAGTAACAGAGATTGAGATTCTTTTTTTTTCCTCCTTTGATCCCTCAAATCTCAGCCTTCTTAAAGGATTTCAGCAGGATTTCCAGGGGAAAAGGAAGAGTAAGCCTGGTCCATTTGAGACTCTTAAAGAGAAAGACAAAGGAAATTCTTCTGGGCCGTACAAAATTTCCCCTTCTCTCTTTACTAATTTGTCTACGGGAAGGTGCAGACACTAACACGGTGTTTCTGAGGCACGTGTGTCTATTCCCTGTATGATTGTGAAACCGTCTGCAGGATGGAAGGAGCTGTTACTGAAGGGCTGTCAGTTCAATATAGGATTTAAAGCCAAAGAGAGTTAAGGTGAGCAGGGATCTGCACCGCCCCTGTGCAGCCTGGCTCTGGGGGAATGCTTGCATAGGGTCAGTTTGGATATTTAATGTAGTCTGTAGTGATCAGCGTGTGTGTTTTTAATAAATATCTAGTACTTGGATGCAATCAGCCAACTCTGTGTTGACTTGTGCTGGATAACCATGAGGAGTACAGTCTGACCAGCCAGGAGCAGCTGTTAATGTGTGATTTATTAGACTGTATCGAGTTTCTGTGCTAGTTTTTTCAGCTATTTGTTAAAATGTGAGTTCTGTCCTGACAGCAATTTTCCTTGTGTATTTGTGATAATGTTTCTGTGATATCTACAGTGGATTAGAAAGTAATTTCAGAATATTAGTCCATTTTTTGTTGGTTTTGAGTATCGTAGCAAGGGTAAATAAAGGAAAATCTTTTGTAAGGAAGGAGGCAGCTGTCTGGAGAGTGTTAGCAAGAAGTCAGGCCACCACTGCAAATATTAAGGGATATACACGTTTCTGACTACTTGTTTATGAGATGTCCTGCATTAAAGTGTATTTTGACATCCTCTGTAGAAGAATTCGGTGTGCAATCAGTGTGTCAATATAAGAGAAATAGAAGCAGGCAATGGAGTTTCCTCTAAATCCACTGAAATCCAGAAGGCAGATTTACTGGTTTAGGCCAAATATTTGAGCTACGTCCCAGAATTTCTTCCTTGACAAGTTTATCAGCAGACAGAAAATAGGAAGTTTCTCAATGTAGTAGAAAAATCAGTCCAAAATAGTCTTCTGTTTTCTTCAGCTACTCTTAAAGCAGCCTTACTCTACTGTATGGTTTTGTACATTGTAAAAAGACTGATAATAGGATTTCTCTGGGCCCCTCTATCCTATGGAACACCTTATCCTTGGTGCCACCTCAAGGCATATCAAGGATAAGAGGGTCATTAGGGGCAGTCAACACGGCTTCACCAAGGGGAAGTCGTGCTTGACCAACCTCATAGCCTTTTATGAGGACATAACAAGGTGGAGAGATGATGGCAGAGCAGTGGATGTGGTCTACCTTGACTTGAGTAAAACATTTGACAGTCTCCCACAGCATCCTCACGGCTCAACTGAGGAACTGTGGTCTGGACGATCGGGTAATGAGGTGGACTGTGAACTGGCTGAAGAAAAGAAGCCAGAGAGTCGTGGTCAATGGGGCAGAGTCCAGCTGGAGGCCTGTATCTAGTGGAACGCCTCAAGGGTCAGTACTGGGACCAGTACTATTCAATATATTCATCAATTACTTGGATGAGGGAATTGAGTGTACTATCAGCAAGTTTGCTGATGACACCAAGCTGGGAGGAGTGGCTGACACCAGAAGGCTGTGCTGCCATCCAGAGACCTGGACAGGCTGGAGAGTTGGGCGGGGAAAAATTCTATGAAATACAACAAGGGAAAGTGCAGAGTCTTGCATCTGGGCAGGAACAACCCCAGGTTCCAGTATAGGTTGGGGAATGACCTGTTGGAGAGCAATGTAGGGGAAAGGGACTTGGGGGTTCTGGGGGACAGCAGGATGACCATGAGCCAGCACTGGGCCCTTGTGGCCAGGAAGGCCAGTGGGACCTGGGGGGAATTAGAAGGGGGTGGTCAGTAGGTCAGAGAGGTTCTCCTGCCCCTCTGCTCTGCCCTGGTGAGACCTCATCTGGAATATTGTGTCCAGTTCTGGGCCCCTCAGTTCCAGAAGGACAGGGAGCTGCTGCAGAGAGTCCAGCGCAGCCACGAAGATGCTGAAGGGAGTGGAGCATCTCCCGTGTGAGGAAAGGCTGAGGAGCTGGGGCTCTGGAGCTGGAGAAGAGGAGACTGAGGGGTGACTCATTCATGGGGATCAATATGGAAAGGGGGAGTGTCAGGAGGATGGAGCCAGGCTCTTCTGGGTGACAACCAGTGATAGGACAAGGGGCAATGGGTACAGACTGGAACACAGGAGGTTCCACTTAAATTTGAGAAGAAACTTCTTCACTATGAGGGTGACGCAACACTGGCCCAGGCTGCCCAGGGAGGTTCTGGAGTCTCCTTCTCTGCAGACATTCCAACCCGCCTGGACACCTTCCTGTGTAACCTCATCTGGGTGTTCCTGCTCCAGTGGGGGGATTGGGCTGGATGAGCTTTTGAGGTCCTTTCCAATCCCTGGCATTCTATGATTCTATTGCTGCTTTCTAGGAAAGCTGCGTTACCCCTGGCTTTCCACATGTCACCTGTGTGGGGTGATGTACCTGTAGTTCAAGGTTCATGGCTTTAAGGAGCTATAGCAGATGCTTTTAAATTTTCTGTGTTTCCCAGAGCTCTGAATTCCATACACTTATGGCTTTATCTACTGAGATGGGAAATATTTCTGTATGTTATCTGACCACAGCCTTCAAGTGCTAATTTACAACAAAAATAAAAAGATGACTAGATAACAAAAGATTCGTTAAAAAAACCCACAAAAACAAACCACCACCAAAAAAAACCCACAAAAAACCCAAACCAAAGAAACAAAAGAAAAGCAAAAAAACCCTAAGAACAAAACTTGTTCACAAGCCCTTTGAAGTATAAGGAATAATAAAAGAAAAAAAATCTCAACTCTTTAAATTATTTTTTCCTAATAGCCTCCAAGTTCTGGTCCCATTTGAGTGCTGCTGTGTCTTCTCTTTCTGAATTAATTCAGCCTATTCTGTAAGCTCTCAAGGATCTGTGCAAAAGAAATCAAGTATATTTTTAATAATGCCTCACCATGGTTCTGTTTAAGAAATAATTACATCAAATAGTCTTACCATAAGAAGAATGTGTGTTTTTCCACAAATCAAGTAGGAGAGAGGGGAAATGAGGCACTGTAGTGAGCTCGTTGCTTTTCTTGCTCTAATTTGTTATAGCCCCATGATTTAGGGCTATGACCAAGAGCACAGGAAGGTCTTTGAGGACATGCATATTCTGAAAAAATATCTAAGTGTATTAATACTTGCTGTCTATAGCAGTGTGGTTATCCTTGTGACCCTCATCCTCAGGAAAATCTGGCATATCCTTGAGTTTGGGAAGTTTTCTCCCCAGTAACTGAGGTCACTCCCAGCCCCGCGTGTCCGAGGAACCGTGGCCTGGGCATGTGCATGAGATCGCAGGGCAGAGAGCCAGACTCCTCACAGCTGCACTGGCTGGAAACTTGAACCTGAAATTAAAGTCTGAGGTGGAAATATTCTTTTTTTTTTTTTTTTTTTATTGTGTGATTTAATGACTGTATTCAAGTTGCAGTGAAACTGCAGGCAGTGATTTGACCCGTGGTATGTGAAACTCTGCTTATACTACTTTTTAAACAGGTAAGAAAAAACAACTACCAAATAGCAAGCAGTCTTGTGAAAAACCTAGTACTTGCCATTTTTGAATGATGCTTGTGTTTATTTTGCATTTCTGCTTTGCCTCATAATAGCTAACCACTGATTGGAAGTATTAATTTTCTCCAAGTATTGTATATGGTGTCAAACAGTAAAATACAGATTCTGGCTGGCATTTGAAGGGATGTTGGAACAGTGTTACTTATATATTGTTGGTCATTGATCTTGCTATGCAAAACTCTGTTGTAGCAAAGAAAAGGGGCGTGCTTTGCTGAAAGCAGAGCTGCGGGATGGAGCTCTTTGCTAATCTCAAAAACGTGAGCCCTGTAACCAGTGCTTTGAGATGAGAAAAGCAATAGGCAAACTTGCGTTGATCCTGGTTGCTGGTGGAAACTTGGCAGGTGTGAGGAAACATCTGTAAAGAGTGTAGGACTTGGGTTTTCTTTCCCACATGCAGCCTTGAAAAACCTGATTATTATATTGCATGATCAGAGGATTGGCTTAATACTTACAAAATATACGTAATAAGGACAAGGCTCCTGTTTCCAGAAAAAAATGTTTCTTGTGCTTTTTAATACCAATTTTAATGTACATCATTTCAGTGTTAAAAGATACCTTGGCAGTACAAGTTTCAGACTAGTATATTGGTGTATATGGCTTTGCATTCTGCTGTTTAGCTGTCCCTGTGTTACCAATGTTTTCTCTATCTTTTGCTTTGTATGGGGCTTGTTAGTGGATGCCCCTGTGGGTGAATCTTTAAGGTAATAGATTTTATGAAGTGCCAAATTGTCAAGTTTGTTTTGCAGCGGTAGGTTTAGATGTGGATTACGGACCTTCTGAGAAAGTTTCCTCACTCTGCTTCAACACTCCAGTTTTTCTCTGGAAATAACCAGGCTGGGCAATGGTATTTGTTCCCTCTGTGAAGTATTCATTAAAAAGTAATACAAACCTATGACTTCCATGTGGAAAATGGAATCTCTGTTGCCTAACTTTAGCCTTCTTTAAACCTTCTCATTGTGTCTTTAAAGTCCATCTCCTGTTTTGTCCCAGTGCCAGGAGTACATCCCCAAACAATCACTTCAAGGCTCCAGCACAATCTCTCCGTCTCACTGTGTCTATGGGTCAATTCTTGGGGCTTTTAGCTGTGGTTGGGCTTGCGCTGAGGCTCAGCAGTTGGCTGTCATCTGACATGATTAAAACAAAGCTACTGCTGCACAGTCAGCTAAAAAGCCTCTGCCTCTTACTAATGCTTGGACTTTGAAAAGACACCCCATGTCCCCCTTAGCTTAGACACGGCAATCAGGTCAGCAAGCAGCCAAAAAGGAGGAAAAAAAATCTCCTTTGTCATCGAGAACCTGCCTCTTACATTTTCTTCTGCTGTGACCCTGCTGGCTCCTCTGCTTCTTTAGCCAAATCCTTATTTCCAAGTAAGGTGTAGAGAAGAACAGTGATTAAAAACCAAAACTAAACCAACAAAACAACCAAGACCAATTAAAAAACCAAACCAACAAAACCCAACAAACAAACAAACAAAACACAAAAAACCCACAAACCAAATAAACAAAAACCCAATCAAACAAAAAATCACGACAGAAACAATCTGGTCTTGTGCAATAAGACAAACCAGCATAAATGCTTCGAAGAGGTTTATTGTGAAGGATGTCCTCAGGTATTAATTGGGGTACACAGGTAGGTTACTTCAGGCACCAGTGTGTTAAATGAAGTGGGAAAGAAGGAGTTTAGTGCGATTAACAGTTTTAGTTGCTGTGAAGCTGATAAAAAGTTTCCCCCAGCTTGAATTATACCCTAACTCTGATCCGCTTGATCTTCAAGCAGGGCAGATGGAGACAGATGAATTGTGTTCCTGAGAGATGGTCCAGCTCCTATCAGCCCTTCTCCTTTCCTCCCATGCCCTGGGCAGAGAACAGGAGTGTTGTCCCCACCACCTCGGAAAGAAGCTGGGACCCAGCATGAACGACTAGACGACAGCCAGTTTAAAAATGCAAAACCAACTTAAAAACCAATTAATTTAGTATAAAACCCTTTGTTTTTCCCTTTAAGAAAAAAAGGCCCAGTGTGTGAAATGGCGCACTCAAAGGAATGCAGGAAGATTAGTGCTGCTTATCATGGTAGCAAATTGATGACTGTCTAAAGTGGGCTTCAGAAATTTGAGTAGCACATCTGCTTATGCATCAAGAAAGCCTAAGGAACTCACCTAGGGGTAGGTAGTACTCACATCTCAGTTTTGGGCTGACTTAAGACCTGTGATCTTAAAGTGAGTACTTAAATTTATTTCTAAATATTGTTTCATTAATTTCAAGTTTTTTCCCATGACCAAATTAGAATCGTAGAATCATCTCGTGTCCAATTGGAATCTACCTGGGAATAAATTGATAGAATCATAGAACATCATCAACAGCAGAGGGCAAAGCATGAAACTGTAGGAATAATACCCTTGTGCCTCTCTACTTGTTCTCACATGTGGAAGCAAGAAAATAAACAATACAGGAAAAAAATCAAGGTAGATGCCAAGTTTCACCTGAAGCCTTAACTTCTTATAAAAGGGATCATCCAAGAAAATAGATGGCTTGTAGGCTTAAAAAGTTTTAAAAAATGTTGTTCTAGATAATAAAAGTGGTAGGGGTTAACAGTCTCCTGAAATTTTACTGCTGTGGGGGTGTGTTGTGGTTTGTGGGGTTTTTTTTAGCTAGTCTCTTTTTCAATTTTGTTCAGAAGTATTTTGTCCTGTCAAAATTGTTTGGCTGTTACAATATCTTCATCTTGCAATTGAAATTTCGAAGAGGATCGGTCCATCTGGAGGAAAGCTCTACAAGGACTGGGCCCTAAGTCTGTACGGCTGTAAATGGGATCTGAATTCTGTATGGTAGTTTGCTGTACTTCGAGGAAACAAATTCAGTCTGTTCCAATATGGCTTATGTACAGAGACTAAATTAAATTGTACTCTTCTGCTGAGCAATATGCTAGTTTTCTTCCTGATAAAAATGGATATCCCCTTACAATGCCAATAATGAAGTTCAGAGCAAAATAAATGAATGCTCTGAATCTATTACTAGCAACACACTGGAAGCTTAATGCAATAAGAAATCATGAAGTCTGATTTACATATGCATTATTAATTCATACGGGTAGAATGTTTTAACACAAATAAGGTAAAGAAAAAATTACTTTATTTTCCCCTCTTCCCTTCTCCTTTTCTTAAATGAAAGGCCTCTTCCTCCCCAGACTCACATAGCAGTGTGGTGTACAAGCAATCTAATTTTTTTCATGCTTTCCAATAAGCATGGTGGGAAACCTCAGTGAGCAAGACGGGCTTTGTCCTCCTGCTCCGCGTCCACCGCAGCGGCTGGTGAGGGCGGCTCGGCAAACCCGGCACCTCCTGCAGCTCCCCAAGAACTGATCTGTCAGACTCGTGGCAGCTGCTGACGCTGCTCAGGCTTTTCCTCAGATCTGCCTTTAATTCCCCGACATGGGGGCGTCTGCCATTCTCCACTGGCTTGGAGTGTATCAGAGCATGGGAGGACAGAAATTAAACTTCAGCGGCTGGGTTGACTATTTTTTTCCTTTTTTTGTTAATCTGCATGTAATATTTTATGCAGTGGCATCTGCTATTGGTGCCTAAAGACAGCTTTTGGGTTTTTTTTTGAAAAAAAAAAAAAAAAAAACAACAAACATCCTGTACATGTTACTAATTTTGACTTATTTTGTTTGCTATCTCTGTCGTCTTTGCTGAAACTATTTCTCTTTTATTGTAGTCTCAGTGACATCAGAAATGTGCCTGTGTCTCTTCATGTGTAGTTCATCATCCTCCTTCGGTCCTCTGCAATATTGCAGTAAAGAAATAACAATGTAGTTCTTTATATGCTGTAAATCCTTTTTTTCTTTCTTCCATCTCTGTTTTCCTTTCTCAGCTATAGACTGCCAATTTTACCAGAGCCCTCTAACTTATTTTCAGCCTATATATGTTTAGATCTGAGACAAGATTGCTGTTGTATTTCCACATTGTTACTGCCTATGGTTTATCCCTCTTTCTAGGCCTCATTAGTTTTTTATTCTCCCAACTCTGTATGTTGAAGAGGAACAAGGTCACCTGAATACATTAGTAAATTTTTAGGTTATATATAAATGCAGAAGGTGAAGGTGGGCAGGTTTACACATCAAAGGTTCATTTAGCCAGGACTTTAGCTGTACTTTTTTTTGTTGTTGTTTCCTGTCACTGTGGTCCTGGGGCTGCCCTTTATTTTTGTGTCTTAACATCTTAACATTCATATCTTTATGTGAATGCCTTGGACAGGTCTCCTCCTGGAAGCGAGTGAAATTGAACTTCAAGGAAGAAATCAGCGTTTTCCAGTCTTTCAGTTTGCACAGGCCCTGTTAGACAGTAAATCTCTCTGAGCAGAGCTGAAAAGCTTCCAGCAGCGTTTGGGGGATTTATAGCCCTCCTCTGATCTGAGGAGGAGAAGTGGCTGGGGGTCCCTTGTCTCCCTGCGGGGTTGGTGAAAGCTGCCAGGTTGCCCCCGTGCGCCTTGAGGCATTTGTCCACCGCTTATTTAGATCAAATTCTGCATTTTTCTTTGCTCTCAGCGTGGTTAGTGCATGAATAACCATTTGGTTCGCCAGGCTGCCCCATGTCTTGGCTTAGGGCAGACCCCATGGCAAAATGCTGGCCACCCTTTACCGTTTTTTGTCTTCTAATTCAACATTCATTATCAGAGTTAATTTTTTTGCTTTTCTAAGCAAATGTAGGTCAAGAATAAAACTCATCTACATAAAAACACTTGGAAAGTGTGCTTTGCAGAAACACTTCCGTGACCTTTCCCAAGCTGTATTGTGGCTTAATGGCGAAGATCTAAAGCTAAATGCTAATGAGGATGCAGTTTCCTACAGGACATCTCAGCTATTTTGGATCCCTTTGCGGTGAATTACACACAGAACCGTGTTCAGTCTTTTCGCTCTAAAAGATCTTCTGTATTTGGAAAAGGTCAGATCCATTTTGAAACTTGGATTGACGTTTCACACAAATATTACTTTTATGAAAGATCAGTCATAAGTTCAAAAGAAAATAATCTGGTCACAAATAGATGGTGAAGCAGGGTGTTCAGTACAGGGGTTACTTTCTTGGAGTCTGGAAAGTATCTGAGGGAAGATGGTTCTGGGTGAATCCTCCATTTCTCCTTGGTTGACCTCAAATAAAAATGAGATGTTGAGTCTAATTCTGGCAAAGTTGTGTCTGGGCTGTAAGTATAAGTATGTGAAAAGTTCCTTATGCAGCTCAAAAGCTACATAAATTTATGAAGCTGGCGATTTTCTTTTTGTTCTTGAGGATAGTTACCTGAGGAGCTGCTCTGATGTGGAAGATCTCTAAATGTCTGGGATGTATCAGCAATTTAGGTAAGAAATATATAGAAATTTCTTAAGCAAAGGGGCGTGTGTGTTTTGAGAGGGAATTCTGTGCTCACAAGTTACCCAAGGGAACAGGATGGTGAGTTTGGCTTCCGGCTCATGTCAGAAACCAAATTTTTGCAGTCGAGGAAGAGAACAGACAGGAGAGTGTCAAAGCTGGACAGAAAGATAGGGTGAAACAGGGAAAAAAAAATGAGTGTTCATTTAGTGCAAAATTAAAATGTTATGAACAAAATTAGTTGAGATACAAGCGAGTTCGGAGAAAAGGAAACTGGTAATTATCTACGTGTCAGTGCTTTGAACCTAGAAAAATAGGCGAGAGCGTCTAGAAAAGCTCCCCTCTGAGCACAGCTGTGACTGCACTGCCTTGCTGAAACCCGAGGGCAAAGTCTGTACAGTGCGCGTATTAAACTCCCCGGGTCTGAGCTGTTCTGCAAAGCTGGAATGGAGAGAGGAGCGCGAGTGCCGCTGTCAGAAAAGGCTCGGCTGTCAGGAAAGGCATTGCCGTGCTGGGGCTGGGAGCAGAATGACACCATTGGCTTGACCAGCTCCAGGGGCCAGTGCCCTTTCAGGAGTGGGCTGGAGACTTTTCTTTCCCCTTGTGTCGGGACCCCAGATGAAGGCAGGACACTGTTCTTCGAGGAGGGGCTGAGCTGCTCCGGGGACTGATCCAGGGCTGGCTGGGCAGGGGCTGCACTGCCCAGTTTGCTCAAAGCCCCTGGTGACATTTTTTTGTGCAAGGCAGGAGTCGTCTTAAAATAAATAACATAGTGTGTTTTGAGTTGCAAAATTTTCTCTTATGCCCTACAAGGACAAAACCTACATTAGACCTTGCTCTGGCGGGTTAAAAATGAAACATGGAGCTGAAAATTGAGGCTAGGTTAGATACAATGATCATAACTTGATTGTATGTGTGATGTGCATAGAATAAAATCCAACCAATTGCATTTTTAGTGCTTTAAAAGGCCCATTCTAAAAGCTGCAAAGATTATTAGCCAAGCAGGTAGGATGATGATATCTCAATGGAAAAAATAAATGACATTTTGGAACTGCCAGAAGCATCTCACTCTGAAGCCTACAGCCAAGAGCAAAAGGATCTGCTTGTAAAAATAAATGTATTGCTACCTCTGCATCTAATATGAAGCCTGCTGTGTCAATAAAATTCCCAAATATCAAAAATAGCAAGGGGAAATGGATAGTAAAGGTTGTTTATTAGATAACAGGAGCAGAAGCTGGCCAGGAAAGAAACAGGATATAAGAAGTGTAACTATAGTTGTCAGCATTGAATATAATAATCTTTTGAATTTCAGTCTAGAAAAAACTACCACCACCAAAACTAATTGTATTATTAGGTAGCAAAGTGTCTGCTTAATTAATACTTCTGAACTGAATCTGAGAAATGGCCAGGTGATGTGGGCATAGCAAATGAAGGTGGCGATTAAGTTCTTTCCAGTCTGGCTGTACCAATATTAAGGCCAGAGGCTGAGTCACTGTGGGTTGCCCTTGGGTGAGGCTGGATGCCCTGAGCTGCTCAGTGCCTATTTCTTCATTTAATTAGTGTTTTGTTTGGGGTGAAGCGCCTCCCGTACGTCAAGAAGGGGTTAGAAAGCGCAGCTAATTACCTAAACTTCATACAGTAGCTTATTTCAGTGATTCATTGTATGTCCAGCCAGACATCAGAAAGATGCTAAATAACATGTAGTAATCCGTAACCTGGTGACTTGCATTATGTGAGAGTGGGTGAAGACGCTTTGGGCTTGAATTGACTATTTTTGTTTGTTTAGCGTATGTTGAAATGTGGGGGAAATACAAAAGGCTGAATGCTAAGTGTTGTGAATGTGGCTTAACAGACAGAGAGGATGATTTAAGTTGCTGTAGGTGTGATTTACCCTGATCTTGGTTATGACTGTGAAATACTGATATGAGTTTTGAGTGACGAGTACAAGATCAGAAAGTAATTGATCTCATACAACCAAAGGTGTAGAGAATACATCTTCTAAAACTGATCACAGATGATATAAGTAATAATGTTGATACTGTATATTTTTTTCTGAGGGTTGCAAGCTCAGTCGTCATCATGTTTTGATTAGGAAACGTAACCATCCAATACCAAATGCACTAAAAGGCAGGCAACTGCTGGGACTGCAAAGGTCGCGATCAAATACAAACATCATCCACCTCTAGGCTTGGAGAGGTTTTCCTGGCAGGGTTTCCACAACTTGTGCCTTGTCTCCATGCTATTTTGTGGTTAAATCAGTCATCTGAGGAGGAAAAAAATGCTGGTGGGATCATTAGCAATAGAAATTTTCAGATGGCACAATAACTGCTGTCTGTAAATTGGGGGAAAGCTGGAGTGATAAATAATGAGGAGATAAGATCATTGATTCAGCACAACCTGGATGGTCTGGTAAATTTGGTATAACATGCCTTGTAACAGGAGTAAATGGGCAATGAGCTGGTGTGATCCGTTCCTGTGTCTGCAGCGCGTGGGGTGGGAATGGGAGAGTTTGCTGCCCCGCGTGTGACCCAGCGCGGTGATTTGTGACCCTGCCCTGCGTCCTGCGCTTCGGGGGACGCGGGGAGGCGGAGGGAGCTCTGAGCGGTCCCAAGTGCTGCCTGAGAACTGGCAGGGATTGCCGTAAGGCTCAAGCAGCAAAATCTTGGTTTAAGAGGAATCCGAAGGGCGACTTGATGATATTCTGTCTCTAAGGGAACAGATATTTGACAGTTCAGCAGATAAGACTCGGCTTTTTTCCTACTGGGTGAATAAGACTTGGGACAACTTGCTCTTCACTGTAGAGGGTTTTCTGCTACTGGTTATTTTAGAAACCAATTACCCTATTTTTCTACAAGATACGATTCTAATGCAAACAAGATTTAACTCTGGGAAATCCAATGTGCAGCTTGTCAGATGGGAAGATGGTGATATTTCCTTCCAGCTTTATAACTTGAAGATATTTACTAGACTGGGAAGCTCATCTGGATAGAAGTCTCAGCCAAGAAGTGTGTTCTGTTATAGTAACTCTCATAGCTCATGTTTCTGTAGGTGTGTTTTTTCTCTTTCTGGCTAAAACTTTGCCTTGGGGGAGGCACATATGGATGCTAGGGTGCATTTATTTGTTTGACTCATCAATGAATTCTTTGGCACAAAAATCTGGAGGTGAATACTGTCCCAGGGACTTTTTCTATGTGAATGGAAACCCACCCATCTCATACAGACTTTAAGGAGACCCGAGCAATTAAACTTGTAATGGTAAAGAACGCTTAATTCTCTTTCTATTTTTAGGCAGCGTAACTTTCTGTTAAAATGAGTTGGGTTTTATAAATTCCTGTGAAATTCGGCTGCATGTTTGTATACACGTTCCTTTATTCTGGGATGCTCAAGACAGGGAGAAAAGGACTTGCTATCAGTATCACTGCAGTCGCCAAAAATGCAGCACTCCAGACTTTCCCTGTTTCTGTAAGGTCTTATCTGCAAGTCTGAACGTGGTACTATAAATTAGAAACTCCATTTTTTCCCCCAGAAAAACAGATCTGCCTTGTGACATTGAGTTTATTTAAGTCCCCTTTCTGTCCCCTGGCTTTCATCTTGTGGATTCAGACAAACTGCTGAGAGCATCATAAATTCTCAAGGTAACTCTCAGAAATGCTTCAAAAACATGGTTGTTCATGCAGAAAAGGCCTGTAAATTTTAAGCACCAAGCAACACATAATTCAGTTGTGCCGTGAAAGGCCGTGCAGTGGTGTAGGATGGATGGAGATCTGGCTTTAAACAAGTCTTTCAATTTTCTTCCTTTCTTTTTTCCCTTGAATTTAGTTGGTTCTTTCCTATTCTTGTTCCCCCACGCCCTTCCTTGCAGTGGTGTTTCCCAGCTGTCTTCTCCCTATGTTTCATTCTGCCTCTTCTTGAAGAATTGTTCAAATTAAAGATGTAGAAGGACACAGGAGTATACTTACGCCAACAAGCCTCTAAGAAAAATGAGAATATATTGTCCTTTCTTGCAGCATTTGAAACGATTTGGACAGAAAAATGTAAGTTTGGGGACTTCAACAACTTCTTCCATGAGGCTTTCCTGGTGCCCGGGAACTTATACAATCACGAAGCTTCCCCTGGAGTCCCAAACGTTTCCTGTGTTGTCTTCGTTTGATGGCCCATAAAATGATATTAGTACCCCAAGAAGGAACGCTGTCCTTGGAGCGTCGGTGGATGCTGCGGGCTCTGTGTGATCAGCACCTTGCAGAGCAGCGCCCAACCGCACTGAGCTCTGGAAATGTTTCCTACAGCGAGCTCTGCTGGGTTGCTTATCTCGCAGCTCTTTGTGCATTGCTGTTGTGATGCTGGAAATAGTGTTGAGAGTTACGAGAGAGTCTTGGTGTGACTGTGCCGGGCCAGCGTGGCAGCTTATCATCTCTTTCCAGCATTCTTCAATGCCTGTGCAGGTGCAGCCTGAATTTGATTAGCTTATTTTCATATCTAAAGTAAGCAACATGGCAAAGTTGCAACAAACTATTGTCTACTCTCTACTGACATAATCTTGATTGTGACAAAGTTCACGGTAGTTTCAGAGAAACAGCATTTCTGCATCTTCCCAGTCATGGCTTTATTTTATTTCAGGCAATGTTTCTATCATTAGATCTCTCTTTCCCTTCTTCGACTAACCTTGCAATATTAAATTCCATTACTTCTCTTTTGGGTGATTCATTAGGATTGCAAAAAAAGGAACTTTAACATTTGCCTTTTCCTGCACGTTTCATGTATTATAACACTTTATCTGTAGTTTTCCATGTAGCTTTTAAACTATAATGCCTGTGTTTCACTCACATCAACTGGAATTAATTTTCAAGCCTGACTTCTTGAGAAGTGTGCGAGACTTTTAATCTCAGACTGATGTTAAACCGTGTATAACTCTGTGAACTTTGACACTGAAGTCCCATGCTGGCTTCAGTTTAATTTTACTTTGGCTTTCATTAATATGAAACCACTTATGAGGTGGTTTGAGGTTATGAGGTGAGGGTTCCCCCAAAACAGCCTTGAAAAGCCAGGTTAATTGGAGATGGCAAGGGGGGGCAGAGACATTCTGGCCGTTGTTGGTAGTTAATGGGGAGAAGAGCATTAATGATGTAAGAGGTGACCAGGCACGGCTGGGGCCTTCAAACGGGACCAAGAGGAGATGATGGATCTTCTCATTTTCATGACTTTTCATTTAGCTTCTTGGAGAAGAGGTGGAGAATACAGGGTCATTGTAATAGAAGCAAGAAGGTTAAGGTATTCACTTAATTTGCTTCAGTTTTATCATTTGGTGTCTTTCCTTCATTATTCTGCTTTTGGGAAAACAGCATCTTTTTGTCTTCAACTCATGCCGTTGCCAAGTAAACTAACATGCCCTTCTGTGGGTGTAGCTGCCGCAGAGTTTGCCAATTAATTTCCGAAATTATTATTGCAATCTGCAAAATAATGAAACCACTAAAAAAACTTGTTAGTGTTTGAATACTGTTATTTCCTCCTAGTGTAAGCAGGAGTTCACACAGTGTGCAGATTAATAACAATATGCACTATACAGGAATAAATATGTTCTGGGCTATGTAAAGAAGCTCATGGTTGAGTGGTTTAGTTCAGAGGGATATAAAATAAACAAGAAGCTTTCTCAAAGCAAAACACCACGTTACTCCTGTATGGTCTGCATGGCTTGTTACATGCCTTGTGTATTGAATGGGTATGTCCTCCCAAACTATTAATATATGGTGTGGGTTTTTTAAAGATTGAGAATGCTGTATTGGGTGGCAGGTCTGTATGCTGAAGTAGTTGTACCTGGTTAAGGGCATCAGCTGTAGACTTGCATTTATAGAGATGATTTACTGATGTATTACTAATAAAAGCCCTCTGTAAGCTTCTGCAAAGGTGTGTATTGTCCACTTATTAAAAAGTAACGACAGTGACTGACAGCACAGGACTCGTCAATCCATGCAGGGACTCGGCCAGCACAAGGTATACTTTGGGGATTGGATATTGTGTGGTATCTGGCTTCTCTATGTATTATTCTTTACTGCCATAAGAGCTGTTAGAAGCAACTTGAAACGTGGATGAAATAAAGAGAGTGTGACCTGATTTGATCAACTTCAGTGGGGAAAAAATTGCATTGAAGTGTAATATTAGCTACAGCATGTGAGTGCTCTGCAGTGATAGGGCTGCCTTGGGCGAAGGTGCAGGGGTCTGAATCTGCTGGGTGCAGAGACTGGTGGAGCAGCAATAAATCTGCAGTTCAACTGAGGAGTGTATATGTATTAAACTTGGTAAATAAGGCAACAGTTTTAAAAATAAATAAATGAATAAAAAAAACCCTAAACACCAGAAATTTGAATCTGATTAGGTCTTTTAGAAACCGCTAAGTAAACGTGAATAAATAATGGAATTGCATGCATATACGGAGACCAAATAAAATTTGAAATGCCTCTTAGGTTTAATAAAAACACCATAAACTTTTTTTCCTCATTATGGCATCCCTGATTTGTTGGTTTCAGGCTCCTACATGGAAGGGAGAGGGGTATGACTTCTAGTGCATTTTAATGACTGTTTTCTATGCAAGTACTGTAGTTAAAATGTGACATATTTTGATTGTCACAAAACCTGTTAAATTGCACTTAGACCTTTATTTTTGATTACATGGCAAAACGTTCAAATGCATTTTCACCCCAATCACCACCTTGTTTGTGGTGCATTCATTGCTCCGAGGCTGAAAAAAAGAAAATATTATGCAAGTGAAACCATTTATACACCCAGAACAGTATTAAATCTATCCGAAAGCATCCAATATTAATCTTGTTTATTTGCACGTCACTGATCTCACTAGAGCTGCTGTGGATTTTGACCAGTGTAGAAGCAGGCAACGGCCTAAGATGTAAAGCTTGCTTAATTCTTTTCCTTTTCTTCTTTTCGCAGTGACCAAATGCCATTGGGAAATCAAGGGAACACCGAGTAAACATTCAGTGGTAGGTTTGAATATAATTCTTTGTTTTTGTGGTTATTAAGCAGTCAAGTTGCTTATTAAAAAAATCCCTTTTGAGTCTAATCTGGAACAAGTGGCTTTTGAAATGATTCTTGCAGACAAGGCTCTCAGAACCATCCCTGCCTTTTTGCAATTAATATGCCAATAATGCTAAACAAGCTTCTCCAAAGCCCATGGCTTCTTAGAAGCTCTCTGACAAAGAATATTAAGCCTTTTAAGTTGTGTAATTTTACTTTGTTTGGCTCGATTGCTTCTGGTTTTGTACGATAAGGACCTGGCATAAGCTGCATAAAACAGTACGTGGAGTCGTCACAGCATTGGAAGTTTATTGACGACTTTCTGCACTGAAGAAAAATTCTCTCTTATCCTTGGAAAAGCCATTAATAAAATGCCTTGTGTGGTTAAATCCTGTTATTCTTTATTCACCTTGAAATCTGATGAAAGAAGAAAAAGCGTGTAGTGGTACGATGAATATCAGTTCATGTTTTGAGTTTGTAATCATTGCCGCTGCTTGATAACAGCTTATAGAGACGGAGGATCCAGGAAAAATGAGCTCGCTTTGAGCTCATTGGCACCTAATACATGATAACGTTACTACTTACTAGGAAGTTTGTGTCTGAAAAAACACTGATATAGCAAATAACAGAGGTCTAGGGGCTTCCTAGTTTCAATTCAGAATATGCAGTCCCTGTCGTTGTAGGTGAATGCATATATCTCTTTCAAAAAGAGCCCTTGATGTCTGACATGCAATAGAACTGCCTGATTTTATTCTAGGAATCTGTGGTTTTATTTTCCTGCCAACTTACAAACGCTCTTACTGATCTTTATTCTCAAACCTTTCTGGAGTCACGAGCTTGCATGTTGGGAATGGTGTAATTTTTCAGATTCTTCTGAAGTATTCTGTTTGCAATCTACTTAACTGTCAATCTTTGGCTATTCTAGCTGAATTGTTATATAAGTCTTGATGAATGTCAAAATACTGGTCTGAGGGGAGTGGTGTGTCCTTTCAGCACTTCAAAAAAAAGAATTATTCTCTGCATACTGCAAATGAACAGTGCAGGCCAGCATTTTTTTTGTTTTCGGAGGCAGGGCAATTATATTCAACGAACAGCCTCACAGAACGTATTGCTGATAAACAATATCTGCTGGTCCAACTTCTAGGTCTTCATAATATTATCCAGTTTGTTCGAAATGTTTTTATCCTTTAGTGTCTTCCAACAACCCTTAGATATGTTGGGGATTTTTGCCATTGAATGTAGTTTCAGATGCTTTATGCACTTGTGTGTCAGTCTGGGGGCTCAGCTGCCCTCCTGTTACAGCACTCCCTAAAATAGTGTTAGCCGTACGTGGAAGGCAAAAGATTTTATTGCATTCATCTAATCTCATTTGTTCTAGAGCCACTGGGACGTGAGCTGAAAGGTCACAGAATCTGTAATAACCCTCCATCCAGCAGCAGGTAGGATATGAACTTGGTTATACATACAGAATTAGTTAATGGTAGCTGTGGTCTTCTCTTCTTTTTTATGCATAATGTAAATACCTCATCATAGGAAATGGAAGTGAATTTACTTCAACAGGTAGGAGTGTGACAACCTTGGAGCACACCCCCCACCCTTAGCAGAACAAAGGACCTTGTTATGCCTTAAACATCTGGTTTTTGTCACTTTGGGAGGAAAAGATAGATGACGCCTTGTCTTATCTTTCCCAAAGTTTTATGGCAATGGAGGCAGATGCCTTGTAAGATGAGGGCAATTAACAGAGTTGCTGTGAAAGGCCTCTTGGCCTAATTGGGATGAGAGAGATGAACCATCTGTCAGACAACCAACTACCAGAAGAAACCACGAACCAACAGCTACCCCTGACGGGCAAAACAACTCACTTCTGGTCAGTACTGTGAGCTTTCCCCTAGTTTGAAGACCCCAGACCCATTTCCAGAAGAGTCTTCCTAATTAGCATGAAGAGCAAGCAGAGGGAGGAAATGAACAGCCCTCTCCTATCTCGCATGTAAATGAACTGGGTTATAAAACAACCTCACGTATGATACGGGTGGGAAGCGTGTAAATCTTCAACGCGTCCTCCCCTCCAGAGGTCATTGCGGGACCGATGTACCTGTGGAGTGGGGATATCTTTCTTTTTCTCTCTCCCTCCCTGTCTCCCTTTCTCTTTCTGATATCTTAGTTTTCCTTCTCTCTCTCTTTCTTTTTCTTGAACATATAAAAGTAATACCATTGTAAGTTCTGCTGCTAAAGTCTTGTTAAGTTTTGCATTACAGTTACTAATTGTTGCCAATCTACAGTTTTTAGAAGGGCTTTTGCTGTCAATGTATTGATAAGTTTCATGTTACTATAACATACTTTTGCCAAGTCAGTAATTGCTGTAATTTGTATACCACCATGTGCTTTTAGTAAATTCATAATTGGACCCCCGGAGTGATTGTCTGTCATTCACTTCGCATTGCCGCGCAGAATTTCCCAGAGTTAACTCACACCTGGTCTCATCTGTTGAGTCAGGGTGCGTGTCGCGTTCAGAGTTAACTCATCCCTCATCCCATCTGTTGGGATGGGACAAGGAGAAAACAAAATACTAGTTAAAAGCAAATTTGATAGCCTGAAGTGTCTGCGAGTGAAAACTGACGTGCATTTTACCTAACGTGTTGTCTTTGGGAATATATGAAATATAGATTTCACAAGTAGTTTCGGAAACTAATTATTAGACCGACTTCTGTGTTAAGATCTGAAATTTCAAATGCTTCTAAACTTCTGAAAAAGCCTACATTCCCTTTGAGGATGGTTTAAAATTTAGAAAGAAGTTTCAGCACAATTTATTTCTCAGTGAAAATTCTCGCTTTTTATTTTTATTTTTTCATTTTTTTTTTCCTCCTGGCTCTGTATAGCTTTTCTGGATGGAATGACTTAATATGTTCCTTGTCAAGTTTACAAAACCAGGGAACAAGCAACTTGCAGGCATTTAAAAAAACTTGTATTTCTGACTGCAGTAACTTGCTCGCTGGGATTGCAATTGAAATTCTCTGAACTGAGGTGTTGTTAGTGTTTGTGTGTCGTTACTATCTGGTGACTGCTTGGATGCCTGTGTAGAAAGGAGCTTTGTTGTTATTTTAATGTGACCGGGTGGATCACAGAAAACAACCCCTGGAAGTGTGGGTGACTTTCCACCATCTCCCAGCTGTTGTGCATGGCTGGGCTACAGCAAGGAGGAGCAAACCCCTGTCATTTAAGAATGCCTGGGACCTCTGTATGTACCTAATACCTACCTACTATCAGTCTAGTGCATGTCAAGCACACAAATATAAAGCTCTTTTTCCTATATTTAAATCAGCATTTTTATACCTGAACAAATCAGCATATCCTTGGTGCTAGCACAGAGTATCAACCACTTCTGCTTGAAATCTCACTGTCACTTGATTTATCCAGGAAACAAATGGGGAAGAAGGTGAAATAACTTTTAAGGAGATTTTTGCAGGGAAATAAGCGTTTTATTAGTGGGTCCATGGTATGAATTAGAAACAAATAACAAACACTGGAATCAATTCCATTTTTTTTAATTCACAATTTACATGCATAAAGCCTTTTGAAATGCAAGGTAGGAGCTTGGGAAAGATTACTTGCCCTCCATTCTTCCGGCTTCTAAATGTGCATTTTGTGATTATCCTGTGTCTCATTCTCCCCCAAAGAATAGCCTGTGGTTATTTTATTTTTTTCAATTTCAGAGGCTGACTTTTCTTCTAGCTTGTTTATTTGTGATGATTACTCTTCAGAGATGTGAAGCTAGGTACAACATTATCAGCAATTTTCTGTTTCCCATTGTTGATTTAGGCAAATATTTGCCACTGTGGAAGGTCCACAGTGCTGATATTTTACCCTCCTAATGTGCTTTTCCCCAAATAGTGCCTAAAGATTGTATTTTTCTGTCGTATTGATGCAACTTGAAAGGAAAACAGCAAACAAAATGCTAGCTGTGCCTGGGCAAGTGCTCTTACCCAATTGAAAAATCACAACAAAACAAACCTATGAATTTGCAGGTGTGAGATTGAGATGGGAGGTGACTTTGAGAGGTAATGGGGGCTATTGGATGCAGACAAGTATCTACCTGAGCCGAAGATGGGCTTAACCCTCGTTTCTGCAGGGGTCTCCCCATGATCCAGGTTTATACATCAGGGTGTAAGTGCATATTTCCTGCTGCTTTCCTCTTGTCCCCACACGTGCCCGGTGATTCCCCAGGGTAACAAATGTGGTTTTGGCAGGTGTTGGTGCCTCTTCTCATGCTCTGGGTGTGGTGCTGACCACTGCTTTTTGACTCGAGTTTCCAGCCGTTTTCTCTGGGAGCGTGTCTTATGGCCCACATTAGAAATAATATGAGTGTTGACCTTCTTGTATTACTGATGTTTGCTAATGTCGCATTATTCGTTTTTTAAACTTCAGTATAATTTTTAAACATTTAAGCTATCAGCCTCTTGAGACGTGAGACCCCCGCATCAGCACAGGTTTCAGTAGCTTCCAGCTACTTTCTTACAACTCACATGTGCTGAATCTTCTTCCTTTGCCTCTTCCGAAGTGTGGGGGGCATTAGGCTCCCCGTGCTGTCCTGTGAATTGCACACAGTGAATGGCTGCGGTACAAACACCTCCCAAGTGAACGGATCCAATTTGTTGCAGCCTTCCCTTTGATTAGCGAGGTTGTGGCAAGGCTGGCGCACAGGGATTTTGGTGACATTTACTTTTCATGGGTGTTCAGAACCACAGGAGAAATCTCATGCTTCTCTTTGCTAATATATATAATGCATTCTTTGGCAACCAGTCAGGAGGGGAAGATAAATGAGCATTAAATACACAAGTCAGTCAAATAAGGGCGGTCCCGAGAGGCAGTGTGTTTGCTTTTGGTTGTCTCAGTGCTGTGTAGATTGAATAGGTCCTTTTTATGAAGCTGCCTGGCCACTTTTCAGCAGTGAGGTTTGCACGTCTAACCCACGCAGATCTTCCAGGGGTTGCTGATAGCACTTTCTAATGGGTCTAACTGTGCCCAGGTTTACAAAGTGCTTTTGAATGTCACATCAGGCAAGCGTTTGACCTCTGACTCAGTGGCAGTGATCTCTTTTGAAAGGTGGTGGTGGAGAACTGTGCAATGAAACGGCATTATCTGAGTGTGCACCTGTATATAGCATGTATGTAAGCACAGCCTACGCAAGAGATTCTCGGCAGAGGAATTTCAAGAGAACAAATTTCTGTTTGCGTATTTGAACCAAGCCTTTACCTTTGCAACACTGCTCTCTGTAGCAAGAGTGTAACAAAGTCACTTCCTCCATTAAGTGAGGTAAATCTATTTAGTTCTCTGAAAATGTGGTTGAACTTTCATTTCCTCGTCTGTGGTTCTCTTTTTTTCTCCTGTGTACAATCCCAGGTAACAGCTGCACCTGGGTCTTGATGTTTCCTTGGTGTTATGGGACATTGATGGGACACATCAGGAAGAAGACGGAAAAATTTTTTTTTCCTCCCTCGTCTTTCCTGTCTCCGCCACCTTCCCCCACACGTCCAACCATTTTTGGCTTTTTGACTCTTGAGTGAAGTTTTTCCAAGTCTGAAGAGGCCTCTGTGTTTTGTAACACTCATGGATTTCTCTTCTACAGACCTTGGCTGCTTCATTTCAAATCCCCGTAAACAGCATCTGCAACATCCTAGGGCAAACAGTGCTTTTAAGTCATAGAAGCTGAAGAAGCATGATAGTTAAGTGGATTTCTGGAAGATAATTTGCTACAAGTAGAATAACATTATGTCACAGCTTCTCTTATAAGGTAATAATGAAAATGAATTCAATCCTCTAATCCGGAGTACAATTTGGCCTTAAGAAGATAAATTGAGAATAAAAATAGTGATGCAAAGCTCCTTCTGCAGTCCACTTGGGTTATTTTTTTTAACATAGTTACTGTAAGTAGTAACTGAGATAGAACACAGCTTAAGAGGTATAGAATTAAAAATCGATACAGATTAACATGTGTTGACATCAGTAGATACAACCAATAAAAACTACTGAGAAATAATTCAGAATGGCAGAAAGTATTCATGGGCATGTAGAAAAACTGCTGTAACACCTCACAGACGGGTGTGCCAAAGGCAAGTTTGAGAGGGCCTTGGTAGCTTGGGATTACTGCTAACTAGCATACAAACACCCGCTTTAAAAACTTTGGAGGCATTTTTGTTATAAATGTAGATTAGTACTTTTTTCCCTGGCAGCAGTGATACCTGTGTCTGTGCTGCTTGAACAATTGTGCTCAGCATACGAATTTGTTGCACAGGAAGCAAAACGAAGATGTAATAACGAAGAGAAGTATTAAAATGCACAAAACACCTAATTATCTTTTCCCAAACAGAAGAATCTCTGCTCTGGGCATTTCAATGTATGCTGGACAAATTCTGTACTGATCTTAAAAGGACTTATGTTTAACATTAACCCTCCAGATTTTTATAAAACAGAAATAAACACACCTCCTTCACTTTGGTACAGCTTAAGCAGATGAAAGATAACTTATTTCCTGCTTTATTACAATACAGATAGGCAGATAAGTAGTTTGATCTGATACCTCTAACAGATTACTCTTTTTTTTTTTTGTGGCTGAATTTCAGTATTTGATTATAACACTGAGGACCACAATACTGTCTGATTTCTCAAGGAGCTCTTTTGAGTTTTTCAAATCGCCTACATACCTATCAGATGTTCCCATAATGAAAACAGAATGCAAAACCACCTTCAGCCCAAAATGCCATTGTGCAGTGCAATGTTGGGATTTTTTTCACAGAATCACAGAATGCCAGGGGTTGGAAGAGACCTCGAAAGCTCATCTAGTGCAATCCCCCTGCCAGAGCAGGAAGACCCAGGTGAGGTTACACAGGAAGGTTTCTAACTCCTCCTGCTTATTCCCCATGCTGCGCATTGGTGTACAGGTGTTGCAGGGACCGAGCTGAACACACCGATTTCACCCCAGGGGATGGGAGGCCTCCTGGTCTTCATCAATTCTAGAGTGCTGCCCCACTGGTGCAAGCCCAGCTACAACCCCATTCCCCTTCCAATCTAGTTTAAAGCTCTCCAGATGAGCCCTGCTAATTCCTTCCCCAGCATCCTTTTGCCCCTGCGAGATAAACCTTTCCCACATATCACTGTCCAGACTGGTGTCTTATAAAACCAGCCGTTATCAAAGAATCCAAAGTCCTGCCTGTAGCACCAGTCTTGTAGCCAAGCATTTACGAACTGAATTTTTCTATTCCATCCCACGCTGGCACCTGAAAACAGAAGGAGTGAAGAGAAAATCACTTGAGCCCCAGACTCTTTCACCATCCATCCCGAGGCCTTGAAATCTTTCTTCATTCCCCTCAGACTACGGGATGCGGCTTCCTCCCCACCTGTCTGGAAGATCAGCAGCGGGTAGCAGTCTGTTGGGTGCACCAGGTTGGGGAGCGCCCTGGTGATGTCCCTGATCCAGGCTCCGGGTAGACTAGAGTAGTTTTGTGCTTCATTACATCCTATTACGTATTAGTTACATCCTGTTAAGTATTAGTAATTGACTTCAGGGTCTGTCACTTTGTTTTCTGTCACTTCTACTACGTGATTAACTAGGAGTTCTTCCTTGGCCGGGTTTTCATCCCAAGTGGCTGGATGTGATGCAATCAGCCGTTTCCCTTAACCATGTGATGGTGTAAATCTGGTTCAGGTGGTGAGCACAGATTTCATATAGAAAACTGTGGTTAAACTCAAAAAGTTTAAAATCTGTGCACAAACTGCCATATCTATTTTCTCTTTGCTCTATTTTCTCTTATAACAGGATATTTTTTTTTCCTTTCCTTGACTGATTAACTAACTTAGTACTTCAGTAACTGGGCATTGTATGTGCAAACTGCAATTTGTCTCTCTGAACTTCATTGAACATTACAAATGGAATGGATTTTTCTCTGTTTTTATCTCCAGCCAGAGAAACTTTGCAAAAACCAAAACCACCCCAGCAACACTTTGTTCCGTCAGTGCAGGCATAGGCAAGAGTCTGATCTGGGTGGATTGCCAGCTGTCCATGTGGGTTTAAATAAGCTGTTTTAAAAGAGTAGCTGCTGATATCCCAGGTGTCTGGCAGTATCATTTATCCTCGTGTAGCGAGCTGAGGTTACCAGTGATGAGAAGAATTGTGCTGCGGAATTCCCTGATGAAGTAAAAAAAAAAACCCTGATGTGAGGGTGTTTTTGAGTGAACTTCTAAGAATTTTTTTTCATTCAGGAAAAGTCCCTACTCTCCCCTTCTTAATGCATTGATTGCTGCTTTGCTAATACCCCAGAAAATTGAGCCGGGAATTATAGAGGATTTTAGAATAAAAGGACTTCACTGTTTCTGCTGAGTCTCTGTAGATGTTATATACTTTTAAACACACTAATCTATAGGCTGCATGCTGCTTCTGCTAAAGAAAACATGAGTTGGGAACCCAGAAACTTCAGGGAACTATGTGTCCCTGAGGTACCAGGTTCTATACGCTGCAGGCTTAGAACTTTATTTAAAAATTTAGGAATGGCACAGTGAGAAGATGAAGAGAAATGCAGTATAGATAAGCCTGTAAGGAAGAGATTTTGTTCTTTCTCTTGCTGAGATTTGGACCCTAACTTCAAAGGAGGTCTTGGGTGATGTGTAGGTGGGAATGTCAGTGTGTCAAGGGGAGTCCTGCATCAGAACAGTTTTAATCTTGAATCTATATTGGGCGAGTGTGTCTTGTTTTTGCTAACCTCTGCTAGCAAAAGGCCTTGTTTGTGGGTCTCAGTCTGGAACTACTCACATTTGCAGTTTTCGCTTCTGCTGCTTTCTGTTTGTTCCATTTCGTATTAGTCTTACTTAGCATATCTGAAGTCAAGTTGGACATATGCTGTTTGTAACTCTTGCAGTCAGGCGTTTCTAAGCCTTCCTCTGCCTTGACTTAAATAATTTAAAATGTTATCTTTCTCACAGGTCTCTAGCCCTCAGCAACTGAGCCCCCTCGTGTTTAGACCCACATACAAATGACCTGTTAGCTGAGCTGGGTTTTCAATAACCTGAAAAATGACACGCTGTTCCTAGAGCCTGCGCTGCGGAGCCTCTGCTCTGTAGCCACGGGCTCTGACAACTCGCAGCACAAGGGGATTGGCACAGCGCGGAATTTGCAACACGCTCGCTCAGAGGAGCGAGTTATATCAGCATTAGGTTTTTGCCTTGAGCGATGCTGTCTTTTGTGTACTTGCAGTCAAGTCCTACATATGTCAATGTCCTCTGCTTGGAATACAAAAATAACTCAAGGATGACCGAGCTGGCTCAGACCAAAAGTCTGTCTGACTTCATGTCCTGCCTCTGGTGGGCAGGAGCAACTGGGAGCTTCTGGACTTTCAGGATGATGGAACTATTGTGTTTCTGCTGGCCAGGTGCCTCTTCCTTTGGTGCCAGGAAAGCCTTTCACTTCTGAAGGGACTGAGTTATTCCATATATTTATTTTTGGCTCTAAATGGAGTTGAAAAGTACACAAAGTCAGGAAAGCAGAGGGTTGCTTTTGTGTACAAAATCAATTTCAATTTTCTCATGAGTGCTTCCTTTAATCCCATGAATCCCGTCTTTGCATATACAACTTGCTCTGTATCACAGTCTGATGTCTTAGACTTCAAATTATTATAAGAAATAAGTTACACTGGATATAAGAAGGAATAAAAACCGTGATGCAATCTCCTATACCCCATGGGATAAAAATAAAGGCTGTGCCCCCGCCTTCCCCAAGAATCTCCCCTCCAACTTCACACCTTCCACAGCAGGATGACCCTTGTCACAAACTGGACTTTGATGGTAGGAAGGACTCTCATCCATCTGGTAGGTAGGAGTTTGGTGTTACTGCTGGTTTACTACTTTGAGCAGCGTTCTCCGAGTGCTTTCATGCTGATAGCACTCTGCCCCCGTTGAATATTTCATCCTAAAGAGTGAGCAGCAATGGTAGCCTGTTTATATTCATTTCACACCCCAGTTTGGAGAGAATCTAATTTCCATGATTTCAGTTGGCTTTGTGCTAAGGAGGTGTGTTACCCTTGAATATTATACACATTAGTGCATCTGACACATGGTAGGCTCTCTACATATGTGGCTTCATCTTGTTTAAATTTTAAATTTTCTAGGCACTGTAGGCATCATAAATAAGTCTGCTTGGGCCGAAGTTGAATCTGTGGCTGCGATTTAGTAGTGAAACTGTGGTGGCATGAATAAATCCCACAGTCTTTTTGCTCTTGGAGTGTTTTAGAAGTCTGTGATTGAATTACGACTTTTGTAATGGCCATCTGTCAAAATATAATTTTGAATACTAATGCAACCGAGAGTGGCACCGCAAGTGTAACAAGAATGATCACCGTTGTGCTGCTTGTGGTAAAACACGGTGTATTACAAACATACCTCAGCCAGAATTTACCAACACAGCGATGTCCTCTCACTCATCTTTCTCAGGAGACTGCAGTTTGGTCATTCTGGTCTCCTTCTTTTGAATTCTTGGTATCCATTTCTTCAGGATTTTTGTTGAATTTGGCATAGAAGACCTGACTGTGGGACAATGGTTTTTCCTGTTGCTTGGGGAACGCAGGAGCCTCGAGTATCTTCTCTACCCCTCAGTAATAAATGTGGGAGGACTCTTCGGGAGCGGAAATTTTGTCAAGTTGATCCCAATAGCAGGCTTACTTTGGGGCCCGACGAGAGGAATTGTGTGGTTTCATTTCAGTTCAACGCTTTGGGGAAGACAGCATTTCACATTCTGCTGGGAAGGATGAACGAGTCCATAGACAATTGTTAGATTAGGTATCTCTGCTCTTTTGCAGCTCATAAAATTCCTTTTGCAAACTTTCTTATGCCAAGGTCTGTGTTCCTGTGTGCTGGGTTACAGGATATGTGTGCTTCTACATATAGAAGTTGAATAATTCTGTAAACTACTCTTTCTAAAAAGAATTTGGCAGATTTTGACCTCTTATATCACCTTTTGGACTTCTCAAGATGGATCATTTTGGTTGAACACTATATTACACTCGTAATGAAGGTGGAATCTGTTGTTTTAAGAAGAAAGCTGCATGAAAGACTTCATAGGACAATCTGTGGCTAAAAGACTACTGTGTTTGTGATTTTTTTTTTTTAAAAAGGTGTTTTAGTATGAGTAGTGAAAAAATATCTGTATTTGATATTTTTGTCTGCTACTATATCTTGTAACCTTAATGGATTGTAATGAAAAATGTTGCCTCTTGTAAGGTGCTGCCTGTTGTGTATTCCTCCCTTCCTCTTAATGTTGCTACCATTAGCCATTGAAACAGAGAAACATTTCTCATCTGTGCCTCCTGGTGCCCTGTGCATCCTTTTCACAAAGGTTATTAGGGGTTGCATCCTGACAGACCCTATAGCAGCAGTATCTTGACATCGTTATAAATAGATACATGCTTGCTGAACTTGCATTATTTTAAACAATAGTTCATGTTGAAATGGGTCCTTGCGTGAGAAAAACGATCTTTTGGATGTGATTCTCGATATGACCTCACAACAAAATTCCATCATCTCACATGCAGGCTTGTGATGCCAAAATCTTGGGTTCGTTTTGATTTACAACGTGCTGAATAGTAAAGCAGTTCAACTCCTCTCTTGGGAGTGGTGATTGTGCTAAAACTAGGAATGTATTAAAATACATATAAATTAATTTCATGTCTTTAAAAAGCATTTGCCATCTTCAGCTTTTAGATTTTTTTTTTTTTTAAGTTTTCATCTGTGTGTTAACATTGCTGGTGTGGTGGGGGTTTTTTTACCGTTTATTTGAATTTTTCCATTTTCTGTTTTTCCTTCAGGGCTAGTAATAAAGCCAAGTTAATGTCACAGTGTAAGGTTTGCTTCTTATCCTGGTTTCATATCATGTAACTCTAATCCATGCTCTTGATAAAAGTAACTACCTTTAGCCACTGCAAACTGCAGCATCACTTTGGAGGAGGTCAGCTATTGAAGTGATAATCCCATGGCAGAAGAGGATGTATGAGGCAATAAATTTCTCCCTGTTTCATAAACATGGAGACCTATAACCCATCTGTTTGTGCCTCGAGGAGACATTTACTCGTCTGCGGTACAGCAGCTTCTTTGGGGATACTCTCATGCTACGACGAATAAAGGAAATAATTTGCAATGCATTTTTCAGGCTTCCTTTTTATTCGATTCTGACACAGTGAGGGAACAGCAGGCAGCACAGCGCAGCAAAAAGGCTTGAACTGCAGATGCCCTCCGCAAATCTGGCTGCAGGATTGGAAAAGTTCTCTGGGGGAAAAGGGAGGGCAGAGCACTCACATCCCTCCCGGCGGAGAAACTCGCTTGGAGTTCTGGATACATCTGGCAGTTACTGCTCCATTTGGGCTGGATTGTAAAGAAGTAGGTGATTTGTACAGAAAACAAACAGTAAAACAGCAGCGTGGAGTAATTTTTATTCCTAAATCATTTATATTTAGGTGTGTTATCTCCTCCTTGCAACGTTTTGGTTTTTTTTTCTTTTGAAGAGCAGCCAGCTGAAATATAGACTTTCTTTTGAGTTTAAGAAGCTCAACGCTTTCGTTGCAGCTGCAAACTCCTTGTGGCTCAGCCGCAAGCGTGCTAGGGTTTGGTGTTCTCCAAATCAATAAGAGATGTGTAGAAACTTGCAGCTTTTGATGCTATTTTTAGCACTAGGTTTTGGAAACTTTCTCCTTTATCTGCAGCTTCCTCAGGTGTTAAGTAGGGATTTATAATTGTGTTGAAGTGCCTGTGTCGGAGTGTCCTAATTCATTCCTAGCAATCTGATTTCTGACGTCAGCAGATGTGTTGGTAGCGCTCCCTGTAACAGCTTTATGGCAGCTGAAGACTTTGAAGCTTTCAAAAAATTTCTAAATGTTGAAGATATTTCTAGAAATTGGTTCGCTGATAGCAGAAATTGAGTCCCTTTATGCAGAGCTGATGATTTCAGAGGGTAAGGTCCCATTATTAGTGGAAGCTTCAGCTGATGGTCCACCAGATCCCCCTTTGTGGGCATCTACCCTCTGCATAGCGGTGTAAATGTACCTGTTAATGAGATCCAGTTATTCTGTGCTCTCGACAGGCTGTGAATAATGTAATTATGCAATTGGATTTCCTGTGGATCATGCAAAGAGATAAATGGTGTACAAGCCACATCGTTATTGATTCATGCGCCATTTGCCTCTCAGCTCACTCAGAGAAACACAATTACTGCTGTTACACTTCATTTAAAAGAATTGCAACTTTTCAGCAGTGCAAACAGCTATTGTGTCTGAATTGATATTCTTTCTGGGCCAAACCTTAATGTGTTGTTTTATGTTTTCCTGATTGCAACCAAACAAAACTTTAAAGGGTTATAAAGCTGTATCTTTCCCATTACTGTTCTCCCTGTGCTACCCTACAAAACTACAGAGTGTTTTCAAAACTCCAAGTGTTGCATACACATTTCCATCGTTTCTAATATACATTTTGTAGTTGTATAAATGATTGTATCAAATGCAGTGTTTTGCCGATTTAAGGCTAAAGCTGGGTTTAGGCTCTGTGCAGACATCTGCAATTTCCATTTCTTTGGAACAGCACAGTAAGCAGGTGATAATCTCTAGATCCCAACGTGTTTGCGTGTAAGTACACGTTCAGGCCTCTTGAACTTTGAGGCAGAAGAATTTGATTAAAAATAATGGCCAGCTTACATTTCAGTGAACTGCAGCAAGCGTTTAAAGTGGGAAAGCAGAGATGAAAGTGCGTGGTAGCGGTTGTGTGTCCGTGCGAGGAGGGGCAGCGGCATGACTGGGAACTGCTGGAACTGGGAGCCAACAGCGTGTGCTGGGCTGCCAAGCGCCCTCGGCACGTGCTTTGCCCTGATTTTGCTGGAACTGACAACGTTTACGGTGTTGCCTTAAACAGGAAGAAGCGGGTTGCTAATGAAAATCCTGTTGTTTTGCTGTTCCTCGAGTTGAATAAGTAATCGTCTTTTCTGGAGTAATTCAGGTGACGCCTGAAGTGCCATGGCATTATTTTGCGTAATAAGAATGTAACGATGATAGATGTCATCTAAAGTCTACTTTTGCCAATAGTTTTCACTGGTAAAGAAATAATCTAAGTCAAGGATTATTTATGCCCTGTGTTGGGTGTGGAAGAGCTGGTGGCACTGGGAAATGTGCCCATCTCTTGCAGCAAGATGGGTCTGAACAGCGGGAGCTGGGGTTGCTCTGTCTTGCTGCTCTCTGCTGTTCCTGGGTCTCCAAAGGTTTCTGCGCTGGGGGGATTGGGGTTAAGCAGCCTCTTCTGCGTTGGCTCCTTTTGGAAGGAGGAATTCCAAACTGCACTCAAGAAAGGGAAAAAAGCAGCACTTGGGGGCCAGCCAACAGCTCTGCCTCAGACTCTGCCGTGCCATTAACAGAGACCGTCCTCGGAGGTATCGTCGGCATCAATTCCACACTTAATCCTCGAGGGAACATTGGGCTGCAGATAACGCACTCGCTTTTTGAGAACAAGTTTTCCTCCCCGAATATGAGTCAGGCTTGGAAATATATTTTGTAATCAGAGAGAGAAACAGTTTCGTTCGGAAATGGTGGTCCTCTCAAATAGAAGACACCAGGGAGACTTTTGTGCTGCAGTAATTTCTCTGCTGTATTTCGTTCTGTTTCCTTTACCCTCTTCAAAGGATCTTTTTAAATGGCTCATCATATTAATAATGATTATACAAGCAGGAGCTTTTCCTTCCTTGCAGCTTGGCAAATTTGTCATCTGTAGTGGGGTTTCTCTGATATAAATGAGGGAAGAAAGTGGCCTACAGCTGGGCGGTGCTGGGGAGCACTGGTGCTGCTGGAGGAGCCGGAACAGGGCTCGGATCACTGGGGGTTTTTGTCTCCTGAAGCTGTTTGCTCCTAGTGCCATTGACAGGAAAAAGTGGTTGGATAGCTTGTCAGTGGTTTGTCTATTTTATTTTAAAGAAATGAAGCAGGTAAAATGCTAAAACAAACTCAGCAAGCAGTTTCTGTTTCGGCCCGGATTCCTTCTCAATAAAACTCATGTTGAAGGCAGGACGTACAGAGACGCTCTGCATTGGCAGAGAGCGGTGGGACCTCACCAGTGACTCGGAAAGCAGCACAGCTGGGGTTAGGGCTAAGTGTCTGCCTCCATTCTGACCTACCTAGATGCCTCATTTTTATTACTTATTTTCAAGGAAAAAGCTATGTACCAAGCTGTTTTCTCAAAATATTTCTACTTGACAAGGCAATATTTTACGAGAAGAATACTCTGTAAAACTCATGAAAGTTTTACAGTCCGTCAAACTTGCAGCCTCATTTTTGGCTTTGCTTTACCCTTGCTGATATTTTAAGACATTGAACAGTTACAAATCTGTGTAGTTTCGTAGATTTGAAAAGAAGGTAAGCCCAGACTGAATTAACTTGAGCTGCTTTGCCACAGCCGTCTCCCTGTGCTTGTTCTCTCAGGTTAATCTTCTTCAGCTGCCCTTTTCCTAAAGAGACACAGTGATAAACTTATAAGTCCAAACAGTTAGTGCTTTAGCAAGCGAGTCGCCAAAGGACTTTGCTCCAGAATATCTTGGAATCCAACTAATATATAGAGTCTAGATATTTCCAGAGTATGACTTCATGTAAGTTAAGAAATCTGTTAATGTTTTGAGTGGTTTCATTAAAATCCACAACATGCAATTCAGTTGTTGAGTGAACTACACAGTTCTTACCAGTGAAAGGCTAGCAAATGTTTTATGAGCCCAGTCTCCACAGAAAGGGTACTGAGACTTACGGAAATAACTGTGGAGGCTCTGGGCAAAACTACTGCAGCTATAGAAGATGCAAGAAGGGTGGGTTAGCTCCTGAGGCTGGCTTTAGCAGAGGAGCGAGTGCAAGGACACTGAAAGCTTGTGGTTGTATTCTCTGTATTTGGGTACAGGGCTAATTCCTCTGAAGCAGAGTGAAGCTTCCTGTAATCACTGCCAAAAAAAAAAAGAATCATCCCACGATTTAGCTGTAAAAGCGAAAATAAAGCCTGTTCTTGCTGTGGTGCCGCTCCCTGAATTAGCTGTGAAGAAGGGCAAGCACATGTGCTAGGAAGGACAAGGCTCATCTCTGCTCGTGTAAAAGGCTTTTCAATGCTGCATGCCAGTGTTGAAAACTGGAGGTTCATGGTGCCAACAGAAACACTGGGAAACTCAGGAGATGGTGTCACAGAATGCCAGGGATTGGAAGGGACCTCGGAAGCTCATCCAGTGCAATCCCCCCGCCGGAGCAGGAACACCCAGATGAGGTTACACAGAAGGTGTCCAGGCGGGTTGGAATGTCTGCAGAGAAGGAGACTCCACAGCCTCCCTGGGCAGCTTGGTCCAGTGTTGCGTCACCCTCATCGTGAAGAAGTTTCTTCTCAAATTTAAGTGGAACCTCCTGTGTTCCAGTTTGCACCCATTGCCCCTTGTCCTATCACTGGTTGTCACCCAGAAGAGCCTGGCTCCATCCTCCTGACACTCCCCCTTTCCATATTGATCCCCATGAATGAGCTCAGCCCTCAGTCTCCTCTTCTCCAGCTCCAGAGCCCCAGCTCCTCAGCCTTTCCTCACACGGGAGATGCTCCACTCCCTTCAGCATCTTCGTGGCCCTGCGCTGGACTCTCTCCAGCAGTTCCCTGTCCTTCTTGAACCGAGGGGCCCAGAACTGGACACAATATTCCAGATGAGGTCTCACCAGGGCAGAGCAGAGGGGCAGGAGAACCTCTCTGACCTACTGACCACCCCATTCTAATCCCCCCCAGGTCCCATTGCCCTTCCTGGCCACAAGGGCACAGTGCTGGCTCATGGTCACCCTGCTGTCCCCAGGACCCCCAGCTCCCTTTCCCCTACGCTGTGTGCCCACCAGCCATGGGACGGCTCGAGGCTTGGCAGAGCCAGAAGTGACACCCCAGTCCTGGCCCTCTTCTCTTACTGATTTTAACTGAGCAACTTTTCTACAGCTGTACCATTGTTTTCCCTGCCTGCCTGCTGGGTCTTGCTCTCCTCCCATTGCCCGTTGGCAGCAGCTGCTGACACTTGGCACCATGGTGTCTGTTCTTCTCTCTGGCCTGTGCGTGGCTATAATGAACATGCCTGTTAGTGAGCAATAAGTGGAATTGCTGCAGACACTTCTGTCCAAGTGGCGTTTGCTTTCTCTTCTGAGCTGTGAAACCCTGTCTTGCTCACAGTTATTTCTGTGTTTTCTGCTTGTGTGAGGGGTCATGACTACCCATGCGTGTCACGCTTTCAGTGTACAAACAGGCCCCCGTGTAAAACTGCAGATAGCAGCCAGGGGAGCTAAGCAGATGAGTGCCTGAGATTTACGCTTTATTTCCGAGCACCGGTGCACGTTAGTAAAGAGCTTTCAATTGTTCTGGAGTATCGATGCTCCTGGTAATAGACAGCATTTGTTTTTCCTCCTGTTTTGTTCCTTTCTGTTCATAAATGAGTTCTGTTCCTGCACGTCCAAAGAAGTTTGGGAGGAGCAGGATGTGCAGAGCAGGAGATGGCAGCTGGGAGCAGCCAGCCTGGCCTGCGGGACGGCGTGAGGAGCCGGCACGGATTGAACAGACCTTGTGCTGCTCTGCAGGTCACCAAGCCAGCTGAACACAGGGATGGAAGCACAGACCTCCCACAGGGATTCAGTGGTCAAGGGTTGCACCTACACCTCGTTTCTGTTTTGCCTTTGCTGGTTGTTTTGACTTTTGCCTGTTTAAAAAAAGTAATTTGTTTGTTCATTCAAAATAAATCGTGGTAGGGAGCTGACTGGAAGGAGATACTTCAGGGAAGTCCGTCTCAAAGCTGGGAACAAGTCAGCATCCTGCCATGCTATTTTTTTCTTCTTGTATTTGCAGCGATGCACTAATTTCAAAGCAATCTCAGCCTCTTGGGTAACCCTTTTATTAGCTTAGGGAGAGAATGATGATCTGTATGCAATTGGGAGCATGGTATTACAAACTCCAGTAATTGCACCCAAGTGTTATCTTAGAATGATGTAAAAAGGATGTGAAAGCGCCAGCCTGGTGTAACATTGCAGCATGGCTGGAAGCAGATATTTAATTAGATATGTGTGCTCTGAGGGCTAAAAGTTGTTTAGAGCATTTAAAAAATATACTCTCTTGGTCATTCATATTATGCAAAATTATGTTTTCCACATCATCTTGAATAATTGATCAGGAAAAATCACAACAAAGGTTCTGTTTTATAGCTGTAGAGATGAGACCATTTTATTTGTTGAGAGGCAGCAAAATATCTGTTAACTTACTGTCTGTTAACATGCGAAGTTAACAAACAACATTAAGTTGCCTTCCTGTGGAGTTGGTGTTAACACTAAAGACTGATATCGCCCTTGGCCTGACTGTAAGCGATTTACCATTTAGATCAGGATGATGGACTAGATGAGCTTTTCTGATCTCCTCCAGTTCCATCAGCAATTCTGTGATACGCATCCTCCTCTTGGGGTTGAGGTTGGATCTCAGCGCTGCCTGTGTTATCGGTGGGGTCACATTTCAAAGTGAAAGCCCATTGTCTGAGTTACTTTCTGCAAAGGATTTCACATCTGAGAAAACTTTCCTTACATTGTACAAGCAGTGGGAATGAGAGATGCTGCTGGTCTTTAAGCTTGCACCTGAATTTTGTCCTTGGCAGCAAATGAGAATGCAAATCTTGTTCTGCCAAGAAATGGCCTTTAGCTGTTTATTGCTGTAGCTGGTTTTAATTTAGTATCCTGCAGATAAGTGAACCAGAATGAGTAAATAGCAGAAAAATATTTATTTTCTACCCCTTGAGTTTATGCAAGTTCTTACTCGCCGAAATCAACACAAATTAACATGGGATATATAGTTAATTTCAAACTGCCGTCCAGTCCAAAAACTATTTGCAGGTCACCCACAAGTAACGAGCGTTTGGTTCATGTGCCCAACAGCCTGGGTTTTCTTCCAAAGCATGAGGCACTTGCCAGGCATGTGCATCATGCTTCACATTATTTATTTCATTTGCCTGACTGATTGAATTTGTTGCTTTCGATGCTTTTCATTGAAATGCACATAGGCACGGTACATTCGCATAATGTATATGTTATATAGACACATGCCCAGCCTGAAAACGCAAATTAGACACTAGTGGTGGTCAATAGCACTGGTACTGGGAGGCAGGTGCCTTGTGTCAGCGGGGTCTGCTGGGTGCAAAGGGCCAAGCTTCTACAAAATTCCCAGAGTGCTAAATGCAAACTCGGAGCTCTCCCTCCAGCTTTGTGAGCCTGCCTGGTCCTTTTTTTCTCCTGCCTCCTCTCTGGTGGAGGTTTTGCTCTTGTGAGCGGCTCGTGCTGGCTCAGAGACCTGTGCACCGATGGCTGTTCCCAGGCACAGCTCGTACTGCCTTTGCCAAGCACACACACCTCTGCGTTAAGCAAATGTACGTGCAAATGTGTACGGCACTTGTGAGCCTTGATTTACTGTATATGCTTGGTATAGACACTGTTTTTTCTGTCTCAGAATGGCTGCAGTATCTGTTTGGGAATTGCCTGTCCCTCTTAGACTCCCTTTGGACACCCCCTGGAGTATTTTTGTGCGAGGAGGAGCCGGTTGCTGAAGCGGATGCTCTCTGGGAAGCGCTGGTGCTGTGGCTGTGCCAGCTCCATCTGGCTGGCATCAGTGCCGCGCTCTGCGGGGAGAGCTTCACAAAAGAGCCGTTATCAGTTCCAGCGCTTTGCAGCCATTGAATCTTGCTGTTGTAAGATGTGTGTCTGAAATACAGAGGAAGAGGCAGCTTGCTCTTGTGCATGGGCTTTGGCAGCTTTTTTCTAGAGGCGTGATACTGTGAGCCTTCTCTCCTGATCATGAGAGTCTCTAACTTGCAGTATCGCAGCTTCCAGCAGATTGTCACGGTGCCAACATCTTGCACCTACAACGCATATCATGCATGTTGGTGGTAGCGTAAGAATTTTTCCATGGTTTCCCCGTGAAATGCTGTGGGCTAAAATGCAACACAAGCTATTTATACCTTTGAGACTAGAGGACGATTCAATGAATTTGAGAGATATTTGATAGCTTTGAAAATATTTCCGTGCTGCTTTAGGTAGTTGTCGTGATGTCTGCTCTTCAGTGATGAAGGCGATAACCTTCTTATGAATTAGAGCAAAACAGGAGAGAGAGAGAGAAAGGATAAACTTTCTGATGGCTTACAGCCAAAGTAAAGACCAGAAAACTTCTACTGATGTTCTTCCTTCTTTGGTTCCAAGCATGCCAGTGATTATTTCTGTAACAACTGGCAGTTTATGCAAAATTGAGATCCACGTGCTAAATACTTGGTTTTGTATCCTCCACCCCTCTTCCCATCGGCCCTTGGTGTCAAAGGACAGACATAACAGGGCAGCTTTTTGGATCCAGTAGATAGTGGAGGAATGGTGTCGTGATTAGTCTGATTGCTTCTAGACCGTCAAATATTTGGGAAATGCTGTGCATTTTCTGGACCCTAACGAGCTGTATTTGGCCTCTGTTTTCTGTGTAGGCTCTCTTAAAAGGTTTAGTTAAAAACCAAGCAGCTGTAACAGCTATCATATCAAGGTTTTCCTGTGTGCAGAAAGAGGATTTTTACATACAACTCTTACAAGTCACAGAAGCTGATGGGGAGGCGCATTGCTGGAAGCACTTTTCTATGTGTATGGAGAATCTCAGGGCAACATTAAAGTCTTCATTATATTGTATGAATACTAGAATCGTTTGCACTGGACATAGTGAATTATTACCTTCTCAGCCCAGGGGTGACAAAACTGATCTGAGGTAAATATGCAATGAACTCTACTAAAAGCAGTGTAACGAGGTCCTGGGGGTACAAACTGAAATTGCACCAAGTGCCAAACAGCAAGTTTGAATGCCTGCCTAACTTATCAATGCTGATTACAACACTGCTAAATCCAGATCAGTTCACAAATCCTTTTAAAAAATGTAATTATTTTCCAGCTAATTCTAGTTTTATTGTTTTGGGAAAAAAACCAAAACCCCACGAAACTCCAAAGCAGCAAAATACCTGACTTACCAGGGACCATTGGTAGAGGGCAAAAGCACCTTTGTGTGCCATTTGCTTTGGTTTTATTTACTTACAGGAAAGATCAGGTTCATGTAATTCAGAAATTAGTGAGTTTCTATCAGCATGCAGAAGTACGACACATTTCTATGCATTAACAAGAGAAAATCAGGACAGTATCGTGCTTTGAACAGTATCGTCCTGCAATCTGCTTGTTCAGGCTGCGTGTTCTCACGGCTCGTTTGCAGGAGCTGGAGCCCAGGCTCCTGAGTCTGACCTGAGGCTCAGTGCCAAGTTGGGGAGGGTGGAGGAGAAAAACCAGAGCCTGCGGTGCCCACGGTAGGTGCATGGCAATGGAAACCCAGCAGCGATGCGGGAGCTGCCCACGCTGCCAGCAATGGGAGCCAGGACGTCCTCGGTGGCTCAGACTTGTCTTGGCGCCTGCTCCTTCCCCAGCCCAGCAACACGGGTTTAGCTCAGGCCAATGTTGGCAACTCCCTTCCAAGAAGAACGTAGGATTTTGGTGGACCTCCTATGAATTTTCTCTTAATAAAAGCCTCCAAATGTGAAAAGGAACGAGTTGTTTTGTTTGTTTGTTTGTTTTCCTGAGGAATCTCTGAGTAAATAATGGAGTGTTGGCATGTGGAGTTATAAGTTCGCCATCTGGTAGTACAGCCCCCGGCAAATTGTAGCGCATCGTTGTAATGGCGAGTAAATGCTTATTTGCTGAAATGGACTATTATTTCATTGGTTTAGCACTGAGCAGAAGTGTGGAAAGCGATGAGCAATTTACTGGAGAGTTTTTGATGTGAGTGTCTCTTGTAGGGAGAAGAGGCTCAACGGAAGCAATGAGTTCTTTAAAACGAAATTAATGGTTCTCCATAAACACACGTTTAAATTTTCTGCTGGTTTAAGTTTACCTTACTGGAGTTCGTTCTTTTCCACCCAGGTTATGCCTTCCTGCAAGCTGTGTTATTTTACTCCGTAGGGATCAGCGTAGGACATCCTACCGGTACGGCACGATGTGCTGGTTGTGAGCAATCTGAGGACGCTTGCTGAAGGTTTGTTTCTCAAGGAAAAGAAACTAAGTCACCGCAGCCAAAATAATCGTGTAGGCTTTTCATTTTATTGAGTTGAAAAAGTGGCTTTTCAGTCCTGACCGATAGTTCCAGTTGGGAGTGGTTGGGAGGTGATGTGGCAGCTGCCTCTGCAGCCAGCCAGCCAGCCACCCGAGAGGGCAGGATTGTGAATTTGGCACATGGAAAAGGGAGAAGATTACAGACAGATACGGGTCCGAGTTAGAAAACACAGAGATGGGAGTGAAAGAAAGATGAATCATTTGTTAGGGAGAATAAATTACATAAGAGGTTGAGGAAACAACAGCTTGATATTCTAAAGGTTCAGTGAGAGATTCCCTGGGAGCAGCAAATTGCATACAAGTTATATTGATGACTGTGCTCTCTCCAAACAAAGCATTGGAAAATGTTTCTTCTCGTTCAGTTGTTTGACAGTACCGGCAAGACCCAGTCTGCAGTACCTAAGATGCGTAGATGTACATGGTGACATCAAGTCTGGAGAAGTCCTAATGCAAATTTACAGGACAAATAATGGAATACATTTTAAATGCGGTAGTAAAGAACTGGAGGTGCTACTAACAACAGGGAAGGAAGCAGGCTGGGGAGGAGATTTTTTTTTTTTTTTTTTTTTTAAGCAGGATCTTGCTCTACAAGGCAACATTTACTGATTCATAAACCGGAATTTTCGCTTTAGTTTCTTCCTCCTGCCCCCATGAAGAAAGACAAAGCAAAGACACTCTAATGAGCTCTCCAGTGGCATTGTTAAACTGGTTCTTGTTTGTGTGGTTTGTGGGTTGGCTGGTTGGTTTGTTTGTGATGTGTGGTGGGGTTTTTTTCTTCTTTTTTTCCTTGACTGCTCATGAAAGGTGCTGAGTGGCTGGCAGCCTGTTTACTGAAGTGAGATGGAGTCAACTTTGCCATGACTACACCCTCAGGTCACCTCCAGCGTATTTCTAACCGGCCAGCTGCTGCCTTGGGCTATTAAAACTTAATACGTATTTGGTATTTAGCTTCTCTGAGAAGTCACTTAACGAGTGTATCTGTTAATGAGAATTGTCTGGTCTACTGCTGATAATTTATCTTGCATAGGTTCTCACTGCTGCCAGTACTAGTTAGTGGCAGATTTTTAGCTTTAAGTGGAAAGTTGACTGAAACTTTCCTTCAGCTTATTTGTTTGGATGTCAAACATGGTATTTACTAGAAAGACGTGTAATAATAAAAGGCTGTTTAGCTTTTGCTGTAGATAGCATCTGATAAGACTGTTTCGGGCTTTCCTGTGAACCACCCTGGATTTGTGACACCTTTTGGTACTAACAAAAAGTGCTTTCAAGCCTAAAGGGGTCAAAATCCACTTTCTCATTAATAGGTGTGTTTCCCTTTTGAAAAATATGGCTGCTATACTGAGGACAGAATGCTGCTTGCTCCTTATAAAGAGACTTTCAAAAAGACACCTTGCCTACTCGTCTGCCAGTTTACAGTCTTAAAAAGGAAAGACTGAGTATGTCCCTTAGTTTGGAGGGGAACAGGGACACGGGAAGGACAAATGGCTTGTTCAGTGTCCAGCAAGATGTCTCAGGCAGCAACAATAGGAACCAAACTTATTTCTAGAGTCCAAGTGCATTTCCATAAATTTTTCCTTTTTTTTTTTTTGTTGTTGTCGTCTTATCATCCCTTTCAGATACAGCTTTCCTGTTGCTGTCATTGGGAGTTTATGTGGCCTCTTTGCTCTGGTCAAACTGAAAGTGATGCTGAATGTCAGCTGCTATCTATTCCAAATGGAAAATAGAGAGTCTCTCTAGCAAATCCAATTTTTCTTCAATGTGTCATTTCAGAGCATCTCCACAGTGAGCCGGTGTTTCATAACACACTATTGATTTATTGTTCAAATGCCACAAATCCTCCACAAGGAGCTCAAATGGTAAAATTTATTGAGAATTTATGGCTTAGAACGAGGGAGAAGATATATCTATCTCTAAAAGCATTGACAGGTAAGTTATAGATTTTTTTTTAATTGAATGTGGAAAAGTGGTATTTCATCAGGTACACTTGGGCTTATGTCCTACACTCTCATCTCTTGTTTTCTCAGTTAAAAACCTGCAAATGTACTAAATGCTGACTTGTACTTGCTGTAATGTACTGTGGTATGCAGAGATGCTTCTGATCAGTGTGTAGTATTTCACTTGCACAACAGCAACAAAACCAGTGATGAGTTTGGGCCGAAAAATTATTTCTTAGTCAGAATGGCATTAAATTTTCCATTGCTTACACTTAGCCTTTTGAACTCTGTCATCATTAATTAAGTTCTTGGACGTGGGCGTTGTAAATATGCAAGGACAGGCATGCTTTTGGTAGTCGCTCTTATGGAGATGTATTCATGAGCTGATGTAAAAGGACTAGGTCATTAGATGGCAATTTTCACAGCAAGATGGTCAGATGATAATACCCGACAGCTTTATTTTCTGGGGTCCTATACAAGATACACTTTAAAAAAAAAAAAAAAAAGCCCTCTCCAGTAATTAGGACACAGCTGATAAAGTACAGGTCAGTCAAAGCCCTGGAAAAGGCTAAAATAAAATTGAAGGGGATAATTACTTGAACTCAGTGGTGTCACACACACCTTTGAGATGGCTGCAGGTTGGTCATCTTCATGACTGTCCTGGAGGAGCTTCCTTTGGTTCTGCCTGGTCACCAGGAGACAACATCTCCTGCTGTTACCCCTGGGGACATCTGCTCTCGGGTCAGTGTCTCCAGAGACACACGGTCCTTCGGCTCTTGTAACCACGGGCTGGGGAGCTGGGGCTTGCCCTGGGAGCGCAGGTTTAAATGCTGCTTCCCCACATTGCCCGGTGGTGTGTTGTATCTAGTTAGAGTTGGATGTAAGGGTAAAGTTGTGTTTACTGAAGGTGGAGGCTGCAGCACCAGAAGGAGGCACACTGTTAAAAGAAAACCCAGCAGCAGAGATGACCTTCGGGCCTTTCGGCACCTTAGCTAGCTTTTATTTCTCCTTCATCTCAGTTTAACATGAAATTAGTCTCTTGCTTTGCTTACAGAAATTGCCTCCTAGCCTTACACGGTGCCTTCTGCCTCCTCAAGAGGAAGGCAGGGTACAAAATGAGCTACGTCCCTTTTCCTGAGAGATGGCAAACCAGGGTTACAGCCACATGTCCTGCCCAACAACGCCTTGCAAAACCTCACCCCCTCCTTTCCTGGCATTAAGACACATGTTGTAATGTGTTGCTGTATGTCCTATTTTCTTGTCCTCTTTTCTCCGTCGAGTCTTGTCTTTGCAATCAGTATCGCATATCTGGATACATTCCCACCTCAAGATTTCTGAAGACACACTTTAAAGAAGGATACAACGTCCTACGAGGAACACGAAATGTGTTTTTTAATACTAAATTTGTAGCTTGTGAGCATCACAAAATAGCTTAACGTGACATTAGAGCTCAGAGAATTCGAAGGGAGGTTTGGATGGTTTCCCACATTTCACACACATGCTTTGGGCTTTAAACGGTCTGTTTCTGGCAGCCATATCACAAATAGATATCTTTATGTATTTAAGTCTATAGGGATTAGCATTGTCTCACTCTTCAATCCTTTGGAGGAATAGCTGGATGTTCATTGTGTTTTAAAGCACTAAATAGAGTCGTAGGTGTTGGTGACAGAGGAAAGCAGCGATTTCATTGTATCAGTTAAAATGGGTTTCTTGATGCTGAGTACTGGGCTATGTTTTTAAAACATTAATTGATCGTTGGTTATTTAAGAGTCTGACACCCTAGCTTAATTTGCTCTCTTATGGAGCAGTAGTTTAAATAACAAGCACAATCCAAATAATAGTGTGACTTAATGAAACAGGAGGAAGTGTGAAATAGAAAATGAAGGCTTCCGTTTCTGGCCTTATTTCTTGCCTTACTTTTGGGCTTTGAATGCCTTGCAGGCAAGTTCTTATGCACCCATCAGCTGAATGTAAAAAAAAAAAAACTTTGCAGAGTTGCGTATCCAATATCTTAATCATCCAGTGTTAAAATATCCCAAATCCTTTGTTTTACAACCAGGACATAAAGCTTGTACCCCTGACTGACAGAAGAGATTTAGCTGGGGTAGTACTAAAACCACACCAGTATTTCCTAGTGTGCCTTCGGTGAAGGGTGTTTTCTCCTGGCAGAGATGGAAGATCTGAAACTCAGGTAATACTTGGTAAGGAGTCACTCAAGGCAAGGCAGACCTGGAGAACGAATCCTCTAATTAATGCAGGAAAACGCTGATCATCCTGGCAGCTATAACACATCTGTCAGTTCTGTTTGGTGTTACCTGCATCCGTGAAGGCGGGTTGAGTACTGGGCCCATTAATGCGGTTGATTGTCTTGTCTTTTCTCAGATTTGCTATCACGGTCCATTGCTGGTGTGTCTTCCCAGGATTACTTCAGATTTTCTTACCTCTGGCGGCTGGATTCAGCGGCTGAAGCTGACCAGAGGGATAGGACTTCAAATCCTACGGTTCCTTTGCAGTACTAGTAGGGATTTACAGGAGGGGCTGCTGTCTCAGCTCACCTGTCGTCCTTCAACATTTCAGAGCCGTCTGATTTCCTTGAGCTCGCTGCAGGCTTCACTGCTTCTTTTTCTGTTCACACACAGTTTAGAAGTGGGAATCACTTGCGGAACGTCTCCGTGGTTTTCAG